>NC_080840.1:35278177-35585089 GCF_030435755.1 Ochotona princeps
TCTCAAATGTTTGGCCCTTCTTTCTTAGCCCCAACGAATTCTTCATTCTCTAACACAATCATATAAAGTCTTCAATTCCCAGATAAAAGTAACTGCTCCTTGTCCATGTTTCTACCTTCTCACACTGGTGGTTTCTCCCTGTCTGTTTTGCTGCCACCTCACTCTGCTACGAGGTGCCAGTGTAATACCCAAATATTGAACATTTATTAAGAAACAGGTACTATCTTAGAGACCAGGGAAACAAAAAACAAAGGCAATAATTGGCATGATAAAGCTCACAGAATATTTATGTGTCAGATAAGTAAACAGGAATTACTGCTGAGCAGTTATCAGCAGAGAGCATTATCAAGGTTGTATAATTAAACCCCATAAAATAATAAATGTCACATGAGTGAGAACAGTCACTACCCTGACCCACTGTTAACATTTTATGACATATGGGGTTCTTGCACAAGAAGCCATGACTACCAGCGTCAGGCTGTTTTGATTAAAACTGCTTGGTAGCATATCTTTGAAGCCAGGTATTCGATGCTTCCAACTTTGTTTCTATTGCTTAAAACTACTTTAACTATTTGGGTTCTCTTGTGCCTCCGTATGAATTCTAAAACATTTTTCCTAGAACTTAGAAGAATGTTCTCTTATGGGACCAGACTAAATCTGTAAATTCCTTTGGGTATTATGGACATTTTGATTTTTTTTTCAATCCATGAACATGGAAGAGTCTTCCTTATTTGGTGTGTTCTAAAATTATTTCTTCAATATTTGCAATTTTCATTATAGAGATATCTCACAGCCTTTCTTAAATTCATTCCAAAATTTTTAAAAAATTTTTGTTACTATTGTGAATAGTAATGATCTTACAAGTTTTTTCTCAGTCATGGCATTATTTGTGTATAAAAAGACTGTTGGTTATTATGTGTTGATTTTATGACCTGAAAGTTGATTACACTCTCCTATGAGTCTCAGTAGTTTCTTAGTGGACTCTTTTGGTCCCCCTGTATATTGGATCATACCATCTGCAGAAAGGGACAATTTCACTTCCTCCTTTCAAAAATACATCCTTTTGATTTTTCTCACCAAAGGTCTCTAAGCAAAACTTGCAGAGCAACATTAAATAGCAATGGTGAAAGTGAGCCAACTGGTCCAGTTCTGGATCTTACTAAAATGTTTCAACTTTTCCCCATTCAATATGATGCTGGCTATTAGGGTTGTCATAAATTGTCTTGATTTTGGTGAGGAATGTGTCTTCTATACCAAATTTGCTTAAGGGTTCTTTATTTAATCGTGAAAGGATGTTATATTTTATAGAATGCTTTCCCTATATCTATTATGGAAGATAATATGGAGATTCCTTAGAAATTGAAAATATCAGCCATCCTCATCCTGAGAATTTACATAAATGAAATGAATAAAGCATATGAAAAAGTTATTTGTACCTCCATTTTTACTGCAGCTCAAGTCACAACAGCTAAGATACATAATCACAACCGATGTCCATCAACTGATGGCTGGAGAAAGAAAATGAGGCATGTATATAAACCATGGAATACTACTAAGCCCTAAAGAACAGAACCCTGTCTTTTGCAACAAAATGGATAGAAGCCAAACTGAAAACCATCATGCTTAGTTAGGTAAGCCAATTCCACAGAGATATCATATGTTTTCCCTAGTATGCCACAGGATATTATTCTTCTTTCTGTTGATTTTCAACTTTGTTCATATTATCCTTCATAAAACAGAAATTCTTACTTATTTTTAAATGGTTGTTAATTTAAATGCTTTCATCTTATGTGAAAGTCAGAAAGAAACAAAAGTCAGAGATCTGATGGTTTACTCCCCAAATACCTGCAATAGACAGACTGAGTCATGCTATAGCCCAGAGTCCAGAACTCGACCATAATTCCCATGGAGGTGGCAGGGAACAAAGCACTTAAGTCATCAGCAGCCTTCTGATGAAGCTCATTGCTTCATGACAATCTTGGGCACCTTACTTTTCAGAGTAATCTTGACATTTATTTCCAAAAAAAAAATCTAATGAAAATATGTATCATTCTTATTTAGCCTTGGCAATGATTCTATAGGACAATTAAAATCCTGTAAGATATCTAGTTCAAACTGATTCTGCTCTTCAAAGCTTAGAATTAGCTATTCAGTCTACTACCTATGCAAGCGACAATGTAGTGTTATCTCTGCCTATTCTTCCCACAGACAGCTCACAGATATCCAACTATCACATGTATACACTCAACATATATTTTAATACTCTAATCCTAGAATTGTAAAGTCAGAAAGTCACCTTTAGTTACATAAGGGATCTATTCCATGGCCATATGCTTGGAAAAGCCAAGATCTCATGATTTCTAACTTTACCAGTCTCTTGTAGAATCTCATATAATCACATTTTCATCTGGAAGAAACTTCACAGAATCACATCTCAACCAATCTCAACAACTGCTCATCCTACAGGTCAAAAAAATAAGGCCTGTGGTGACAAAAACAACTCAACCAAAGTGACACAACTAATTAGTGGCTAAAGTAAAGTTAGAATATGGGCTCATGGGAGCATACCTAAGAGATGGCTCTGTATCAGCCTACCATTCAACCAGAGATCTTTTTGTACAGACTCTATATTGCCTCCTTTGGGATTTCTCCACATCTGATCCAGCCTTACTCTCCAGTCTCCTTAGAACTTAAAATAGTCTAGTTGCCAGACAACTGTTTACCTGCTGAATAAGAGGGGGATGAGTCTTGGAACACAAGAATAGATTCCAGCTAGTCAAATACTCTCCATTGGGCTTTAAAGGCCCCAAGAGTAATCAGTAACTTGGCTTAGTTTTCCATACTGAGGTGATAGAGAGAAGCAGGCCCAACTACATAATGAGAAATGAGTATGAGACATCAGCAAGAACAATGAAACACATCCAGACAAGATACAGAAACTAACATATCTGCTATCAGCAGCCTTTGAAATAGCTCTGCTTCAGCTAGATGGCAAACAACAAAAAAATTTTCCAAATGAAAGTAACAATGTTTGTGTGTAAAACAGTATAAAGACTACAGCACAAACTCTGGAACTGGATTCTTGTCCATGCTTAAATATGGCCTATTCTTGATGGGGCAACCATGAGTACACTTCATAAACCTTAGAGTCAGGTCTTCCTCTTACGTTAAAAAAAAAAAAGAACAAGAATTAGGTCTATCTCTCAGACATAGAATGGCTTAGAAAAAGGGCTCTTAAATTGTTTCTTAATATAAGGCCATAGCTTGACAGAAATCAAGTGGACCAAACTTCTGACTGACATTATAGACACCATGCTGAGGGAACTACGAATACCAGAGGATTTTCTGCCACCAAATCATTGATCTTGGATCAAAACTGTACACTCAGGCCCGGCGGCGTGGCCTAGCGGTTTAAGTCCTCGCCTTAAAAGCCCCGGGATCCCATATGGGCGCCAGTTCTAATCCCGGCAGCTCCACTTCCCATCCAGCTCCCTGCTTGTGGCCTGGGAAAACAGTCAAGGACGGCCCAAAGCTTTGGGACCCTGCACCCGCGTGGGAAACCCGGAAGAGGTTCCAGGTTCCCGGCTTCGGATCAGCGCGCACCGGCCCGTTGCAGCTCACTTAGGGAGTGAAACATCGGATGGAAGATCTTCCTCTCTGTCTCTCCGCCTCTCTGTACATCTGACTTTGCAATAAAATAAATAAATCTAAAAAAAAAAACTGTACACTCCAGAGCTGCTTCCAGAATCGTAGAGAGAGAAACTCAACTTATTCCAAAGATTTAGGGAAGAAATTGTTTTTAAGCAGTTTTCTTTTCACTCAAAATTGTCTGAAGGGCATATAGCAAATTAAAACACATTCATCAAAAAAAATCTATTAAGTCTCAATCACAGCAGTTTATATTTGAGCCATACTGTGCTTTACTCTTCTACTTCCAGCTCCATGTTACAGGAACTATTTTATGGACCCTCTATTCTAGGCAAGTACAGTCAAGAAAACGGGATTGCCTCTTCCTCCAGTCTTCAGCTCAAGGCTAAGGTATCATCCTTGTAAGGATATGTGGTTCTCATTTCCTCTGATCCAATATCCGTGTGCAAAAGTTCTCTTCCAGGCAGGCTTGACTAAGAGCACTAGCACCTCATTTTTCTACCCAGCACCTGTTCCTACATTGAAAACTCCACAAGTATAATCACTGAGGACATGTGGGTCCTGATCACCCCTGTACCAGCTTGCTCAGAGGCAAGGATCTTACAATGGGAGCTTCAACCATAGAAGACCAGGAGCTGTCAGCATCTCCTCCTAGTACTACAGGCAGGTCACTCTAGATGCTGCTGCTGACACTGCACCTAACTACTAAGCAGTAGTAATGTATGCATTCTCCCAGGAGAAAAGACAAGCCACAAGGATAAAGAGCTTCACAGTTCTTATACAGTTTATTGATTTTTTCCATGAGTAGAATATGAAGAATCTCATGCCTAAGGGTGTTGTTGAAAACAGTGGAGAGATTGGTGGGAAATAATTAAGACGGTTCCAATAGCTTCACAATCCTGCTAGAAACTGAAAAAAAATGCTAGAAAATCAGAACTTTAATACAAATAAGCAGAGAAAAAAAACAGTAAAGGAGGACTCTCTAGTTTCCTAATAAGTCCTGGAGGTTCAACAGTCTGTGCACATGTCCTAGGCATACTGCTCAGAAACAATCAAAGCACAGCATGGGCGAGACTTAAAAACATTACCCAAACTGCATGCAGATTCCTCAACAAAAGGGAGAAGCTACACCGGCTCAAGGGGCTGAAGCGTTAGCTTAGACTAAATAGTAGTTGAAATATAAGCTATTCTGATCCCCAGGAAAAATATTACTGAGCCATGCTTTAAAACAAAAACATATAGCCTGCTTGGTGGTGCAGAGTTAAACTGCCACTGTGACATTGGCATCTCATATAGGAGCACCAGTTCAAGCCTCAGCTGCTGTGCTTCTGATTCAGCTTCCTACGAATGATGCATATGGAAAACCAGCAGATCACATCCCAAGTGCTTTGGTGCCTAGCAGCCACGTGGGAGATCAGAATGAAACTGAGCTGAGCATGGACTGATGCAGTCATCTCAGTAGATATTCATCTGAGTGGATCCAACCTGTGGACAATAACTGCTAAATGCAATGGGGACGCACATGTCATGGACTAGGAGTTAACTCTACACAACCGGTGTTCTTTCAGAAAGGAAGTAGAAGTGGAAGAAAGGAGGACAAAGAAGAATGTGAGCACAGAGAATCAACTAAGCTGACCAAATGGGAAATCATGTTTTTCTTCCTAATTGTATAAAATCAGTACGAACTGTATGAATTCAGTATGAATCCAACATGCCACAATCAGTTATTCCAAGCTGAGGACACAGGGAAGTGAAAAGACAATACCTTCTGGGGGCGTCCCAACGCTGCTGCCGAGCCCCAGAATGGCCATCTGATGTCTTCGTGGTGCCAGTATCACAGCAGATTCTTCTCCCCTCTCCCAGTGAGGTATTTTGACTGGTTCCAGGTGAACATTATCCAGTCCGTTTTCCTGCAGGTTTTGGTACATGATTTGTATGGCTTTTTCTAGGCTCTTGGAGCCACTCAGTCTAGGTCCCACAGTATCCACTAGAAGTGCCAATCGCTCATAAGATCTATTCTGGGATTCACCATACACAGTACGATTGATGATAGCTTTAGCGACATCTCTGTAGCTGGCTATTTCTTCTTTTATTTCTTCAAAAGTCCTCTGAGAGATGTTACTCTTGTTAATAGCTTTTCCAGAGCCCAGGGATACTAGGTGAACAATACCAACAAATGCGAAGATTGGGAACTTCATTTTTTTAACAGTTGGTTTTCCTCATAAGATAGCCTATGAAAGTGAAAAAACATGCTTTAGGCAAAAAAAAAAAAAAAAAAGGATCTCACAGCCTCTTCCTATAACTTAGAGATCTCAAGAAGCACTCCTCTTTTTTTCCTCAACTGCTGTCCAACACCCACAATCAAATTCAGACACTATAAATCCCATGAGTTATATGCAAAGAGGCACTGAGTGGCCTTATTAGTAAAGAACCACAATACCACTATAGAATCACGTTAGCTAGCAGCAATCCTATATAATATATCCCAAAAGAGTCTGATGATCACTGAGACGGGGAGGCCGGGGAGAGCGGTGGTATCAGTAACAGGAGTCAGTGTTCTCTGCTGCACCTGCCTCTATTCAGAAGATAATCCAAATGGCTCCAGTGGCCCTCTGCTCCACGTGCTCTTCCCGCTGCCTGTCAAACTCACAAGCCTACTCAAGTGTCATCTTTGTTCCACTTTTTCCTTATTACTCTTTTCCCTAAAAACCACCAGTGTTTCATCTGTGCTGCAAGGGCAGTTTGTTTTGAATGTAACCAGAGAGGGAGACGGGGAGAGGGAGAAAAGAGGAGGGGACAGTAATCTACACTAACATTCAAAAGATACTCAATTCCAACTATGTATCAGGGCCTGTGGTATGGTTTTAGAAGGAGAAAATCTAAGTTACTACAAAAAGAATTGTGTTACCATTTAACTCTGTGCTATCCATTACCAACATGACAATCAGAAATAACTATATGGCTTGGTATGTGTCAAAGAGTATTCTCAGTACACTGCATTTGTTAATGAACTTAATCTTCATAACAACCCTACAAAGTGGTTTCTTCTTACCTTTATCTTATAAATGCAAAACCTGGAGCACCTGAAGATTAAATAACTTGCCAAAGACACACATAACCTTTCTACTTCTACAGTCCCAGTTCATGAATTAATACCGATCCACAAACTGCTTTTACTAGGGCACAAGAGGTAAGTATAGATATTAAGAGTAAATGTACCCAGTGTTGCACAATAAAGTACACAATAGTCTTGTGTGCTTACCTAATTAAACCAAATGAAGGATTCAGTTTATCAGTTACACATTGTAAGTCCTCCATAGCCACAGGTGGCAGTGACTGTCACATTGGGTAACACAGAAAGTCTCTATCTCTATCATTACAAAAATTCAATAGCTCTAATTTACATGTTCTTAAAAACTATATATTTGCTCTGGTTTTAAATGTTTGCCTATTTGAAAACTCATGTTGCAATTTAATTGCTGTTGTGATGGTAGCAGGAGGAGGGACTTTTAAAAGGTGTTTCAGTCATGAGCACAGAGCTGTTATTATAGGAACCAGTTTTCCCCTCCTGGCACTCTCTGTTTCCCTCTTGTCCTCCTGCTACAAATACATGCTGCCACTATGTGATACAGCAACAAGGTCATCACCAGATGAGGCCCTTTGATAGTGGACTTCCCAGCATCTGAAACTATCAGTCCATAAATTTCTTCTTACTGTGAATGACCCAGCCTGTGATGTTCTAATATATATGGCATACAGTGAAGTAAAACAACATCTATCAAATGGCAATGACTTAAAAATGGCATCCTCTTTTTACGCCTGTTCATGAAATCTTCTAATAAAAAATACGTTGTGTGTCAGTATCAGTCTCTAAGTAATGAACTTTTAAAAGCTGGGCTTTCACCACACATACAGGAAAAAAAAATGGAAAGTATGGTTGTAAACTACACTACAAGGATAAATTACGTCAGCTGACAAACAGGTGATTCAAAACATTGTTCCAACAAATATTTCTACCTTACCACTCTTTTTCATCTGTAGAGCACACAGTTGCATTCTGGATCTCATTCTCTTACACACACACACACACACACACACACGACTACTCCTAAGCTTCTAGTGAACATCTAAAATGACTGTTATCTAAGTTGAGATTTTCTGTGGTAAACATGTATACATATATATAAACATACACACACACACACAGAGGAGACATAGACATATATTCTAAGTACCTAATTACAAAAAATAAATTTTCAGATTTATTGAATTAAATAAAATACACCAATAAATTTCCCTATTTCTTTTTACTTTTTCAGTATGTCTATGGAGCATTTTAAAATTCCATACTTGTGTTCCTATTTACATTGGACAATAAATTCTAGTTGCAGTGAACCTCACACTTGTCTTCAAATTCCAGGCGTATTCACAGATACGCCTCTACCCACGCAGAATTTCTGTCACTGTAAGGCTCTTTTCAGCCGTCCTCATTCTTCCAGCTAATATCTTCACTCATTCTCAGAATGCCTTAAAACCTCAATGAAACTGTTAAACATATATTGACAATAGGATTCTGGATTTGATAGCATTCTCTATACCTATAATGTCAAAACTCACTTAAAAAGTAGAATGATGGACTTGTGACATTTGTTGAGGGACTAAACTGTCATTACAGTATAGAGGAAACATTTGGGGGAAAATGGTGGGGGAGAGTACAAGGGTAAACCCCTAAGCCTAAGGAACTGTATCATGAAAAACAAATAATTTATTTTAAAAATGCACCTTTTCTGCGCAGCCTCAGCAAACAACACCCCAGAGTATTATGTCCCATTTCTATGTTCCAATCATAAGTAACCATGTTATCACTTACACATCTATCTATAAATATCTTCTCCCTTCTTGTGTAGTCAAGGAGGTTAATTTATTCACCTATGCATTTTTGAATATTGAACTGAAATGTATGAATTCAATACTTTTCTATTTAAGGAATGAATGAGTCTTTAATCTCTGTTGGTCTTAGCTTCCCTAGGGTATAAAAACACCAGGCATGCTTCCTTGACAAAGAAGCTATAAGAATAAAAACTTGCTATAATATTAGGAACAGTTTGAAAGATTATACAAACTACACCTTTCTGCTGCTTTCCTTTTTTATTACAGTCCTTTAACTGCGTAAGTTTTTGGTTTCTATAGTTGAAGTTCGATGTTCTGTTTGAAGGCTACGTTTTGTTAAACAATCAAAATATTTCACAAGGTTGCAATTTATTCTTCAAAATACTTTTTTCAATGTACTGTTGTTTTAAAAAAAGAAAAGATAAAGGTATATAAACCATGTATTCCTTAACACTAACCAGAAGCATCTACTTATTAAATATACTGTAAGCAATCTGCAAATATTAAATAATTATTCCACAATCCATTTCCAGTCAGAGATTACACGTATAATAGAAACAACAATGTGGAGACACAGGATAGCTTAGGGATTCTTTGTCTATCCTCTTGTTTTGCAGAAAATTAATCGAGGCCTTGGCTGTGATTCCCAGGCAGCAGATAAACCAGCAAGTATAATCAACCAAGAAACTGGACTGATGCAGATTTCTTGTAGTATTAAATATATATATAGGAAGCTGTAGGCATGTATATGTAATAGAAACTCAATGAAAGATAACAAATGAGGTTTGAGAAGCAAGTTACTATAATAAAATTTTTGTGCAAAGATTGCCATGGTAATACTGAAGAACAAAGGGGATTTTAAGGGATCATATAAAGCTACAGAGAAGACACCTCATCTGAAGACAAGATTGAGAAATGGCTCAGCATGGAATGAAAATTATCCTTCATGGCAGGACCACCAGAATGTCATGAACTAAGGTTACTGTCTAGTTAGAAGATACATTCAGGAGACGGTGTTTTATGCGACAGCTAAGCCACTGCTTGTGACATGTTGGAGTGCCTGGGTTTGACCTGGCTCCACATTCAATTCTAGCTACCTGCTAGTGTGCTCCCTGGGAGGAAGCAGGAGATGACACATCTAGTTAAGTCCTGTCACTCATGAGAGGGATTCAAAATGAATGCTGGGCTCCTGGCATTCACCTGACACAACTCTGGCTGTTGTGGCATGTGACAAGTGAACCAGCATTTTGGAAATTTCTGGTTTTTGTATGTTTGTGTCTGTATCTACCTTTCAAATAAAAACAATAAAAATTAAAATATATAGCCAGAAAATAACAATGCTGGAAACAAATATGTACCTAAGCAGTTAAGATGCCTTTTCCCACATGGTAGCACCTTGGTTCAGCGTCCAGCTCTAGCTCCTAATTCCAGCTTCCTGTCCATGGAACCTTCTGGAGGGAGCCATGGAGACTTGGATTTTCAGCTTCTGGTATCAGTCCTGGCTCAGTCACAGCTATTGCAAAAATCTGTGGAGTGAACCAGCAACTAGGAAATCTCTAGTTCTGTCTCTTGCTCTTAGCTTCTCGAAAAATAATAATAAAGTTAACAAGTTATCATTTTTACAACTTTTAACATGCATATCATCTGCATCAATAAACATATTTGCATTTTGATCATATTTAATGTGTCCTCACATGGTCAGTTAAACTATTTTTGGTGCTAAAATGATATAATTATATTTACTTTATATCAGAAGCTATACCTGGGGATGCTGTTCTGGATATCTTACCTACACTTATCTCAAATTTTCAGAAACGCAATGTTTACTGTACTTATCTTTAATTTCCAGAAATGGATCGCTTACTTTTATTTTTTCGAATGCTTACTTTTAAAGTAGATGAATTTAAAAGATGATGGCTTGTTACTTTTTTTTTAAAGATTTTATTATCATTGGAAAGCCGGATATACAGAGAGAGGAGGAGAGACAGAGAGGAAGATCTTCCATCTGATGTTTCACTCCCCAAGTGAGCCGCAACGGGCCGGTGCGCGCTGATCCGAAGCCAGGAACCTGGAACCTCTTCCGGGTCTCCCACGCGGGTGCAGAGTCCCAAAGCTTTGGGCCGTCCTCGACTGCTTTCCCAGGCCACAAGCAGGGAGCTGGATGGGAAGTGGAGCTGCCGGGACCAGAACCGGTGCCCATATGGGATCCCGGGGCTTTCAAGGCGAGGACTTAAGCCGCTAGGCCATGCCGCCGGGCCCCACTTGTTACTTTTTATAGCATCAGTTGTTCCCTGAGTAACCTGTGCTTTAGAAGTCTTACTGATATTGAATTATCAGAACAATGAGCTGCTTGAGGAATCACCTGGAACCCTGGCATTAGCAAATACTAGGTACCCATTAGTTGGCTGAAAAGTTGATTTTCCCTGGAAGAAAATTTAAAAACTATTGCTATAATTTATTACTACAAAGCGCAATTAAATATCTCTAATCATTACCAACAGTCTATATCTGAAGAGATAACAAAATCAAACCACATGTTGACACAGCATATTCTACTTAAGAAAAACACTAAAAAACACAATGTGTAATTTTAGAACATAGAAACTACAATGGACTGCCTAATCTGTATGTTCCAAGTGAGGGATAGAAGCGTATAAACTAATGAAGCATATATGCAAAATAAGATTTAGTAAGTACCAAAGATCAAGAGCAAGTCTCTCCTAGAACACAAAGTTAAGGTCTTCATGCATTAGAACAGACATTCTAAGCCTGGAGTCGTCCAGGGAGGTGGGGGATGAATGTGGCTTTCAGGAAATGACCACAAAACATCAGCCCACCTCAGAGTGAAAACACATATCCATAGGCACAAATACTTTCGTGTATAAGATGAAAAAGACGTTGGATCACATTAATACAGATTTACTGACCAAATCTTTCATAAATAATAAGTGATACCCCTGAAAGTTCAGAGGTATCTTTAGAAGATTAAAATTTATAACTTTACACAAGGAATGGTAAACAGGTACAATTTACTTAATCAAGAAAAAGAAGCCTGGGTAAATGAATGATACAATGACTAGAAGCTGAATGCTCTTTTTTCCAACACAAACCTCTGGCACCACATTGACCTCCTAAAAATTCCTTCTCTTTTCAGCATGGTCCACCCATCTGAGACTTATAGTCTGTCCTACCTCAGAAATACATTTTCCTATAAAATCATTTCAGATTAATAAAATTAATAAGCTACAATAACCTTTCTCTATAGTCTACACATGGAGGAGAACATTTTTCTATGGTAAACTACAAAAAGAAATGGTATTATTCATCTTCAACATTTTCTCTTAATTCAATTGTGAAAGGTACCTTATCCTATTTTGGGTCA
Source organism: Ochotona princeps (assembly GCF_030435755.1). Taxonomy (NCBI): domain Eukaryota; kingdom Metazoa; phylum Chordata; class Mammalia; order Lagomorpha; family Ochotonidae; genus Ochotona; species Ochotona princeps. The sequence goes on from NC_080840.1 coordinate 35,290,098, forward strand.
TAACTTCATCTCTATTTTGTTTAACCAAAATATAGTGAGTACCCATTAAGCATTCGAAAACAAAAATGTATATTATAATATCCATACCCTCAAAGACCAATCACAGGTACAAAGCTCTATATCTGAAGTGGCTAAAATAGTATATGATTATGAGGACATAAGCTTAAGCTTAGATTCAACAAAAGCAGGAGGGCCTGGTGCAATGGTTCAATTGGTTAATCCTCTCCCTTCAAGTGTTGAGATCCTATATGGGTGCTGGTTCATGTTCTGGCTGCTCCACTTCCCATCCAACTCCCCGCTTACGGCTTGGGAAAGCAGTGGAGGATGGCCTAAAGCCTTGGGATACTGCACCCATGTGGCAGACCCTGAAGAGGCTCTTGGCTCCTGGCTTTCAATTGGCTCAGCTACAGCCTTTGTTGCCCCTTGTGGAGTGAATCAGCAGATAGATCTTTTTTTTTTTTTGTAAATATATGTAAAGTTATATATTCAAAGGCAACTTTAGAGCACTGTTTGAAAATTATTGGCTTTTCATGTGTCATCATCAGTATATAGTTAGATTATCTTCTTTACAAAAAAATACAATTGTTTATAATGTCATTCTATTCCTTTTCTACTTAAATCTTTGAGCAAAGTGACAAAGCCAATGTCTTTCTTATGTTGAATTATAATAATACACTTATATTTTCGGAAAACAAAACAAACCCTTTGCTTCTATTCTTAAATATTATTCTTGAAAAAAAATTATAGTTGAAAATGTCTCAGGTTATGACAAAAATGCCAAAATGAATAGACTAACACAGTGGAAATAAACACAATGAAAAGAAAATGCTGAAAACCAGTAGTGAGATTTAGGGCCAGATATTTTTATTAACATTTTTATTGTGCCAGTTACTTTTTCTTCTAAATATTGAATATAATACTTACATGAAAACCCAAATATTTCCCTTTACATCTTCCATTACCAAACAGAAATCACTGATAAAATTCAACTCTTGATTTTCGGTTTAGAGTGTGTAGCAAACCTAAATATAGGAAAGTTTAAATCTTAATGCAGATTGGTACTCCAAAGTGTATTTTCAACTCCTGATAACATTCCTGGATTTATGGTTAGCCTTTTAATTATCTTCAGGAAGATTTTTGCTTTTATTAAATTTAAACCTCAAATAATATTAGCATTTGCCAATGCTCCAATTTTTTTAGCCATTCAAGAATGCTAACATAATTTACTATGTGCCAAAAACTAAAAAACAGATTCAGTTCTCACTGTTAATTTTCTACTCAACAGCCACTGTCCTGTCACCTTGTCAATCAAAACTGTTTTTGGAGTTCTGTTTGGAATGCAACATGTCCAGTCCCATTAATCTAAGTAGCTGTTCTCAGTATAAGCAGAGTCAATTTGAATATGTAGAGTGGAGAGTATTGCGTTATCACACAGGGGCCAAGGACAGTAGATACACTGCTACCGAGAGGACAACCTGTATCCTAGAACTTCTATTATATTCCATATAACTTTGTAACGTGAAAAAGTACTACCTGAGAGCTGCTCTAACTCCTACTACAAAAACACAAAATAGTCACTATATAGTTTTAATGCTAGCTGATCTTTTCAAGAAGAATTCTGTCAACAGCTGATAAAATACCACTGATCATGCTGCTTTTAGCGTTTGAAGCACCAATACCACAGCCATGTGCCATCTGCAGTTACTGCTCTCACATTCACGAAGCAATCATTTGACCACTTCACTGCATCTTTTAGTGCAGTCACATCACAGAATTTACATTTTCAATACTTTCAATTATGAGTTGCTTCCCTTTACTTTCTTCCGTATATTAGAGTTAGGAAAAAAATTCTGATGGATTAGAAAATACGTATGTATATACACAAGCAGACTGTCTGTGATGTTTATTTCAGAACAACAGAACAGGCATTACAAACTGCTTAAGGAAGCAATGAGCTACTTACTTAAGTGAAGTCAGCAATTCCCTCTGTTACTCTTACAACCACCCTTCAGCTAAAGGAGGCCCTGTGATCCAGTTCTCCCAAAGAAAGTCAAACAGAAGTAACTAACAGGAAAGTAGTTACAACCCAAAACTGCCGCTCCCAATCCAGCCATAAAGAACTGACCCTGCCACCACCGAGCAGCTGAGCCAAGGCCACTCACCAACTTAATAGTTAGGTGAGAAAAACTTTTTTTATTTCTCATTTTGTTTTGTTTTAAACAACTGCTAGTCAGTTCCCTGTTCTTTGCATCTGTGAATACTTTCCCAACTTATATACTACATTTAGGAGATTCCTGGAGAGCCATATGACATTTGGATAATATATATATACCTTAATATATAAATAATATTATATACTAATAGGCATAATATTGAATAATAATACATAATCTACTATTAATATTATAAATTAATTGCACCATTAGCAAGACCTGGAAATTCTCAACTTTCCAATGCAGGCCAAATCTTGACTGTAACTCCACTTTCGAGTTCTTAATGTCCAAATCCCCTCCTCTCCACACTTCTCATCACTTTCCTATCTCCAAGCCTCATTAACCCTCATTGGAAAAACATCCTTGCATAGCTCACTGTATTCAACCCAGGTCCCTTTCCAACCCATCTTCCACACTGTCTCTAGATACATCTGAAACCTGAAATAATGATTCCTTGGATTAAAGTTGTTTCTCCACTCTTTATTGCCTAGTGTTAAGGCAATACCTATCGAATCTCTCCTCTCTCTTCCTCTCTCCCTAATTCTTCCAAGTAAATGAATAAATCTTTTTTAAAAAGGTCATGAGAGCCTTTGGGACACAGTTAAGTCACAGGGGCCCTACTCATGGGATGAGCATGCTTAGGGCTGAGATTTGGAGGCAGCATTCTCTTGCTCTCCTGTGAGGACCCAGCATTCACTCACTGTGGAAGACCTGCCAAGTTGGAATCACACAGTAGGCCTCATCAGACTCCAGCTGTTAACATCTGGACCTTGAATCTGCCAGTCCCCAGAACTGTGAGGAAATAAATGCATGATTTTTATAAATTCTCTAGTGGCAGATATTTTGTTTAAAAAGAATTTTAAAAAAAGAAAAGAAATGCAGCACAAAGAGACCAATGCAACATTTCAAATTGTTCCATGTTTTCTTGGCTCCACCAGTTAATTTTTACTTTTTGAAATTTCTCTGATTTGGTTCATGCTCTTTTATCCTTTCTCCTCTTGAAGAAATCACAATCACTAAGCAAAACCCAGCTCACCAAGCTCCAACCCCTTGGCAGAACCAATTGCTGCCTGTCCAGTCACACACTGTATACCACTGTTTTTATGTCTGTCACCCTAGTAGATTGCACATCACCTTATGGTGATAGTATTTTATTTTCATAAAATTCACCATGCATATAGTTTACACAGAATGTGTTTTTGTATACTAAGTAAATCACATAGTACCTGTCAATAAACACTTATGGAATCCATGAATAAATTCATCAGACAAGCAGTCATACTTAAGAGAATCTTGTAGCTCAAATTCAGCACTCTGACAATTACTCTTCCTGCATCACACAGCAGTTGGCTCCTTTAAACCATTGGACATTCACGGGTTTCTTTTGTGAAAGGAGTCAAGAGACCTGGGATTTGGTCCTGGCTGTCCCACTCTAGATGCATTATTTTGAATAATTTATTTGAAGTCCCACTTTACATGTAAGAAAGAGGCTGCCTTTCATCCCTAACATTCTAATATGGCTTTCCTTAAATACAAAACATAAATTGAACTCCTCTCTACACTTCACATTAGCACTTAACTAAATCAGTAGATACCAAACTCTTAATTGGTTATATTTAAAACCCACTACTCAGACTACTTTCTCTTCCAGGAAATTGAAATCTAACTCACAGGATCAATGTTGTCACCCAGTGGGTAAAGCCATGACCTATGACGCCAAACTCCCATATGGGCATTGGTTCAAGTCCCAGCTGCTTCACTTCACTTCCAATCCAGCTCCCTGCTAATGCACGTGGGAGGGCAGTGGAAGACAGTCCAAATGCTTGGGCCTCTGCACACAAGTAGCAGACCTGGAAGAAGCTCAAGGCTCCAGGCTTCAGCCTCACCCGGCCCCTCTTTCTCCCCCTCTCTCTTGCTCTCTGTCTGTCTCTCTGTGACTATGACTTTTAAATAGATAAATGAATCTTAAAGAAAATAAGCTTAACTCACAAAGGTCAGCAAGGATGCCCTCGTTCCTAAATCAGTTTCTCTTAGATCTGAAACACTGGATATTGTTGACAGCCTCGCCTTTTCCACACACTCTTTTTCTTCTATTCCCTTTCCCAGTGTTTTTGCTTTCAGGGTCTTTTCTTCTAGCTGGCCTTCAAATTCCATCAGTTCCTAGGGCTTGCTGTTAGACCCTCCTGTCTGTCTACACACTTTGAATTCTAACATTTCCTTTAGCATCTACCATTTGAGCTCCTCTCTGATTTGTTGTCCTGTGGACATCACAGATTCAGTGTATTCATACCACTCTCATGGACTTAACTCTTGTCCCCGAGCTTCAGTTCTGTGTAAGTGACATTTCTACAACATCATCTGGGACCATCCGGGATACTTCAACCTCTTTGAAACCCTGCAACCAGCAATCACTACACATTGTTAAATTTAACTCTCAGATAGCCCTCAAGCTCTTCTTTCCCATCTAACCCTTCCCTCAATACCTTGGCTTCTGCATGTATTAGCCCAATAAAACTAACATATAATAATCTCCTATCTATTCCCCTTGTCTCCATTCTTCTCCTACATGTTATCTTTACTTCAGCTGCTTACTTTCTGCAAAAGAAACTCAATCACTTTTCAACTCTATTAAAATCTGTCAGTAGCTCCCCTACAGCATGTAAGTGACAAACTTCCTATACAAGGTTTCTCTGCCTCATTCTCTAGGCTTGTCATTCATGTTTCTTTGTCCTATAATCGATGGACCATGCAAGATAATGATCCAAAGCTCCTCAAAATACCATACTTTACTCCTTTGATGCCCAGATCATTTACAGAAGGCTTTCTCAGAGTTATCAGGTACATGAATTGGGGATGAGGACAAGATATAGATATACTCTAGGCTGAAGAGCAGTTCTTCTTATAATTTAAAGACCTGTGTGGAATACCAACGTACTTTGTAAATATGTACTCTCTGGCATTGAACCTTTCTGCATAAGCAGATAATTCCCAGATACAGAACAGTTTCTCCTTTTAGATATTCATGTCCTCCTTGCACATGTCATACTATACTAACTTGCTGATATAACTTACAGAGAAAGCATTTCCATTAGATTGATGTAACTTTTCTTATTATCTATTTTTGATATGATGTGAGACAGGAGGATAATTGAGGAAGAAAAGGAAAAGGGAAAGCCCAGATATGAACTTTTGCTCCTACTACACATTTGGATCTACATGCTGAAAAGAAAAAGGTCATTGAATTTGGAATTCATAGAAAACCCTAGCCAGCAACAGCTGTTGAAACCTGAATAAAGTGTATAGACTAAACCAATGAATGTTTCCTGGTTTTGATGTTATGCCATGATTTTAGAAATGTTCTCCTGGAGAAGGCTGGGGCGGGTGTTGGCAACAATAGATTCTCACTGTAATAATTTTACAACTGTCCATGATTCCATAATTACTTTAAAAGAACAATCCCAACCTACCTGAGGTGGTTTTGTTTTGTTTTGTTTTGTTTTGTTCTTGAAAGTTCTGGATGTTAATACAGTGAGAACAGGCTAATGACATGAGAAGATCAGGGTAACTGGCATACCAATAGCAATTCCTTCTCAGAGAGAATCACATGAATTCTAATGAAGAGGTGGGGGGGGTGCTAACCTGCTGGGAAAAGATCCTACAACCAGGGCCCTCTCTACTTACTGGCCATTCCAAGTGACTCATGGTCTCACCCCCTGTAGACTTGGAGTGACTTTCTCTCTGCACTCCCCTCCTCATCCCATTAGCATGAACCAATAGGGTGATTCATTTTGTATTCCTTACATTTTACTCTCTATCAGTGAACTTTTCTGAATTTATCTTCTTAGAAAACTAACTGGGATCATTTTGATTTTCTTTTTCCATATACCTTTTTAGGCCTTTCAAGTTTCCTGAAACAACAAGGCTTGAATTCTTACTGTTTACGTGATGGCATCAACGTAAGAGGTTTTGACATACTCCAATAAAGAAATATGAAGCCCCTTGTTTGCCACTCAACTAAAATGATATATTTTTTTTTAAAAATCAGCTATGAACTGCAGTACAAACTTATATCCTTAGATTACAAAACTTGTGCTGAAATGCAGATATGAGATAGCTCACACTTGTTTTGCCAAATGAGAATGTTGAGCTAACCATGGAAGGGCAGGGAGGTTGACCCAGAGGAGAGATTTTGATATGTGATTGTGTCAAATGTGTATATACACCCATAATCAAGCACAGAGCCAATCATTTCAGAAATAAGTCATGGAAAATGCATTTATGGTGGCCAATGGGCTACCCTATGCATGAGCATTGCTGAGGTTCCAGGATCTGAGCAAAAATAATAAAGGAAGGAAGAAAAGAAATGGAATTCTAGCTGCAACACATGGTGCTTTCCCAGGAATCTGACTTCCACCTACCAACCTAAGAGTAATAGGTTCCTGCCAATAAAATCAGTGAATCATTGTCTTCCATATGAAAACATTAAAAAGCTATTACAAGGAACAGCAGCCTCTTCCAGAGGCAGGGGAGAGAATGTGAGCTCCCTTGAATCTGACAAAGTACACACGTCTTCCAGAGAGTCTACGGCAGAAAACTGTGAAACTGGAGATATATAGATTTAATTACTACTCAGCAATATGGGGTTACAGGAAGCTGATGGTATTTGTGTGTTTTTATTGCTAAACAGCCTGTTTCCTCCATGTTATGTTCTCCTGAATCAGTTAACAAGTTCCGAGGAACACACTGGAAGAGATATTAGTGGTTTCCTTTGGAACACACCTTTCAGTTTCCCTCATTTTAGCCAGGCTCTGGCATAAACACAAAAGCAGAAAGATCCTCAATAAAGTATACTGTAAACATGGTTCATGTTACGGCCTAAGCCAGGAAGGTCTGTGTAGCAAGTCACTGCAAAATTTGCTTTTAAATCTGTCAAGCAGGCATGTATGAAAATACCACTTCACTAAACAGCTGTTAAGTTTCATGGGCTTAAAAAGAAAATACCATCTAGCTATACACTATTAACTCAACAGAAAATCACCATTCAGTTTTAAAATCTGATATGCCTGTTGCACTTCTCCCTAAATCCTAACATTTGCTCTCTGCCAGGAAATGGCTGCCCCCACCCCCAGCACCATCAGCAAACAGTGGCTGCAAGCACATTGCCACTTACTTGCAGCAGCATGTGTGCGCATACACCACACACACACACAAACACACACACACACACCCTGCAGTGGGAACACAGAGCATCTGTCGCTTCAGACTGTTGCTCACGTCTCAGCAGTGTCAAGGGGAAATTAATGTGCTGCTCCTTCTCTTTTCCAGTGGTCAGACATTAATCAAAAATTACAAAAGGAAAGTGTTAAGGCAAATAGATTCATAGTAATGGGGCTAAAACAATTATTCAAACTGCTTAATCAGTCATTGTAAAGTAAAACCACTGTTGCACTACATCAGTGCACAGCCAGCAAAATTACACTGCGGAGAAAAAAAACATTCATAAAACAAGTTTTCTAGGAAGTAGAAGAGGCAAGGTGAGACAGCAGATGTTTGACAGCGGGAAATTAAAAAGATAACTTGAAAATAAAATAAAAAGGAAGTAGGGAGCCATTTGGAAAGAGACAAGCTTGGAATGTGGAACAAAGGACATGGTAGAAAACCCAATCCTGGCTCCAAGGTCGGAGGCATAAGAAGAGGACCAGTAAGAGGTGTAAGAGGTGTAAGAAGTCAGCGGAGTACGTACGGTTTTCCTTCATTGGGATATTTCTTACTCTAAAATGTAATTTTTTGGAAAAGAAAAACATATTAATCAGATTACATGTGAATTTGAAGGATTACAAAAATGAGCTTAAACAAAAAGCTTCTTGGACGCCCAAGAACAGACTGTAGAAGGAGAGATGAAAGAGAGCTTGCCACTTCTGGGGAGAGACCGAAAGTGGCGAGGCAGGCAGGGCACAGAAGAATCAAAGGTACCCCAGCTCATCTTCAGTTTTTGTGGCTTATTTCCTTTGTCTCACTTGAAAGACGAAAAGCCCGTAGTCAGGTCACTCCAATCACTGTTACCGGAAATGAGGTGAGGAAACACTAGGTTCGGAATAATCACCCCATAATTGCCTAAAGGTCTACTAACTCTGTGAAGGATCATCCTATTTCCCAAATGCACTGCGTTTGATTTCCCTCCAGAGAATGCAGGAAATTGTACCCTTTGAAACAGATGAGAAGTTGTGGATAACATCAGAGTCTACTGGAAAGCCCCTGGGGAATGAATCGGTAACTTGCAGCCTGCACAACAGTGTCTGATACATTTAGTAGCAGATGAGGGGAAGTTTGCTGTGACAGCTGCACAGAAGAAAAAAAGTTTTGAATATTGGCTCAATTTACAACATGAGAAGGTGACTTGGGTTTGAAGAAAAAGTAAAGTATTATTAGGAAGGGAGAGCACAGGGATAGCAAACAATTCAGAACTTCTGAAAGCAGAGTGAACCAGCTAGAGGAGCTTTGGGTACTGCTTTTCTGAAGAGTCAGTGCTGAGTGGCTGGGCAGAACACCCCACTAAGAGCAGCTGCACCACCGGCATCCACAGCAGGTGAGGTCTGGTCAGGAGCAGGAGCAATGTACTACACACAGACACACACATACACACACACACGGAATAAAGTTACACTTGAACATGATTGTATTCTCTCTTTGTCCTCCCCAGAGAGCACACGTTCAGATCTCATTTCTCAGCACAGTACAGTTTTCTCTCTCCAGGCTGCCCACACACACAGCATGGCCACAGAGGATGGCTGCTGCCCGCCCCTCACACACACCTCGGGCCACACGGGTGCTCTGTTCAGCACAGTCCCACAGAGCCGCATGTGTTTCCCATCTTCCCTCTGCCTCCACATCTTGCTCAGAGGGCAGCCACTTCCCCTAATGAAGTGTCCCAGGCAGCACATGAAAGACATGAGCCCAGCCCAGGCCAGCAGCAGAGGGAAAAGACCCTAATGAATCGGAAGCAGCAAAATAAACATCAGTGATAGAGATGCTGAGTGAAAACCCTGTGAAATTTACCTCTGGGGAGTCAGCTACAGAAGTCACTTGATGCAAGCAGCAGGAGAGGAAAATGGAAGAAAAAATATATGTGACCCACTGGAATACACTTGGCTCGGGTTGGGGCAGACCAGGCTGAGTCAGTTCACGTCATCCACTGGCAAGCCCAAGTGCTGAAACTGTGTGGGGGCCTGGCCGTGTTTGGTTGCGAAAAAAAAAAAAAAAAAAAAAAAAAACAGTACAAAACACAAAATGCCAAGGTGAAATGGCCTGTGCTAGCAGGGAATGTAACACCCGACCAGCACTCCTCCCACTGGTTTAGGTGAGGGACAAGAGTGTGATGGGCAGAGCCGGGGAGAGATGCGATACTCATTGGTTCCAATAGAGGTCGGGGCTCAGAAGAGAACCAACCCAGGGGTTAAAACCATCAGCTGATCGGAGTGATGGACTGTGGCGGGCACTGTGCTTACTAGTAGTACATGTAGGAGCCTGGACTGGGAATGCCTCAAAGTTTTTTTTAGGGGGATTCCCCTGAACAAAATGGAGGAATCAAAGCATTAATCAAAAAAAGATGGAAAATGGAGTAGATGAATCAACCACCTCAGCTTTATGCTTGCAGCGGAAAACTGGACAAGGGGAAACCCTAAGACGGACTATGTCAATCAGTGGACTCTGCACCAGCCTCATCATATCTGGACTGTTGCTGATGATATGTTGGTGCTTCTAATTGATCGAGGTGACGCTCTGCTGGCTCTGTCTACAAACCTGAGAGGGCCTCCCTAAGAGGCGGTTGAACTTGAACTGGACAAGTGGGATGCTGGACTCTGTATAGTGTAAACTTTTAATTAGGGAATCTCAACGGAACTTGAGCTGTGGTTATGCATCAAGGTGGAGGAATTCATGATGGGGGAAGGGTTTGGGGTGAAGGGGGGGGAATCCCAGTACCTATGAAATTGTGTCATGTAATGCAATGTAATTAATGAATAAATGAATATTTAAAAAATATATATATATATATATATATATATGTGTGTATATTGACCGTTCCCTTAGCAAGTGAGAGAACAAATGTTTTCAGGTTGTATCTCATTTGATTTAAGCTGCATAAGCAACCAGTGAGGGATATTATGACTTCCAAAACAGACTCAGAACATTTTCCTCCAAGTCATAGGCAGTTAGACTTGGAAGCCATTGCCCTATTTCCGAGAAGCAGTAATTCAGATTGATCCTTTGGGAGTGCTGTCAAATAGTTGAGTTTGAGTAGTCCTCCTACGGGTCCCAGTACTACTCTATCGACTTTCCCCATAGGACATAGTATCTAATTTAACCTAGAACTTAGCAAAATGAAACCGAATACATAAGAACACAGATGTCCAACTTTCACGCTCCCATTGTATGGTCTCCATGGTTCTAATACTACCATGTGGAACATGTTATGGACTCATAAAACAGTACATTTAAATGCAAGTGACTATACAAGACTGTAGTACTTTCTATTCCCTCATTGTACACGAATTTCAGGCTGAAATGTTTGTGTCTGATTGAAGGGATTTTTCCCAGATTCTCTTCTGTTTAGTAAAAGGAAGCCCTGGTAAGCCCAGCTTTCACACTTGCAGTTCCACCAATACCAATTATTCACGCTCAGTCATGACTTTAAAATATTTAAGACTGAAATTAGGAGGTTTCTTTTAGAAATGTGAATGAAACACAGCCTAAACTATCTTAGCTCATGTTTTTGAAAGTCATCCTGGTTTCTACATCATAGAACCCTGCAATTCCTGTACCAGCATTCCTGTTTGTCTGTTTCCGAACTATGAAATCCATACATGACTTGGCAACCAGGAATGTTCACGCTAAGTGCAGGTCCAGAGTAAAGCAATGCTTCCTGGGCTATCACCATCCCACCAACCAGTAACATCTCATCAACCCACATAACCAGAAAGGGGAAAAAAAAGTCAGTTCAACAACTACAGCCAGACTGCAATAAATCTGCTCCTAGCTACTTCTCCTCTCTTGTTCAAAACACATATAGGTACAGATTTTAACAAATGCAGGTGCAAAGGCTGGTTTTATTGAATCCCACACTCAATGGGGGGAAACCAAGAAGGTATCCAGTATCAACTAGAACCAAAGCAGAACATACATTCAATTCAAAGATGCTGAGCTCAACAGGAATCAGTTTTTCTTGGCCTTGTGTGGTTCTATGCTGCATTTTTAGGGCTATCAAGATTGTAAGGAGTTTCCTCTGAGTTTCCTGACTGCCTTCATCAGACACTTTATAAAGTAGACAAGAATATTAGTTGCTTAAACACTATAGGATAGTGGAAATTCTAATAGGTCTGAAAGTGCATTGCTAATATTCTTGCATTTTTTCCACTTTTTTCCTTGATTCTTCGTATCACTGTTCCAAAGCTTTTCAACCATTTGTTATTGCACCATTATTGAAATATAATTAACATATGGTAGATTTCACTTATTTAAAATACACAATTGTTAAGTTTCGGCATGTTTATATCCATGAAACCATCATCACTGTTAATATAGCATATGTTCATTAACTTAATTAGTATATATTAATTAAGATAATGAACATGATAATGAACATCCCCCAATTTTCTTCCTATTGCTTGGTAATTCCTTTACTTACAGATAACTCTTCCATGGCACAAAGAAAGCAGTGGTCTGTTCTGTTACTATATATTAGTTAGCATTTCTTACAATGTTATACACAGGGATGCTTATAATATGTACTTTTCTTCTATCTGGCTTCTATCACATAATATAACTGTTTTGAGATTTACCCACTTTATAGCATACATCAATAGTACAATTTTTTAAATTGCTGAATGACATCCCAAGATACAGAGTTTATTTACATCCATTCACCTAAAATTGGTCATTTGAATTATTCCCAGTTTGGCGCTATAAACATAAAACTCTTAGAGATCTTTGTGTGAAACTCTTTGTAGAGAAATATATACATGGTTGGATTGCATCAAATGATACCACACAGTTGGTCCATATGAGAAACGCATGCTTTTAAAAAAAAATTTGGTAAGCTTTATCTAAAGTTGTGTGCCATTTTTACATGCTCAATAACAGTGGATAAAAGTCCTAGCTCCTTTACATTCACAAACACTTGATATGGTCAGTCTTTTTATTTGCCTAATAAGTGCGTAATGAGGTCTCGCTATTAACCTTTCCCCAGTGAATGTCAGGGTTAAGTATATTTTCATGCACTTACTCACCATTCATGTATTTTTGTAAGTATGTGTCATTTTCTTATTATTCAGATTTTATAGTTCATTAGGAATTTATGTATTATGGATGGAAGTCCTGTATCAGATCTATAACCTCTCTCTCTCACACACACACACACCCTCCCTATCTACAACTTTTCTTTTCATTGTCATGATGTCTTTTGAGGATGACAAATGTTTAATTTTAAGGAAGTTCAATTTGTCAATGCTAATACACACTGCAAAGCTAAAGTAACCAAAACAGCATATTATTGGAAGAAAGATCAATCAGTGGAACAGTACAGACTGTCGACTTGTATGGAGAGCATATTTTATCTTTAAAAAATGTACAAAGGCAATACAGTGAGGGGGCAGTTTCTTTTCTGAAAATGGTACTAAAATAGATGAATATCCACAAAAAGGGAAAATATCCTTCAATCCATACATCATAGGCTCAGTTATATATCCAAAAATGCACATATGTTGAAGTCCTAACTCCTAGTACTGTAGATATGACTGCATTTAGAAATATTCTTTGAATTGGTAATTAATTTAAAATCTAAACTTGTAATTAATTTAATGTATCATTTGGTGATAAATTTAAATTTATGGCAGACTTGTATCCGATGTAATTGGAATTATTACAAGAAGAGAAAATTGGAATGTACACCACATAGAGGGAAGATACTATATGGCAACACAGAAAAAAATGATCAGGTTAGGATTATATTAAAGTTCAATAGCTAGTGAAGAGACTAATCCTGGATTAAGTTTAAGGTATGATGCTACTAGCAGAGTACCACTTATACTATCCAAATGTTAACATGTCTTAAGAATTTATAATTCAATGACCTCATTTAATTCCCACGATGGCCCTGTGATCTATCATTCACAGTGTAAAAGATGAGAAAGAGATACGATAAATGACAATAGTCAAAATCACACAGTAAATAAGAGAGAGTATGTATCCAGACATATAACTGCATAGCCAGTTATTTGATATACCTTGTAGTCTACTTCTACTAACAGAAGAGCAAGGAAAACAGGAAAATTCTTGACACTCCTTGCTCTTTAAGCCCTTCGTTCTCTCCCCAACCCCTAACCAACACCACTCCTACCCTAAGAACTTCAGCTCCCCAGAAAAAGGCAGTCAATGCACAGGTCACCTCATGGTCCTTACAAAAGAGATCCTACATAGAGAAAGGAATCTAGTACTGCTGGGAGAGGAGAACGTGGGGTGCTCAGATCTCAGGTGCAGAAAGTCCTGGCTCCCAGACGCAGCAAAGTCATATCTGCAAGAAGGTTTCTCTATTTCTATATCCAATCAGCACCACAGTTCAACCGGACTTGTGCAATTCAGAAGCTGGTGTTTCAGCTTTCTTCCCAAGAGCCAAAATGCAACCAGCAAAGCCTTCCACATTCATAATCAGCTCAGTCCAGGGAGACTCAAAAGGAGCAAGAGAACGCTCATCAGGTACCACTTCCGTAATTTGGCATTAGGACATTGAAGATTTAGAAGGGAGATGTTTACCTAAAAGTCATTAAAAGTCACCCATTCCCTATGAAGTGCCAGGCAAAACGTTCAGTCACACAATGGTTTAATCAACACACATACTAACAGACTTTTACAGCTTCAGTTTTTCTAGTTACAAGATTTTGCCTCTTTCTGACATAATTACAAGTTCCATATTTTTGCCCTCAGGCTAAAATGTAAATCATTTCCTGGTATACCAGAACTTCCCAGCACTGACTATAAAAGGCAAGGCTGCATAGCATTTAAAATTAAAAACATCATTTTCCTAAATGCATGTGTCATTATGATGTTTACCATTGTGTTTTTGCTGGTTAAATCCCTGTTCTTAGGTATTTCAGTCAAACGCCTGCTGGCATTGCGACATAAGCTAACCAGTGCAGCCTAAAACATGCCAATTTTAATTCTCTTTGGGTTCTTTTCTGAGTTCCTTCATAACATACTTAATGGGACTCCAGAATATCCATTATTACATCTTATAACAAGCAAATGCCACTCATTGCTGTTGACTGAAGTCTTTCTTAGGCCCCTGAGAAATGTTGTTCCTTCTCATTAGCCCTCAGAACATTGCCATTGAGCCAAGCCCTGATGCAGCATAGAGGAGAAAACACAGGCTGTAAGATCTGAGAAGCCGGGTGAAAACCCCCACTCCTGGCTGTAATGCACACATGTCTTCACTTCTCTGAATCTCAGTTCTTTCCTACAAAACCTAAAGGCTTCTTGTGCTTTTCTAACAGCTCATGGATACTTAGCAAGTGATCAGTAAAATGTTAATCCCCTTCACTGTCTCTTCCCATCTTATCTGCACAGTTCCTAATTCTATCCCTGACAATAGATACCAGATCAGGAGCAGCCACAAGGAGGAGGATGTGGTTGGTAAGCACAGTTCAAGAAATCATAAGAAATGGATGTTTTCTTAAGTTATGCTGTGTTGAGTGGTTGAGTGAGCATCTTTATATGTGCAATACAACAAAGCCAAAAGAGAGCCATGTGGCTGAGAACTGGGTTTCTAAAAGAGAAAAATAGGCTCCTACTGCAACTATAACAGGAATACCAGCACTACCATATTCAAGTTATTTAACTCCCCTAAATTGTAGTTTCTTTATGTGTAAAAGGGATACAGGAAAAATTTAGTGCCTACTTTTCAGGATTATGAAGAGCATTAAATGAGAAAATGTACATGAAGTCTGGGATGCAATAGTTGGTACATAGTAAATGCTGAATCATAGTGATCATCTGTTGTTAACAGTTACAATAAGGGTGCCCTTTGTGTAACGGCTAAAGACACAGCTCTCCCTCAGCATTCTGATACCTCACTCATGGCATGATTATAGACAAGGCACTGAAATGATTTGTACCAGTCTCCTTATCAACAAAACAAGAGCTATAATAGACTCTCAACATTCTCTGTAGGATTACTGGGAGCAAGTAGTTATTGTGAATACACTATGAAGAATATGGCTTAAGGACATTTAAAAGATATTATTACAATACGAAAGTGCTAATGGGTGATAATCCTAAAGCCCTTAAGTCCTTCTAAAAACCAAGCAGATTTCAATGGAACTTAATTGAAAGAAAAAAAATCAGCCCAGAAGTATCCATTAATCAGAAGTATCCATTAATCAGAAAATCACACTTTCAAATGGGGTTTTAATACTTCACACATATTTATGTACTCTATTTGTGACTTTTAATTCAATAGCCCATTTTCCTAATACTAAAGCATCTTATGGAATAGGAAAAAAAAGTTGATCCTACTAAAAGCAGATGACGGGTAGGGCAAAGATAGATAAAAATGAGCAGGCGAATAAACACAGTCTTTAGAGGCTCGAGCAACACATTTATCGGCATGGTGGCAGGAGACAAGACCAATCAGCCCAATGCTTACCTCAAGAAGAGACCAGGGAGATGAGGCCTCCACATTAAGTGTCTGGATTACAAATTCCCCTTAGAAAACATTCGAAACTTTCCCTTTTCTAGGGTTTACCCCTGATTGAACAGGGGTAAAGAAGATTAAGGACCTGCATTCATCTCTTGTATCCGTAGACTAAATGTGTATCATATGAGTAATACAAAAGAGGCAATTCTAGACAAATGTAATGAAGTTTCAATGTACTGAAGTTAAAATTTTATCTTAGAATCTTCCAGAAGGAAAAATTCAAGTTAGCTAAAAACTAAAGGGATTTAATTTGGCACCACATATTTTATCAAGAATGGTGGATGTACAGAGATGACAAGATGGCTGATAGCGGAAAGCAGGTGTAGTGGAGAGTACCGAGTACTTCAGGACAGGATCCAGTGGAGCAGAGAGCTGGAAGAGAATCGCCGGCAAGGTGACTTAGGCTCCGTGGAGGGAGGCAGGTGCAACACAGGTGAGGAAGGGCTGCTGAAAATGTTCAGGATGACAGCTGGCAGGCCAGGAGGGTGAGTACAGATGAGCCATGGGAAGGCACCCCAGGCCACAGACAAAAGCCTGGTGAGTTTTGGATCAGTACAGGAGACTCCCAGCAGGAGCCTCCCCAAGGAGACAGTTGGAGGCAAAGGAACCCACAGGACAAAACACTGGTGAAGAAAGGCAAACCTGAGAAGCTCAAACGCACCCAATTAAGCACTCCCTGACCAAGCAGGGCACCACTGGGAAACAAGCCACTGGGGAGGGAGCAACTGGAGGGTGGACCATCTGAGAGAGGGACAATGGAGTGAGAAGTGAATCTGCCCACATCCAAAAGGTCTGTGCCCTGAACCTCCCAGAGAGACACCAGGACCACCTGAGAGAGAGAGACGCAGGATCCCTGGGGGCAGAGTCTGGACCAGATGCCAAATAACAGGAGAATGTGGACTCAGGCTGCACAAAGCTGCAGCTGTTGGCACACACCCACCTGATCCTCCCTGATCTGTGCGCCCTATCTGCCACTTGAAGAAGGCAGGTCAGAGAGGAATCCTCCCCAGGAAGGGACACGTTAGGTGTCCCTGTGCCTCAGCCCCCTCCCTGACCACAGACAAGCTCCCCAGAAAACTCCAACAGAACACCAAGACTGAAGGCCCACAGGGGCGTGCACATCACCAACAGGAATGAGAAAGCCCACAGATCCAAAAGGCCATAGGAAAAGGCAGAAAAACAGGAAGTAACATAAATGAGGGAGCTAGTGCTTCCCTCAAAAACAAACAAAAGATCACATCAATCTCAGAGCTGCGTGATGAAGACACTGAGGAGCTCCCAGACAGAGAATACAAAAGAATCATCATCAAACTGCTCAGAGAAATGATGGCAATAACTCAAGAAATTTCAAGAAAGGAAAATTTAAAACAAACAACACTAAACATGAAACAAGTTAAATCACAGCATGCACTTGGAAAATGAATATTACAAGAGAGAATAATGAATAAATATTACAAGAGAGAATCTAATGTTTATATATATAGTATTCAATATATATATATCCAATATTCCTATCAAACATGAAGTAACTATTTAAATAACTATCACATTAAAATTCAATTTATCAGCTCTTGATTTCAAAGTTAGCCCACAAAAATTTAAATTTAGTTGGAATTAGACAGCTGAATTCTCTAATCATTTCTCACACAAAAGTGATAATTTAGCCAATGGAAGTTGCATGGTAGATAAAGGGAGAAAAAAGACATTAAATTGGGGAATTATTTTTACCATCCTAAGTAACAATAGCAAAAATTGCTTAAAGCAGATGGATTCAGAATAAAATTTCAATACTTCTAAAAATGATGAAGATACTTCCTCTAAAAAAGATCAAATTTGGAAGAATTCCAAAAGAAGAGGTAAGAATAATATGAATAGCTTAACCCTTGATCATTCACATTGAAGAATCAATCAGCAATATTCAAAATAAATGAAGAATGAAAGATATGAGATAATTATTCAGTATTTGTAGGTAACCACCAGAACATAAATTATAAAAATATTCAAAAGCAATTGCCAGGCCCGGCAGCATGGCCTAGTGTCTAAAGTCCTTGCCTTGAACGCCCAGGGATCCCATATGGGCACTGGTTCTAATCCCTGCAGCTTCACTTCCCATCCAGCTCCCTGCTTGTGGCCTGGGAAAGCAGTCGAGGAAGGCCCAAAGCTTTGGGTCCCAGCACCCGCGTGGGAGACCCGGAAGAGGTTCCTGGTTCCCGGGTCCGGATCAGCACAGAACCGGCAGTTGCGGTCACTTGGGGAGTGAATCATCAGACGGAAGATCTTCCTCTCTGTCTCTCCTTCTCTCTGTATATCTGACTTTGTAATAAAAATAAATCTTTGAAAAAAAAAAAGCAATTGACACTGATGTCTAAAATTGAAGGTGGAGAATCTAAAGAAAGACTCGTGCCTGACATGGTAGCCTAGAGGCTAACGTCCTCGCCTTCTACACACTGGGATCCCATATGGCCACCAGTTCTAATCCCGGCTGCCCTACTTCCCATCCAGCTCCCTGCTTGAGGCCTGGGAAAGTAGTTGAGGACAGCCCAAAGCCTTGGACTCTTCACCTGCATAGGAAACCCAGAAGAAGCTCCTGGCTCCTGGTTGTGGATCAGTTCAGCTTTGGCCATTGCGGCTGCTTAGGGAGTGAATCGCCAGATGGAAGATCTCTCTGTCTTGCCTCTTCTCTGTGTATCTGATTTTCCAATATAAATAAATAAATAAATAAATAAACAGACTCTACTTTTCACTTGAATTTTTTTTTTTTTTGACTATCCAAATTCTTAAAACCATAGTTGCTACTTTTTGGTTCTTATATATTTATTTATTCTTATTTGAAAGGGAGAGTTACAGAGTAGAAGAGACTAACAGAAAAAAACAATTAGATAAAGAGAAATCTTCCATCTACTAGATCACTTCCCGAATACCTGCAACATCCAGGACTGGACCAGGTTGAGACAGGAACCTAGAACTCCCTACAGGTTTCCCACATGGGTGTCAGGAATCCCAGTACCTCAGACATCATCTGCTGACTCCAAAGGTGTATATGTGCAAGAAGATGGATTGAAAGTGGAGCAATGTCTTAAAATCCAGGCAGCCTGTTGTGACACGCTGGTGCCTGATCGCAGCAAAATGCCCAGCCTAGGATTTTTTTTAAGTTAAAGTTACAATATACAATTAATATATGATAATCATATATTTATGCCATCATATATAAACCTTTAAAATAGAAATTAAAATGGCTAACATCACCATTTGAAAATGAAACAAATTTACACCTTCTATAAAATATTGAAAAAGCTACAATAAACAAAAATTAATTGAGGAGCTTGTATTTGGCCCAACAGGTTAAGCCACTACTTACAATGCAAACAGTCCAAAATAGAGTATTGGTTTGCATCCTGGCTACTTTACTTTTGATCCAGCTCCAAGCTAATGCATCTGAAATAGCAGCAGGAGACAATGCAAGTACTTGGGCTTCTGCCATCAGTCTTTAAGTCCTTGGTGAGTTCCTTGCCCTTGGATTGGTCTGGCCCAAGCCCAGTCACTGCAGCTACTTGGATTGCAAACCAGTGATGGAAGATCTCTTTCTCTGTCCCTCCATCACTGTTTCACTCTGCCTTTCAAATAAATAAATGTTAAAAAATTTAGTTGATAATTAGATAATTTGTACCCCTTTATGGTTATCCATTTTTAAATGCATACAAAATGCTTATAAAACTTGATCATAAAAAAAGACTTGGCCAAGTCATTGGTTGATTATCTTCTACATCCCAGTACTTTCTTTAAAGTAAAAATTACAAATGATACTCTGTAATCACAAACCATAAAGCTAGAAATTAACAACAAAATCATATGATATCCTACAAATCCAAACTAAAGCTACTCCTGATTATTGTATCAAATGAGAAATTAAATTAAAAGTAAAGCATATTTTAAAACAATGAAAATAAGAGCCAGGGAAAAAGTATACCCTATTGATAACACTATACTGAAAAGCCAATTCCAGAGTACTTCTCAGAGAAAACTCAGGAACCTGGTAACTCCAGGGGCCTCCTGGTAAGAACCAGAAGGTTGATCAGGGGAAAAAAAAGGACGCATGGGAGACCTGGAAGAAGCTCCTGGCTCCTGGCTTCAGATCGGCTCAGCTCCAGCCATTGTGGACGCTTGGGGAGTGTATCAGCACACAGAAGATCTCTGTCTCTCCTCTGTGTATATATGACTTTCCAATTAAAAAATAAATTTTAAAAAAGGAGAAGAGATGATTGCGTGGGCCAGGGTAGAGAATTTAGGTTGACGCAGTTCTGACATTTCTAAATAGAAACAAAAATAAAGGAAGAAAAAATGATAGGGAATAAAGGCTTTCCCCATTTACTAGACACCATGCATGTATGCATTCCACGCCTTTGACACCCAAAAGCTCATCTCATTTTACTTGCTGACCGATAAGTAAGGCACATTTTAAGAACTAAAAACAATCTGCCCACAATTTTATTTTCTTTTAATTTAGAAATCTCAAAATAATAGATAATTTTCCAGATATGTGAAGCAGAATTAACTCCATGCAAGTCATGGTAAATGTTTCAAAGAATAGTGTACAAAATTGGTTCTACTCCCAGAAAGTGTCACGTGCAAGGCCTTTCCATTATCAAGAAACTGATAACATCCTTGCTGTTTAATCTGTACCACAGAATATAAAATTATAAAAATCTATCCTAATTCACATTATAAAGTTAACACAACCCTGAAAACAAAGGAT
Organism: Ochotona princeps; assembly: GCF_030435755.1. NCBI lineage: Eukaryota > Metazoa > Chordata > Mammalia > Lagomorpha > Ochotonidae > Ochotona > Ochotona princeps. The sequence goes on from NC_080840.1 coordinate 35,310,808, forward strand.
GACAATGACTGGCATTTTCCAAACGGGCTCTGTGGAAGGGTCACTAAAGTGGTTATGCTGGGGTGCTATTACAGTCTAGAGGCATGTCTGAAATCACAACATCTATTACTCCTATAGTCCCAGAGACCTGAAGCCAAGAGACATGTTAAAAAGGTTCAAATCTGCCTTTCTCAAATATATTCAAGGACAAGGTCATTTTACCCATAAAAACCCTTTCTAGGCTACACTTCAAGAAATGCTGCTCCAGACAAACTTTCTTTATGAATGCAATTGTGAGACTCCTGTGTAAGGAACCAATAAGAGTAAATTAAAGTATATTCAAATAATAAAACAGCACAATCAAATCGGGATTTTCTCAGAAATGCAAGGATCACTAAATATTGAAAAGTAGATTAATGTAATATATTGCATCATTAGGTCAAACAAGAAAGAGTACATAATTATGGAAAAAAGATAAAAGATTATTTTATAAAATTCACACATATTTTCTTATTTTTGAGCCTCCCATTGAGGGGGGAACAAAACACATCACAGTCTCTCAGTGCAATTGCCCGTACCTCCTCACTGCAAAATTGTAACACTCCTCCTAGCAAAATCAGGCAGAAGGCTGGGCACCCAGCAGCACTTGTAACAAGAAAAGAAACAGGAGGGAATTAACTGAAAGCTGGATGAAAACTTAAAATATTTGTACAAGACAGTAATGTTTTTTAGAAAATTTAAGGGGGTTATAAAACTGCTAGAACCAATAGTATTCAACAAAATAACTCATTATGAGATATGTATTGATCCAGTTTTTCATATCCCAGCAGTAGTCAGAAAATATGAAAGTTCAATTCACAATATTTATGAACTGCCAATTAAGCAAGCTCTTGAGAGATGAGAGCTAAAAGAAAATTTAAGCAAATGAAAAGATCAAACATACTCCTGGAGGGACAGACTAAATAATGGAAAACCAGCAATTATTCCCACATTAATTAATTTCTTGAGACAATGTCAAGCATTTTAGTTAGCAAATATTGTGTGTGGAAGCAGCTAAGTTAAAAATATATACTGGTAAAATCAGTCAAAATGTACCCTAACTGAATATTAAAAATTATTTTAATGCTTAAATAATGAAAACAGCATAATGTTGGCATAGGACTCAATAGACAGCTCATAGCAGCAAAACAAACAGACTATATATAGATATAGATATATAATATTAAGTTATATTTACATACATATAACTTAATATTTGGTAAAGTAACATCAAAACGGATTACTCCATAGATGATTTGTGTGAAACTAATTTAAGTATTTCTGAGGAGAAAAAAAAATTCAGTTTCACTTCACACCACAAAAAAAAAATACAATTTAGCATTAAATGAAAATATGTTTTAAAGGCAGTTTAGGCAAACATTTGCCAACATTTAGAGAGCACATGGTCTCTAAACATAATAGAACTAGAAGCACTCCTGGGATAAAATGGTGGTGGAATGATATTGTTTTGTGAAGCCTTGCTCTTAAAACCCTCAAAGACAGAAAAACATAGCCAACCAGACATCCACCCATGGCACTGAACTAGAAGCAGGGGTACCACATCACACCAGGAAAAGGCCAAAGGTCACAAAGTCCAAGCTCAATGCCTGGAAGATGAGAGCACAGAGGGCTCAGCCAGCATCTGGGACCCTGCCCGTATTTCAGTGCCTGATTCGAGCCTAAGCTCCTCCACTTCAAATCTAATTGCCTGTCAATTCACCCCTGAAAAGCAGCAAATGGAAGCACAACTAGTTAGAATTCGGTCACCGAGGCAGGAAATCTAGATGAAGTCCCCAAATCCAGATTTGATCCAGCCCAGCCCTGGCTGTTACCGGCAAATGAGGGAGATCTACCAGCTCACCCCGCAACTCCCAACATAAGTGTGTAAGTGTGTCTTCCTATTTTTCCTGTCACTCTGTTTCTTGATTAAAATGAATAAGTTTTAAAATGTATGGCTGAAATGTCTTTCAGATAAGTAAATAAAATACCACTTCACATCTCAGTAGGCAATCTCCCTTCCTATGAATGTGCCTGGGAGGAGAGCCAGCATTGTGGCATAGCGGGTAAAGCTGCTGCCTGTCATATCAGCATCCGATATGGCCACTCATTAGAGACCCATTTTCCCCACTTATTTTTGTTTAAATTTAGTTATTTTTTAAATTGTTGTTATCTTCCACAACACAATTTTGTAGGCATACGCACTATCCACCTCTCCTTCCTTTCTCCTCATTTTTCTCTTTCCACGATTTGTCCCCATGTTATAACAATAATATAGACTTTTGGTAAGTTACAAGCTTAACATTCTGCTATGTAATTATATCATGGCATTGTAGGTATAGGCAAAGATTTTTAAAAAGTAGTATCAAATAGTCAAGGTATATTTAACATTTTCATTGAGAGTCCTTTTACTTGGGAGTAGAGATGCATACTGCAACACATCTTCATTTCCCAGTGTGCTAGTCTCCAATATACTTTTCATCGATGAGATTACATGATCAACTTCTAATCCAGTTCCATGCTAATGTGCCTGGGAAAGCAAGGGAAGATGGCGCAAATGTTGGGGCCACTTGGGAGACCCTGAAGAAGCTCCTGGCTCCTGGTTTCACCAGCTTCAGTTGTGGCCATCTGGAGAGTGAAACAGTGTATGGAACATCTTTTTCTCTCCTCTCTCTCTCTCTCTCTCTCTCTCTCTCTCTCTCTCTCTCACACAGACACACACACACACACCACATATTTAAAGAAAATGAAAGCTGCAGAAAGAGAATCTCAAGAATTAAAAACCAGCCATCTCACAAAAGAATCTCCAACAGTAGATAAATGAAAAAAAAAATGCACAAAATTCTCTCCAGAAAAATCTAATATACCGAGTTTGAAATTATTTCAGTACTGTTCATACACAATGCTGAAACTCTTTTTTTCATTCAACCTGGAAAATACCAATCTGAAGGTATTGTGATTTTGATAATAATTTTTAAAATAAGTATCCTTCATAATTCAAGTACATTCTCTAAAACAATTTTGACATCAAGATGAACCAAACGCCACCTCTCAATAGTAACTTTCAGTAATTTCTGCATGTATATATAAATGTGTTTTATTTAATTCATAATATGATTCCATAAAGTGCTGTTGTAAACTTTGATAGCACGTCATGTATCTCTTTCATTTTATATATATTTTATATATATAAAATTATATATATATTATATATATATGAAATTATCTGAATATTTGTGTGGTACTCCTTTGGTCAGATGAATCCGTTTGATCTGTTCCCTATTTTTCAACGCTTAAATTAGTTTCAAACAAACATCCTTTTACAAACATCTTGATAGAATTGTCAGATTATATCACTAAGAAAAATTCTAGCGAGTAGAATTAGAAACAACTATAAACATCCTTCCATTTTTTAAATTTTTAATACCTATTTAAAACTGTGCTCCATAAAGACCACCAATTCACACTCACCAAGAGTATAAGGTGCCTGTTTCTCATACCAAAGCCAACTTTTAGAGCTATAATATTTTCTTGATTATGCTCTTGTGTCTTCCTTATTCTCAAGTCCTGTGTCAGACATGAGCTAAGACTCTAACTGCCGACAGTTCCTATCTGATACAAGTGTACTCCTCAGGAGCTCTAGAACTCTGCTCCTTGCATCCGGCCCCAGAAGGTCTTTATCCAATCACTACAGCAACTTTCAGCACAGAATGAAAAATTATGAATTCTTGATTTCTCATCCTTGATGGCCTAGATATGAAAGCACCGGTCCTAATCCATGTTTGAGACAATAATTCTGAAGTGTAGTGCCAAGTTTTCCAAATAGCCGTCCTATCACCCTTAGAAAAATGAACATTTCTTGACTATTCTTTGCCAGGGCAGAGAAACAAGCCTTCAGGACAAATCATCAGTAAATAGATCCATAAAAGATCTTACATTCCAAGTGCTACAGAACCAAGCAAATGCGAATGAAGTTCACGAAGAATATGTATCTTGGCCAAACTGAGACTTTCTTAAAACCATAAAATAGTAACATCAATGTTGCACCAGGCACAGTAAAGGTACAATAAAATAAAATTAAATCATAATACATACTAAATTGTTACTATTATATTAAATGCAAATGATAAAAAAGACAAATATCCCAAATAACAAAAAATACAGGAGAGGGAGAGCAGTTTTGTCATTTCTGTAGGGACCAGAAAAAGGTTTCACAGGGAGACAATTACTTTTCCCGTAAAAGGAAAGAACTTCATAAAGGCATTCCAGAGAACCAGGGAACATAGGTCTTGTCATCCAGCAGTGTCATGGAGAAGACCAGTGCTCCACCAACAGGTTCAAGGTGTTTTACTGCATACATTTTATAATTTCAAACTGCTACAATTAAATCCTTTATAAAGGATTCCTTTCTACTACACCTGGGAAAGCAACAGAAGAGCTTAATCTCCAACCACATATGAGAACTGGATGGAGCTTCAAGCTTCTAGTTGCAATGTGGCCCAGCCCTGGCCGTTGCAGCTGTTTGCAGAGTGAACCAAAAAATAGAAGATATCTCTCTCAGTCTGTTTCTCTCTCTATCTCTGCCATTCAAATAAATACATCTTTTTTAAAAGCTTTTAATGATAACAGTGTTACTTAATGCAGTCATTTGCCTTTGTACCTCTTGCCTAAATCACTTCAAGCTAATGACCCTGTGTTTCACATAAATAACTTTATTTTCTCTTATCAAAATAGACCAGACTTCCATCAGTCCACCAACAAATTAACAGTAAATTTCACCCATAAACATGGCCTAACACTGCAGTGAGATAAAGGAGTGAAGTGAAGAAAGAACAAGTTCAGACGGCTCCTAGTTTCAGGAAGAAGGGTGGTTTGCAAAGCATGTGTTTGTCAATAAGCTGATGGAAACTGAACCAGACCTTAATGGCCACCTGACATAAACCCTCTGTTTCATAACATACCTTCCCACTCAAAGGAAAACCTGCACTGTTACAACTTTAACATGACCACATTGTCTCTTCTTGGAGATACCTGTAAGAACTCATTACACCAAATGCTAGTTCATTATAACTTTCAAAATCAGTTTTAATTATAAGAGGTCTCATTTGTTCCTTAGTATTTACCAGCTCACTTCCCTGTGAGGCCCCTGTTTTCCAATGGAAAGAGCAAGGTTTTAGAGTCATATATAATGGGGTATGAATGTCAATTCTGCCATTGTTCAATATTGAAGACCTTTTTCGGTCTTTCTGACACTCAGTTTCCCCACCTATAAAATAGGGAGAGTAAACCCTTCCCTCAAAAGTTTGCTCTATTAAGCTACTTGTGAAAATTACACAGTAATTTGTTCTAGCTCTGTTGTTTCCTGCTTACATTTTAATTCCCCTTTTCTACGTACATGATAGTTTCTCAAATATGAGATGATGATGACTTCTTTCTTCCTGAAATTCAATCTTAATATGTTAATATTCCTAGTCTCTTTATTCTTTTATGGTTCCGTTCAACTTCAAGTCACTATGCTTTTGGGGGGTCAAACGAATAGCTCCACAAAATGGGCTATAGATAGGTGATGGGGTGACTCAGTAGCTGGAATACATTTCAACCAAGGGAGTGGGACAATCTTGGTGAATATTTCAGTGCAAATCAAGATGATATAAATGAATCCAAATACAGTGTTAATCACAGTAAATGTAAATGGATTTGATTAGCTGATAAGAGAACAAATATCAGATTGACTTTTAATATAAAATACAATCCCATCAACAATGGATTAAGGTACCTTACTGATCTCCTTTGCTTATAAATCTGTATCATAGAAATAAATAAATAAATCTTTAAAAAATACAATCCTAAATTATTTGCAAGTAACACATCTAAAACTTAATACATAAAAATTTAATGCAAGATGCAGTAAAATTTTTAGCAAGAAAATACTAAAAATCAGAAAAGTTTTATCAGTATCAAACAAATTAGACTTAAAACAAAAGGAGTAGCAGATGAGATGTAATTCACGAAGAAGACATAACAACTATGCATACACTTAACACAGATTCACAGAGAGATCTACATATCTATAAAATGGGAAATTAATTTGAAGATTTGTTTATTTTTATTACAAAGTCAGATACACAGAGAGGAGGAGAGACAGAGAGGAAGATCTTCCATCCGATGATTCACTCCCCAAGTGAGCTGCAACGGCTGGTACTGCGCCGATCCGAAGCTGGGAACCAGGAACCTCCTTCAGGTCTCCCACGCGGGTGCAGGGTCCCAAAGCATTGGGCCGTCCTCGACTGCTTTCCCAGGGCACAAGCAGGGAGCTGGATGGGAAGTGGAGCTAGCGGGATTAGAACCAGTGCCCATATGGGATCCCTGGGCGTTCAAGGCGAGGACTTTAGCCACTAGGCCATGCTGCCGGGTCCAAAATGGGAAATTCTAAAACACCTCTTCTGTAAGATCATTAAGTAATAACAACAACCAATTATCAAAAATTTGGGGGTGGAGATTTTGGTATAGCAGGTTAAGCCCCCCTTAACTCATATGGGATGTTGCCCACATCCCATAATGGTGTGCCAGTTCAAGCCCTGGCTATAGCACTTCTGATCCAGCTCCTTGCTAATATTCAGGAAAGCAGCAGATAAGTTCAAATACTTGAGTTCCTGACATTCACATGGGAAATCCAGAGGAAAGTTTCTGGATCCTGGCTTCTGCCTGGCCCAGGCATGGCTACTGCAACCACTGGGAGAATGAACCAATACTGAACTCATTCATTCTTTCCCTTTTCTCTTTCTCTCTCTTTCTCTCTCTCTCTCTCTCTCTCTCTCTCTCTCTCTCTCTCTCTCCCTTTTCTATCTCTGTCTCTATATCTCCCTTCCTTGTTCCCTCACTTCTCTCTCTTCTGCTCATTACCTTTCAAATAAATAATTTTTAAAAAATTTTGAACCCACAAAATCTAAAAACGTATCTAGAAAACACTGAATCTAACAACTTTGGAATATGCATTATTTTCAAACATATTTTATGAAAACAAACCACATCAGGTCACAAAACAGATTTCAGCAAATTTCAGAGAATCTACATCTCATGCACGTTAAATACATTGATTAATCAATAATCAGTAGCAAAAATAACTATTTAAAAATTATGTACTGGAAAAATCAAAAAACACAGCTCCAACTTACCCTAAAGCTACAGAATAAAAATTAGAGCAAACACAGAAATGAAACCTTACAAAAACATTAATTAACCAAGCACCAGGAGACAAATTTATAGCCTTCACAAATTGAATATGCACAATTTTAAAAACTGTGGGAAAATATTTATAGCTTTAAATACTTTCAATGGGAAATAAGAAAAGTTGAGAAACTAATGAGATAAACAACCCATTTAGTAAATTGTAAAAAGAATCAAGATAAACATAAAAATTGAGAAGGAAAATAAAGATTAAAAAATAATAAAATAGAAAGCAAAGTTACAATAAAAAGAAACAACTAAGTCAAACATTGGTTCTTTGCAAAAACTAATAAAATTGGTATACCTCTGGCAAAAGCGAATGAGAAAAAATAGAAGCAGGGCACAGGTAATATTAGGAATAAAAAAAGGGACACAACTACAGATGTAGCAGTTATTAAAAAGTTAATAAGAAAAAGTTATGAAATCTTTTTGGTGAAATGGACAGATCTCTAGAAAAGTATAAACCACCAAAAATAGACACAAAGGATTTAGAAAAATATCTAATGTGTATTAACTATTAAAGAAGCTACCTATTTAACATTTTATAATAACAATGTAATAACCAGAATCACAGCTACTGGTTCAGATTTGGTACTTTGCTAGAGCATATTAACATAACATTTGGCATGTAGTATCTAGTTGGCAACTGGCTGGCATTTTCTACCTCTACGATTAAGGAGGATCAGAAAAAAATACCCATTTACAGGGATTAGGTAAAAATACACATTCACTATCTACGCACGGAATCCTAAACAGCAATATATCCAGGCTTGGGGATAAGCCTCATCTGGTAGCCTCTAAGTTTGCTGAGGTTTTTGTGCTATGAAAAGGTATCATTTGGATTTTATGGAAACAATTGAATAATAAAACTTGGAATAAAGATAATTTAGTGTCATATGTTTATAAGACATGTCATGAAGCCATATCAGAGTCAGAAAGGGCCTAGGTCATGTCAACTGTGCTCCTCTGTCTCCTCGGTTCTTGAGTGTTTTCTTGTGAGCTATTCTTTTTGATGAAAGTGATGTAAAAATGTTCATACTTTGGGGCCCCTTCCATGGGTACATATATTGGTAGGGTTTTATTCTAGATATTCTTATGTGTGATATTTTTATCTTTCTTCACAGTATTACCCCTTCTACCTTCCAATTACAGGCCATTTCTTTTGTTTTTTAAATACATTTTTATTATTGTTATTATTTTATAATACAGTTTCATATTCCCTTATCCCCTCCCCAGTACCCTCCCCCTCACCAGTTCCTCTCTATCATTACTAACATAAAGTTCTTCATACTCAGTCATATGTCCATCATTGCAGGCACGGACAATGGCAGAGAGTCCAGAATCCTATTGTCAAGATATAGTAAACAGTTTCATTGTAAGTCCATCTTTGTCTGAAAGTAGAAATGCATGCCACACTACATCCTCACATCTGAATGTTAGTCTCCATTTCACAGCTACCATACATCCCCTTAAATGAAAAGTCATGATTCAAAATCAACAGTAGAAAGAAAAATAGAAATTTACAATGCCATGAAGTTAAATGACATGTTACTAGATATGACAGTCTCCATTACACAGCTGCTGTACATTCCCTTAAATGAAAAGTCGTGATACAAAATCAATAATGAAAAGAAAAATAGAAATTTACAATGCCTGTAGTTAAATGACACGTTACTAGATATGACAGTCTCCATTACTCAGCTACTATACATCCCCTTAAATGAAGAGCCACAAAACAAAATCAACATCTGGGAGAAAAAAGAAATTAACAACATCAAGAAGTTAAATAACATGTTATTAAATGACTAATGTGTAGCTGAAGAAATGAAAATCAAGAACCTTCTTGAAGAAAATGATGCCACTGCATGATCTACGAGTCATTGCATGATTTAATCAGAAGGAAGTGTTTTGAAGAGATGAAACTGACAGAAAACAACAAAACCCATGTGATATAGTTTCTGCTGATCTTTGTTGAAGTGAGTCTCCTTGCTTATGGCCTGGGAAAGTGGGAAAGTAGTGGAGGATCGCTCAATGTCCAACCTTGTAAACAAGAGACATCAACTCTGAGTTATCCTGATAACCTTTGTCTGGCCCTGAGATGATGGTCACCGAATCATCTGTAACCCTGTGATATCAGCTTATGTGTCTATAGGTCATAGACATATGCAGATTCAGATGCTAGCTTTTAATTACAGATTACTGTTTAATTGTGCAAGAATTCTTATGAAGTGTTCTCTCTCAAATTTATTGTACTTTTTTTACTTTTGATATGCTTCTTAAAGGGTACACTCTAAAATCTTCATATGAAATAGATAGCTTTATAACCTTGAGAAACCTTTCAAATCCACCGCACCACCTGTGGGTCTAGCTCAAAATTATTGAAAGCTTATTCTATGACAGGTGCTACACTGGTACAACAGATACAAAGGAAATAAACAAAACAGGTATTACAGTAAGAGTACACAATAATCATATAGATAAAAATTGTGGTAAGTATGGTTAAAGGAACACAGTGGTACTATAACAATACATAGGATGGGCTCCAAGAGTCAAGGAAACTACAGAAAATATTCTTGAGATGTTCACATATTAGTGAAAGTTACTTACAAAAAATAAATAAGCCAGGCAAAGAGAGAGGACAATGAACACTTCAGGTAAAAGCAAGACTGTGAAGGAACAGTCCCCCAGGAAGAGAGACACACACATGGCAAAATAAAGAAGGAAAGAGCAATAGATACGCAGGAGCCAGGTCAAAAGTCCTTGTAGAGTCCTTGCACTCCCCTCTAAAAGCCTGGGAGGCTGTTACAGAGTTTTCAATTGCAGAGTACCATGTTCAGCTTTGCCTTTAGCAACACAGGTAGCAGCAGGGAGAATGGACTGGAGAGTGTTCAGAGCGGATGTGGGGAGCCAGAGGTGATAACAGCAATGCAGGGAGTGGCAGCCCTGTGTGTGCAGATCAGATACACATAGGAGACATACACTGGGTTCCAGGCTCCTGTCTTAGGCTAGCTCAGCTCCACCCCAGAAACATCAGTAGATGGGGGGAGGGGTGCTCATTTCTCTCTGATCCCTCTCTCTCCTTCCTCCTTCTCTTCTTCCTTCCCTCTTTGCCTTATCCCCTGCCCCCAAATACATATTTTTTAATTAGATGGGATCAGAAATTGAGAGATATGATCTGATTCTACATGTATCTTGGAGGTAAGATCAACAGAATTTAGTGAAAGACAAATTTGGAGCATGAGTTATGAGAGTAAAGAGATGAAGTGTTCCAAATAACTCCCTTTCTGGCACCAACAACATGACAGTGTTACTGAAACAGTACTGCAGCATACACCTGTGTGCGCTGTGGATAGCGTCTCTTTAAAGGAGACAGTGTCCCTCAAGGAAATCCATATATAAAAGTCTGTCAAGGACAGTTTTTGAACTGGAGATCACTAAAGGATAATCAGACTTGAGGAAACAAAAATAGTTTAAATTTAAATATTCTCAAAAAAGAACACATCTACTTCAAATTAAGTATAAGCTCACTATTCTATACTCATTTTACTCAGAAATTTTCCAAGCCTGTGAGTATGGTAGTTACCAGCTACCGCCAGCTACTGAACATTTTAAATGTGCCTACTCCAACCTGAAATTTCCAATTTGCAGGTTGAGATAATACATTTAACATGCTGAATTAAATAGGAATACTTTATTAAAAATTAGTTCATCTGTTTCTCTTAATGTGGCTACAAGAAAATTTTTAAACTATATATGGGGCTCATAAAGCATTTCTATTAGGACGGGCTATTCTAGAAAATAGCTAAATCATGTATTCAATGCTAGCCTTATCTTCATTAAGTAATGAGCACTCATTGTTAAAAATGGAGAGGAGATAAAGATGTTCCTCAAGCTGAAGTGTCACAAGCATAAAACTCATGTATTAATTGAATGCAATTATGAAGGACTGAAATCTCTAGTCTACTAATTTCACCTCTTTTAGATACCACGAAGAGTCGCTGGTTAGGCAGGAGCTGAGAAGTCATCAATGTCTCATCTTTGATAGGAACAGACGGACTCTGAGTGTCCTGGCAATGAGGAGGTATGAAAAAGGGAATTTACTGTTACTAAGGAGAAACTACTGTCTTTCAAATCGATTAGAAATAGAAGTCATAGGGTTGGCACAGTGGTGTTAACAGGCTAATTCTCCTCCTGTGGCACAGGTATCCCATATGGGCACCAGCCTGCGTCCTATCTGCCCTGTTTCAGATCCAGCTCCTTGCTTATGGCCTGGGAAAGTGGGAAAGTATGGAGGATTGCTCAAGTCCATGGGTCCTCGCACCCCATGAGGGAGACCCAGAAAAATGACCTGGCTCCTATCTGCGGTTGGCTCAGTTCTGGCCATTGTGCGGCACGGGATGGACCAGCAGGAGAGTCTCTCTCTCTCTCATTCTGTCTCTTGTTCTCTCTCTAAATCTGTCTTTCAAATGAAAATAAATCTTTAAAAAAAAAAAGAAAAAGAAGTCATGAGTTGAAATTTAAGGGAGGTCTATATAAAAGACTATGTATCACAAAATGGTAATAATAATAATAAAATGTAAAAAAATAAAAAGCAAAACAAAAACAAAAACAAAAAAACACTATGCACAATCTTAACCAGACACCAAATCTAGACTGAAATCCTGAAAACCTCTTTTTGTTTATATAAGCTGGGATCCACATGAAAACCCTATTGAGGTATACAAACCCATATCAGCAAAAAAGTTCAAGTCCTACCATTAATAAAGCACTCACATTTATCTTCATCTGCCCTATTTTTTTATCAAATCCTTTCCCCAGCACACTAATATTGGCACTTTAAAATATATGTAAATTTTCATCAGAGTGAAAAATTTTTTTTTAAAAAGGACATGACATTGCAAGAAGTGTTCTCCGAGGTAGCCTGTGGACAGGCAGACTCAGATGGCCACAGAGAACATGGGGTCTCTGCTCAACACTGATTATGCACAGATGTGTGCCAAAAAGGGGCAGCAGTACACACAGCAACTCAGTGTCACCATCAGTGCTGTTGGTCTCAATTGAAAGTGGAAAAAACAGACTTTATTGCCAAAAAACATTAACTTTCTACTTATGAGGGAGTTTTTTGTTACTCACATGTATTAAGAATGAAAATCAAGAAATACAACCACATTGCAAACTTGATATTTTAGATAATAATATGTGAATAAGACAATGCCCCTCCAATTTTTTAAAACGCTGAGCCCATCAAACACTCTAACTCATCCAAACACCTAATCTTGGGTACTATATCTCTATGCAGATTACAGGGGGGGATTTCTCTGGAAGCTTTTTCACTATGAATGCAGAAGAAACTGAAAAATGTGTATTTTTCTTTCTGTAGAAGTTGGAAGTGCGTAAGGAACATGATATGGAAATTACTGCCAGTCTTGTGAAAGATAAACAGGAGATACCAACCATGGCCATTTTTAAATTTTTGCATCACTAGCTCAGTGTTACTGAGACAGGGCCAAACCCAAAAGAAGTTTATCTCTAACAGATCTTACAGCATGTATGATACTTGTATTCTACTCAGTATTTTTTGATTGCACATCATCTACTTTGTCAGTCTTTCAATCTCCTGACATCTCTGTTGTCATCTCCTTGAAAATCTAGTCACTTCATTGTTTACTGATGTCTGCGTTGGAAGAGGAGAAAGGAAAAGATCTATACTCATCAAGTTCACTTCTTAGCAACACTGGTAAAATATAAATAAAGGAAAAGGTGTGATTTCTACATCACCTTAGAATTTTGTTTAACCATATGGGAACATCAAAATGGGAAAATGTTCTCAGGTTTCATTGCTTCACATTACATGCTTAAAATTCTGCTATGTTCTTAAGTGTCAAATTCCTCCCTCGGTCATGAGTCTTACCCTCAAATTCTTTCCACCTCGAACTCTCAGCTTCTCCAAAACTACCCTCCAGATCTTTGTACCACTTTCAAATGGTCATTATCCCTCAATGGACTTTGGTGCCCTCCTCATTGATTGCCTCAATTTATCCAGGTTATGGAACATTTCTTGAGTCATTTCATGAAGGTCCCTGGCTTTTGCCTTATCAATCACTAGTGAACAAACTCCCCACCTGACCTGCTCCTTTGATGTCTGGAGTCAATCAGAAGCTTCAGGACCAAAATGGATGAAGTGACGCTGTCTTCATCCCATAGGACAAGTGCAAGTGCAACAAAAGTTTCCTCAACTAAAGCAGACATCAGTCCTATACTAGAACAAAAGTAAAACCTTATACAAGCCTAAGGAAAGCCTAAATTTCCAAAGAAATAGCTGTGTTGTTGGTTACACTAATCTATCCAACTTTAGTCATTGTAACAAACTAAGATGCAGTTGAATGGAGAAAGGGAAAGGGAGGAGATAGAGAAGGGAGAAGAGAGAGCAGGAAGAAGAAGATGGAGAAGAAGATTGAGATCCCGAGTTTTGACTTAATGGGCAGCCTGCCCCCTGTCACACTTGCACCGCATACAGGCACAGGTTCAACTCTCCACTGCTCCACTTGCTTTCTGGCTCTCTGATATGTGCCCCAGAAAACAACAGAAGATGGCTCAATTTGTTGGCCTCTACCACTCATGTGATAGACCCAGATGAAGTGTCTAGTTTATGACTCCTTGCTCAAGCCTGACTCAGCCCTGACTATTGTGGAATATCTCTCTGTCTCACTCTCTGCCTTCCAAATCAATCAAAGACAGACAGCTCTTCCTTCCATTGGTTCACTCTGGTCACAACAGCTAGGGCTGATCAGGCCAAAGCCAGGGCTCAGAAATTATATCAGGGTCTCCCATGTGGGTGACAGGTACCCAAGTACTTAGGCCACAATCTGCTGCCTCTCAAGTGCATTAGCAGATGGATAGATTAGAAGTGCAGCATCCAGGACTCAAAATGGAAATTCCATACTTCGCACACAGATGTCCTGAGCTGTAGTTTAGCCTACTGTGCCACAGCACCCACACCCTAGGAGTCTTCTTAAAAATACTCATAACTTTATTTGAGAGGCACGGAGACAGAGAAAAAGAATTTCCATATTCTTGCTTCAGCAGTAATCAACAGTAGTCCAAACAGAAGCCAGGACCCAGGATTTTGATCCAGGTCTCCTACTTGGGTGGCTACATCACAATTACTTGAGCCACCACTACTGATTCCCAGGATCGACATGAAACAAAAAGATCTAGGAGGCAGAGCTGGATAGCAAATCTATGTGTTCCCCTAAGGCATTCCCACTTGACCAAATGCCTATCCCTGGGAAATCTTTTAAACATTCTGCTGCCTGAGCATATCTGAGACTAATGCATAAGAAATGCTGCCGATGAAGCACAGATAACAGCGATTCTTAAAGTTCCCAGATGATGCCCATGTGTGTTCCAGTTTCAAAATCTGTGCTCCAGATTAAGAGTACTAAGTCTTCCAAAACACCTTTAGTTCAGAAAAGATTTTACAGGCCCACTGACAACCACCAGTCTTTGAGAGAAGGAGAAAAGAAATGAGCTGGCCCCTTCACTCTTTCACCCCGTAGGACGTTTCCTTCTATGGCTGTCTTTCTCCCTAGTTTTATCTTCTAGTGCCTGTCATCAGCTTCTCTCAAGACATTCATGCCTCTGCAGGTATTGATTTTAAATTCGGTGTCTCTTCTCAAAGAGACAAGGAGCTTTTAGACAACAAGATCAAATGCAAGATGTCAGATCTCTGGGAATATTCAGGGACCTTCCTGTACTTTTAGTTTCCTTTAATTTTCCTATTTTTCATGTTGGTTTCATTTAGAATTCAGTATTCAAAGTCGATATACAAAGAACCATCATATCCTCAAGCTGTATTATAGCTTAGGAAAGAAGAAAAGGGACCTAATTCTTTAGGAAAGGAAAATGGCCTGTGTGTTCATAAGACTGTTTCTGTCAGCCCTTGTAGGCAGCAGGACATGGGAGGATAGAACACTGCTGCATTTGTGTTCATTTAGAAGCCTTCTATGTAAGGGACTTCCTGGCTACTCCCACTTTCCAGATCTAAGTTCATTTTCAACACCAGTCGAATATATCAAGCCTCATCCTATCAAGTCAGGTGAAACAGAACTATTAGACTGTCTCTTCATGAAGCCCCATGTTGTTCCCATACAAAACATACACACACATGCATACACCATGGGGAAGGAAAGATCGGTATAAGTTAAAACTGACTTTTAAAATTGACTTAAGAGACATAATAATCCAGTGAAATGCATTGTCCTTGATTGGACCCTAAACAAGCCAGCTGCAAAAGACACTTTGGGAACAACTGGGAAATTTGAATTTAGACTAAGGAATTATAATTCATTTTAATAGGGGTGATAATAGTATTGTATTTGTGCAGGAAATTGTTTTTAAGAGAAATGCATGGGATAACACTAGCAAGTATTAACAGTAATAATAAAGAAGCAGAAGTTGTAGTGATCAAAGTGGCTGCTTGGGAACTCACTAGATTTGACTCCAGGCTCTTGTCTCAACTGCCAACTAATGTATATCCTGGCAGCATGGGGGCAGGGGGCAGAGTAGGGGGTGTGTAAGTGATGGGTCTAACATTAAGGAGATTTGGACTGAGTTTGTATCTCATGGTTTTGGCCTGGTACAGTTCCAGCTGTTGAAAATTATTTGGGGTGTGAACCAGCAAATGGGAGTCAGTCTGTCTCTTACTCTGTTCTTCTCTCTTTCTCTGTTCCTCTCTCTTTCTCTGTTCCTCTCTCTCTCTCTCTCTCTCTCTCTCTCTCTCTCTCTCTCTGTTCCTCTCTCTGTCTCTCTCCCTTTGTCTTTAAATAAGTAAAATAGGTGTCTTTAAATGAAATAGTACAAAATTTTGACAGTTGCTAAACCCAGATGATATGTAAACGGATGTTCATTATTCCATTCTCACTATTTTTTGGAACTGTTCACAGCAAAAAAAAAGTAATTGCAATATCAAAATAGGTTTAAAAAAACAGGTATACCTACAAAGTATTGTTGTTCCCATAAGGAAGATGTCTGTGGAAATGTAAGACAGCCAAAAGGCAAGTTTCTACAATCATAGACCCCCACACAATCCTCTGAAGCCTTCCACTTCTCCTGTGGGAGGAAAGTGAATTAGTGTATTAGGGTGCTGCTTCACACCACATGGGAATCACACAGAGTTCAATTTGGTCATGGGGACTCCATCTCAGATCTATTAGCTGCCAGACTTCTTTCTTGCTGTAACTCTTGGAAGCCACCAGTTTACGCTTTTTATTTAACTCCATATTACGTATGTTAGGACAGTTCCTTAGACACAAATATTCTCCCTACAGTTAAGTAATAGAGATATTAACACCAAATACAATTGATGTTATTTACCATATTCTACATACATGTGCTTTATGTTCTGTTTCTCTCTGATTATTAAGGGTTACTCACTCTCATCTAATCACCATTAGGCCTAAAACAACATGTTTGCAAACAAGATGAGTCAGGAGTTCTTGCTCAGGATAGTAAACATGTATGGGAACTGAGTCCATAACTGTGTTCCCATTAAGCACTCTACCAGTCCAATCTCAAGAGATCTTACCCAGATCCAACACCTGGCTCAGAAAATACCTATGTCTAACAATGACTTAAGGACAAACAAAACTGAGAATTGTAAGGCCTTTGTGGGTTTCCCCATTTGATATTGACCACATTCACACTTAAGAGATGCCAATAATCCTAAGGGAAGAAAACGTTATAAATTCCAGGAATGTCATGTTCAAATGCTAAAAAGACTAAATTTCATAAATAAGAAACAGTGGACATTTCTAAGATAGTAGAAGACCAAAATTAAAACACAGCAAAACAAAACAAACCAAAAAAAAAAAAAAAACCCAAATGCTATTTTAGCCCAACAGTCTATTAGGATGATTTGGACGGTGCAGGCGAGACATGATCCAGCATCTCACGAAGTCAGGGCCACTTGAGTGAAATTTCGTGGAAACAGATTTTAAAAAGCACTGATTAATAATATGCTAGATTCTTGTTATACTTACTTTTACAAAAGTTAAAAAATCCTTCCACATACAATTTTTCTTCCACTAAAATCATCCAAATATGTCAGGCCTCCCAAAGGTCAATGTTAGATGGAAGCACTGGAGTCACGAGGGCAAGCCAAAGTAATCGGGCACGCTCATGCCTGCATGCAATGAGACCACTTGAAAGTCAAGGCTAACCTGACAGTTCCCCCTAAAGAGTCAGTGACACCTGGCAGGAACAGCCAAATGAGGCAATGTCCAAAGCAGAAAGCAAACAAGCCACGTACGGAGCAAAGTTCAAAAATGATCTGTGTGCTGCTTCAGGTCAGGTATATTTTGCTTGGCCTGCACAGTGTTTTCCCAAACAAAATAAATTGCTGACACTACAAGGTCAAGAAATTTTATGAAAAAAATATAGATTCCTATATTTTTCTGGAAAAAAATCAGAGCTAGTGACAGTCCCAAGGGAAGCAGCTACCCACCATCAGACTACCACAGTTTCTCTCTTCCCAATAATGTTATACTGATCCTCAGAACCTGGGTCACTCATTAATATTCCCATAATCACCTAAAAAGAATTAAAAGATCTCTCCCTGCCAAAGAAGAGAAAAGACCTAAGGGCTAAAGTCAGTGAGCCCAAAGAGGTAGCTCTCCTTAACACGTAGCCGGCAGCCCACATACCTTAAACCAAAAAGTTAGGTGAGAGGTACAGGAACCATAAGAACCCACGCAACCAGATAATTAAGATGGCAGCACACTGAATGCTGCGCTGCAACTAAACATGAAGCAGCCCTGGCAATGCTATACTTTGTGTCAGGAGCAGGAATTGCTAACCACGCAAATGACAACGTAGGGTGAAGCATGTAGTGATGCATCACACTTGTGGCCTTAGACCATTTTAACACAGATAATACAAGAGGAAGTGGAATGGAGAACAGCAACAGAAATAAACAGGAAATAATCAAGTATTATTTTCAAAATTGGGAAACTCACCTATTCAGTGTCCCAGTTGAAATTCTTGCTAGTATACAAAAAGAGACACATGCAAGAATAAAAGTAGCCATCACTGCACTCAACAAGAACACAGAATTAACATGATTTTCCATCAGCAAAATGGTGATGGATAAATTGTTACATTGACATAATGAATTATTACAGAAAAGTAGAAATGAATGACTGTGATATGCAGCAAAATGGTTTGGGGCACTACAACTGAGTTTTTAAAAAAAGATTATAAGGAGTGAAATGTCCTATTTTCAAATAAAAATATTTCATAAACAAAGTTACAGGTAACAATCACTCGGATAAAATAAAATATATAAAATTTTTTTAAATGAGAACATTTACTCAGGATGATTAGCTTAGATCGGGCTAGTCTGAGAGAAGGGTTAATGAAGTGTAAAGGTATATTATTCTCAAAATTCCAGCTTTAGTCTTTGGGTGTTACAATTGTAGATGCCTATTATGTTATTAGAAATTTAAATTAAAAAGTACACAGACTAAAAATGCTCTTTAGAATATACTTAGCTATCAATTTGAGATCTTACTGTAACATAAGTGCTCATTTGGGAATAAATAGCTTGTTGAATGTTTTTGAGATTCTCTTTTTCAGAATATCTGGCACACAAGTTGATTGTTATACCATACTTCTACAGTATCCTGTACTATTATGCAACACCTACTAAGTAATATCAATATTATAGTAGGTCCTCCCTAAATTCCCTTTGTGTCCTATAGTTGTATAATTAAAAATTCCATTCTACAGACGTCATACAGAAATTATTTACAATCCTTAAGAACACTACAAAGGAAGGGAGAAATGGGGGTAATAAAAGCCAAAGCCAGTCCTCTTCAACCACAAAACTGCCTTTTTTTAAAGATTTATTTATTTTAATTTAAAGTTAGAATTACAAAGAGAAACAGAGAGAGAGAGAAAGAGAGTGATCTTCCACCTGCTGGATCACTCCCTAAATGGCTCAAACGGCCAGAGCTGAGCCTGTCCGAAGGCAGAAGCTAGGGAGGAGCCTCTTCTGGATCTCCCACATAAGTGCATGGTCCCAAGGCTCTGGACCACCCTCTGCTACCCTCCAGACCACATGATATGAACTGGATGGGAAATGCAGCAGCCAGGACACAAATAGGTGTCCATATGGGATTCCAGCACCACGGGATTAATGTGCTATGCCACCACACTGTCCCATCAACTTCGGTGTGTTTTATAAACAGCATCTGCTTAAGATATCATTGGTTTAGATGGCTTCATCACTTATACAGCAAGGGAGGAGGACTTAACAATGCTGGACTCTATGTTTGGTATACGCTTGCAATGGGGAAATCTCAACTGAACTTGAGCTGTGGTTATGCAACAAGGTGGAGGAATCCACCATGGTGGGAGGGTTTGGGGAGGGGTGGGGAGAACCCAAGTATCTATGTAACTGTGTCACATAATACAATGTAATTACTGAAGTTAAATAATAAATAATTAAAAAAAAAAAACAACCACTACTCTAGATAATAATACTCCATTAGTAGTACAAGTTTTCTGTCTACATGGAAGAGTTCATAAAAGGAATCCCTCGTGTCAGGAGATCCTTCAAGCCCTTCAAAACATGGTTATATTTCATTTCCTTTGGATGACTTGATATTCTCTTAAAAGGCATGTCAAGCGAATACCTTAAAGTAAAATAAAATCTTTTAAAAATGGAACTCTTTTTAATAAAATAATCCTTCTTACTTTCAGTGAATTTTAATATTTTGAAATAGGCACTTATAAAATAAAAAGTTTTAATGTGGGGTTCAGGAAGAGGACATTGTCGAAATAGTTGAAGGCAAAAATGTTAAGTCAAAAAAAAACTGCACCCAAAGAAAGCTGGTTTTTCTTGCACTGAGGGGGAGGTGGGGTTCTGTGGCCACTGCTGCCTCATGGGCTTTGCAATGAACTGATACTGAATTCTAGGCCCTCTAGCTTCCTCAGTCCCTGCCAGGGCAGGAGGATGGGTGTGCTGCCGCAAACAAGCACAAGGCTGCCTGCACCAGGAGTGCTGTTCTGGGAAATTGCCCAAGCAGCACAGAAACTGGCATAAAAGAAAAATAAACCTTTGTTTTGCTAAATTGCTGAGATTTCAAGGTTAATTTCCGACCTCAAATTAGCCTAGTGCATCATCTACAATATCCCCTACCTTGGGTTCCTTTGCTTCCTGTGTAAATAAACTGAGGATGCTGTATATTAGCAATCAAAAAAAAAAAAATGTGCAAAGGACCAGAAAGTAAGTATTTCAGGCTTCAGAGGTCAAATGTCCCTGACGTAATTGCTCAACTCTGCCACAATACCACAAAAGCAGACATACACAGACCATAACAAAGGGACAGGACTGTGTTCCACTAATTTTATTTTACTTTTCTTTTTTTTTTTTTACCAAAATAGACAGCAAAACAGATCTGGCCCAAAGGTTGCATATTTTCCAAGCCCTGCTACAGACATTTAATTCTTTCTATTGTGATCTCTTAAAGAAATGAAGACTAAGGAGCTAACAACAGGTACATATTTGAAGAGCAGTCTTATGGAAGAGAGGGCAATATGATTTCTACTTATTCAGTTAATAAACAAATACTAATAGAATACAGCTACAATACTGCACAAAATAATTAAAATCCTTGCCTTTTTAGAGCTTACTTTCTGAGTTTAAGGAGAAAAAAACAGAAGAGATTTCAATAATTATACTAGGTTAGTGCATACAGCAAAGAGCAAGGGATCTATCCCAGTAGAGGCCTCTCAGAAAAGATTAAGTCTGTGCTATACTCTAAAGGATGACAAGAATTAGCCAAATAACACAGGGAGAAAGAAAATGTGGGTTACAGGCACAGAAAAATTAATATACAGAGGCCAGCATTGTGACCCCAAGTTACCACCTATGAAGCCAGCATCCCATTTGGGCAACAGTTGAAGTCCCTGTTGCTCCACTTGCAATCCAGCTCTCTGTTGATGGCCTGGGCAAAGCAACAAAAGATGACCCAAGTGCATAGTACCCTGCTACTTGTAGGAGACCCAGATGAAGCTCCTGGCTCCTGGATCCTGGCTTTGGCCTGGCCAGCCCTGGTCAGTGTGGCCATGTGGAGATAGAAGAACTCTCTATTTAACCCGCTCTCTATAAATCTGATCTACAAATAACAAACTTCAAGAAGAAAGCAATTTGAACTTTATCCTAAAACCAAAAGAATGTTAAACAGGGGGATAGTATGAAGTAATGTATGTTTCAGAAAGCTCACTATGAATGTATAAAGGCTGAAATAAACAGCCCTAAAATAAGATTGCTGAAATTTTGTTAGGATGATTATTACCTGTGCTATCGATGAATTCAGACAAGAAACAGAAGGGGGCCTGGCACAGTGGCCTAGTGTCTAAATCCTTGCTTTGCATCCACCAGGATCCCATCTAGACATCGGTTCATGTCCTAGCTGCTCTACTTCCCATTCAGCTCCCTGCTCCTGGCCTGGGAAAGCAAGAGGAGGACGACCCAAAATAGGAGACCCAGAAGACACTCCCAGCTCCTGTCTTCAGACAGGCTCAGCTCTGGCCATTGCAGCCACTTGAAAAATGAATCAGCAGATGGAAGATATTTCTTTCCTTCTCTCTCTCTTTCTCTCTCCCTCCCTCCTCTCCTCCTCCTCCCCTTTTCTGTGTATCTGCCTTTCCAATAAAAATAAATCAATCTTTTAAAAAAAGGAGGATTTAAGCACTCCAAGAGAAGTTAGAGAAAACTATAGTTATTACTATAAATGACCATTGAGCCATAAAACTAGATAAAAACAGGCAACAATTCTCACTGACAAGGACTACAGCCTCCGAAAGAATGGAAACTCACAAGCTGATACAGTTCTCCAGCTCCTTGCTCAGGACAAATGCCTGACCACAGAGCAGCTGATTGGGTCCAAGCAGAGCACAGCCGCTTCACTGGATTGAGAAGGCAGAGTTCCACGTTTGGAGATTTGGGATATGCAAGGCAAGGCACTGAAGAAGTGCTGTGCAACCTGGGATCCCCTGAAATCCCATTGCTGAGGGCTCAGCTGCACATGTGCAGAGCAAGACTACCCAGTGCTTGTAGAGAGTGACTTCTATACGACTGAAAGAACAGAAAAGCCAGGCTTTGATCATTGATGGAAGATACTGCAATTCTGGCATAGCTAGGGAAGAAAAGGTACTTCTGATAGTGCTTCAGTTCCCCCATGGACATCCAGGAAAGACTGGAAAGTCTCCACCTTAGAAACAAAGACCATGCCTTAGAGCACACAGAAATGCTATCATCCCTAAAAGGGTAAGGATAATTTTGTTTGGTGGGGAGTGGTGGGAAAAAATGAATCTTACGTATTACAATGCTTTGGAGCTCTCCAGAAAGCCACAGCACATAAACAGACACACAGATGCTCCTCGACTTAGGGGTTCAGTACATCCCAATTGCCTGATAATAAAGTAAGTTAAAACTGCACTGAACACATACAACCTATTAAACATTATATCTTTTTTTTTCTTTAGCCTTAGCAACACAGCACACTGTATACACCGATATTTACCTAGAAATTAGGCAGCTGGCTGCTTCAGCTTGCTACCTCACCGAATGCCACAGCAGGACACAATGTTATATTATTACTTGTCCAGGAAAAGGCCAGAATTCAAACTGTAAGGTGGACATTGTGTCACAACTGTGAAGCTATTATTTGAGATGCTCAGATCCTATCCTGGTATACCTGAGCTTACCAAACTACTTTCCTGCAAATGCATTCAAACATCCTTGAATTACTGTCACACATATGGGAGATCCAGAAGGAGTTCCAGACTCCTGACTTCAACCATGGCCAGGTGATAGAGGATCTGTCTCTATCCTTGTTTCTCTTTCCCTTTGCAATAAATAAAAATAAATGTAAAATTTTATGTGCAAGAAAGCCAGAAGAACACTCATAGGAAGATGTGAAGATGTGATTACAGGAGAATAGGACAAAGAGGTACACCACTGACAGTTTTGAAAATGGAGAAAGAGGTCTGTGAATTAATGAGCATGGACACCTGTTGAAATCTTTTTTTTTTCACTCGTTGAAACCTTTAAAAGAGCAATGAAAGGGACCTTTTCTAGAGCCTCCAGAGATCTATTTAGCGCTTTATGGTTAGCCCAGTGAGACCTGTGCAAGTCTTATAACCAACCCACAGAACTGTAAGATGAACTACATTTAAACATTAATCTGATGATATAATTCTTAATAATTCTTAATAACTGCAATAGAAATCTAATATAGGGACTGCCATAGTGGCATAGCATGCTAACTCTTTGCCTACAATGTCAGCATCCCATACATGGCACGGGTTCCAGTCCCGGATATTCCACTTTCAATCTGGTTCCCTGCTAACAGACCAGGAATGTAATATATGATGGCCCAAGGCCTTAGGACCCTGCATCCATGAGGACAGACATGGAAGAAGCTCCTGGATTCAGGCCAGCTCAGCTCTGGCCATTGTGGCCATTTGGGGAGTGATTCAGTGGGTGAGATCTCTCTCTCTCTGTAACTCTGATTTTCCAGTTAATAAAAAATCTTACAAAAACTCAAATACCATGATCTAATACTGTGACATTTAGTACTGTAACCCCTATCTGTATGTGACTATTTAAGTTGATTAAACTGAGATAAATTCAATTTCCTACTTGCAATAGCCATGTTTCCAGGACTCAGTAGCTACCTGTGGCTAGTGGCCAAATACCAAATAGAGCAGATAAATACTTCTACCACTGCAGAAATTTCTATTCCACAGCAGTAATCGCTTCAGTTTCTCTTCTCAGTTATACTTTAGTGCCTATTACTTCACGCAAGGCTATTTTTATAGCTATAAACCTCCTTTTCTTTCTGAGATCAAAAGTAAAAACTGTATTCTGTCATGAAAAAATAAATACAATGCCATAGAGATACCTAAATCAAATGGGTTCTAGGCCTATAATAGGGAGTTGCCATTCTGATTTTACCAAGTTGTGCTCTTTGTGGAAGGTATTTGTACTGAACTTGAAAGATTTTTACTCTGGCTTACTCCTACCTTTGTGTCTATTCCACAATGTTATAGTTTTATAAAACAAGAAAAGTGAACAGCAAGATCACTGCTGTAATTTAAAATCTGTGAAACTCTAAAAGTATGCAAGCAATCACCATTGAATAAAAAAATTCAGAATAATTTCCTCCTCTATAATTGTTCTGGGTTCTATTCACAGTGCTAATATAATGAAACCTAAAGACATAGAGCAGTTATTCACAATGCATAAGGTCATGTTACCCAAAATTATACTACGCTTGTGAATCATAACTTCTGACTTTAACATTAAGCTGTCATCTTAAATGCATACCTTCCGATGTGTTAAAAAAATTGGTCTTCACTCATGTAGACACAGCTTCACATTAACCTGTTTTGAAACCAGTGAAATTCTATTGAAATTCTCCCTCCAACTTGGCCCCAACTCACCCTTGTCTCTCCACCTTGATACCTCCTATGCATTCACCCCTGAACTTCAAGAGCCAAGCCCACTTTTCTCCAATCACAAGCAGGTCATGCTGATGCTTTTCCTTCCCAAAGCTAACAAAATTCTCAGTCAACCACGTCACTTGGAGATGAGAAAAATAACAGAAAGCACCAAAGATAACAGGAGCCAGCTGGAAAACATACCTGGCTTAAAACAACAGACTCATTGGTTCAAAACCAGGAACTTTAGAGAAATTCCACAGGTCAAGTAAGTATAAAACTGCACAGATCAAGAAAAAACAGTACGTCCAGAAAAAAGAAAAGTCAGGCAGCAAAGATCATGAATCAACAGCAGAATGCAGACAACAAGGTCTGAATCACTGTCAGCAAGATTTTAATAGCACAACTTTTTGCCTCAACTCAGAAAAAAAAGAAGAAGAAGAATTATTTTCCCAGACTCACAGATTGCAAGGTAGCCTAGCAGAAGCCCCCAGTGGAATGAGAAATGACATGTGAGGAAGGCCCAATGACCTTTGCACATTCATCACATTATCCATCGACATTTTATGAACCAGAATACAAAAACCTCATTACCAAAGACAAAAGTCATGATATGGGAAGATGTATTTCAGAGTGAAAAATGGGGAAGAAATGTGGTAAAGGAATACAGGAAAGGGGGCTACTAGAAGACCTAGTTAGTCAAAAACCAAATTCTCCTTCTGAAAATAACTTAAGTAGCCATTGCCCTAGGGGAAGGAACGAGTCTATGGCAACAAAACCACAGATGCAGAATTTAGATTTACACCTTTGCTGCTGATACCTGAAAGCAAACATTTCACAGCCAGAGACTCGATCATTTTCCTTAAGAAGGATCTTTATTCCTATCAGTCACAGACATAGCCTGTGTGTTCTAAATAAGCAGTTGCTAAGAGTTAGGGCTTCAAACATGATTTTTTTTAAAAAAAAAAAAAGACCTTGCTTGCAAAGACAACAGAAGAACAATGTAAGAAAATAAATGATTGAAGGATAACAAAGAGCCCTCTTTAGGAAGGATATGCTTGAGCAATTGACCAAGAGAGAGAGAGGCCATAGAAATAAGCATAAACAGTTTAGCTCTCCCTGCTTTTCCTATTCACTCTTCTTTATCAAGTCTTTAAAATGTGAAATTCTTCAAGGCTCAGTTTGAAAGAAGCCCTCTGCTTTTCTTACTCTATATTCTCTGCTTAGATAATTATGTTGACATCTTTGACTTCAAACATAATTTGCAACATTGTCACTCAGTTACATATAATAATTTCAGACCTCAACTACTTGACATCTCCAACTGTAGGTTTCACAGGTACTTTGAATGCAAGAGCTCCACCAAAACATTGGTTTTGCAGGGCCTTGGTGCAGTGTAATATTTTGAAAATGGGATACTCAACTGGTTCTTAGGTCAACAGAGAATGGGCAGAACAACCAATCTGCTTCATGTTAAACTCAGAAAAGAATGATTGGGTGGTTCCCAGGGTAATGAGTTAGTGGAGTTGTACATGTATTTCCCTCGGCCAATGCTAGCCAAGCTTCTCAGCACAGGCTACCTGGCTATGTTTCAGGGTATGGGTAGGACAGCATAATAGCATGGCTGCTACCTGCAGTGACAGGCTACCGAGCAGGGCCACTGACAGACTCATGGGCGCTCCAGTTGGAAGCTCAGGAACAGTCACCTGATAGTCTTCAGGAGCCAAGGGTGGGAGAAGAGATACAAGTGACTTCCTCATGGAGGAGTTTGAGGGGGAATAAGAAAGATCACTTGATTATTTTCTGAAAGCCTTTGTAAGCTAAAATTGCACACAGTAGGCCATACAGTATTTCTTGAGGCGTTGGGAGGGTTGTTAAGGCTTCTTGGCTAGTTTGTGGAGCTGCTGGGGAAGATGCTTTTGAATTTCACAGAACCCCAGCTGGGCAAGTTGGTTGGTTCTCACAGCACAAGTCTAGTTCGGAGCGGGTACCATGTGGACTGGACTCTGGGCAACACAGTGGTAAGGTAACACTGCAGCTTCCACTCTGAATTCAGAGCCTGAGAGGACCCAGGGCTCTCCAGTGGTAAATGCCCCAGGTACTGTGACAAGAGTGAGGATCGGGAGGACAGCCTGGGGCCTCCTGCTCACCCTTTTCCCACCTAGTAAAGTCCCTCTTAGTTCATAGTTAATCTCAAAAGACAGAGCGGTAAACACTGTGTGATCAGTTGCCTTATTGGTAAAACTATCATGTGTTTCTGTACTCTACAATGCCCCTGTCATGAATCCCATTATACTCCATTATTCTGTCTCCTACTTTTACCTGTTTTTATGTTTGTTTGTTTAGGATTTTTTGTTGCCCTTTATTACAGAAGGAAGCATGACAGCAATCTGTAGTGAACCAACAAGGTGACATCCATGGAATTACTCTCTTGCGACTAAATACATGTAATTTAAGAAGCCCAGATTCTCCAGCGATGTCCAAAAGAAATGCACTCAAGGAACCAGCATTTTTGCGTGGCGAGTTAGACTGAGGCATCAAGGGTGCCAGTCGTGTCCTGGTTCTTCCACTGACAATCCAGCTCCCTGTTAATGGCCAGGGAGAGGCAGCAGAAGATAGTCCAAACATTTGGGGCCTGGCACATACCCACTTCGGAGACCTGGCTGAAACTTCTGGCTTCTGCTTTCAGCATGGTTCACTCCTGCCCACTTCAGTCTTCTGGGGAGTAAACCAGTAGATTAAAAAACTTTAATCTTGCTCTCATATTTATCTTTCTTTCTCCCTCTTTTCCTCCCTCTTTTTAAAGAGAAACAGGTTGCTTTTCTAAATTCTCTCTATTGGGCCTGATGCAATAGCCTAGTGGCTAAAGTCCTCGCCTCGAATGCACTGGGAACCAATATGGGAGCCGGTTCTAATCCCTGCAGCCCTGCTTTCCATCCAGCTCCCTGTTTGTGGCCTGGGAAAGCAGTTGAGGATGGCTCAAAGCCTTGAGACCCTGTACCCACGTGGGAGACCCAGAAGAAGCTCCTGGCTCCTGACTTCAGATGAGTTCAGCTCCAGCCATTACAGCCAGTTGGGGATGAACTAGCAGACTGAAGATCTTTCGCTCTGTCTCTCCTTCTCTCTGCACATCTGACTTTCCAATTAAAAAAAAGTAAATTTTTTTAAATCTACTCTACTAAACTTCTATTTTTATTTATATGGTCTCCCTGATTTTTCTGAGTAATAACTTATTGTCAAGCATGTTACTGTATATGAAAAATTCTCAATGGGCTTGTTTGTCCCTAAATCTACTTGCCATCTCTACATCAACAAAACCCGAGGAACAGCCTGTGCAGAAGGCTAACTTCCACACAAGCTTATTAAATCATTAGCTCAAGAGGGACATACCTCCCCAAAACAGAATTCTCACACCAGTTACCAAAATGACTCCAGTTTGTCTTTTATAATGTTCTTATTTGAGAGTCACAGGCACAGAGAAACCAGAATCCAGAAACATAACTCAGGTCTCCCGCATGGGTGAGGAGAATGCACTTACTCGAGAGAGCACCCCGCCTCTCCGTGACGGCGGAGATTATCAGTCAGGAGCCCCAGCTGGGTACTAACTCCAGACAACTGCACACAGGTATCTTCACCAAAATCTTAGCCTCCAAGCCAAATATCCTTATATTATTATCCAAATTAAATCTTGAACCCTCCATTAAATTATAAATACTAAAAAGAAAAAATAGTCAATATTCTGAAACTTCTAGAACAGTAATCTTCAGACCAACATTCCAACAGTTCAGAAGAGATCATGAGATTCTCAACAAGTTAACAGCTGAAGCAACCAAACGGACAAGATACCCCTCAGGTCCCCTGTATTGAACATGAAACCCCGCGCCACAATGCAGAGGTATAAGACGATGTCATAAGACAGTAGCTAAGGCTACACATATGAGACAAAAAAAAAAGATGAGGATAGTTCCACAAAGTAAATGTCACACTTTGACAGGTAAACCTAACAATCCCTGATTAGGAATAATCAGGTAGTAGCAGATTTCCAACAACAAAATGCTACAAAAGAAAGCAGATAATCCAGACTGAACAGCAAGTCACATATGCAAACCATATATTTACAAATTTGTCTTAAGG
Source organism: Ochotona princeps (assembly GCF_030435755.1). Lineage (NCBI taxonomy): Eukaryota > Metazoa > Chordata > Mammalia > Lagomorpha > Ochotonidae > Ochotona > Ochotona princeps. The sequence continues at coordinate 35,339,695 of NC_080840.1, forward strand.
AAAAGTACTGGGAAAGAAAGTACAAACTTAAAACCATGCACACAGATAAAACCCTCAATCATGAGGACAGTTCCTGTTAACCTGATCCTTCTCCTATTCAAACCTTGCATAAACAACTGATCCGGAAAAAGTGTTCTTCCTTTAAGGATAACTATTACAGAGAAAAAAAATATATCAGATTTTTAAAAGGAGGGGCAAAAAAAGAACAGGAAGAAAAGACATGGCATCCAAAAGGGGGAAAAAATTAGGCTGCAATAGAACAGATACCAAACTTGAAGCCATGGAACCCAAAATACTAAAACATTTCTAAAAACCACAATGGGAAAGTAAATATGCAAGAGTTCAAAATGAGGCAAGGCATTAGGAAGCAATGATATATGGCAGGGTTCATAAATAGAAAATAAACAATCACAGAAGTCAAGATCACATTTGAGATTAGCCCAAAAAGACTAAATACTGCTAAAAACAACAAAGCAAAACCATGAAGGACACAAATGAAAACATGCTCAGGAAGAAATGTAAATAATCAAGTTAAAAATGATGGCACTAAAAATAAAATTTTGAAAAGACTACAACAAAACAATACATATGAAAGCCAGAAGAAGAAATTAAGCATGTATAATCAAAATCATGGGACAAGTTTAAATCTGTATCTCTTTTTTTAACCCTTACCTAAAAAATTCCTCAAGAAAATCAGTTAAGACCAAGAATCTTGTACATACTCAAATTACTGTGGAAGTTTCTGGGCAGTTGATGAGTATCGAGCAGACAAGAACTCAAAGCATTTGAATTCCCTTCTTCCCCCTTTTCCACCCTGGAAGAAGGTGCATTAATTTCTGGTAATAAAGAAAGGCTTAAAGATAAACTCGGGCAACACAACTAATAGATGTACTATATTCACTATAGCTAAAGTAAAAATATATATTCACTAAGGCTACAAGACAGAAGCCTTAGCATATAGGAAGGTGAGTAAGGGATGTCATCACCTTATAGGGTCAGGGGCAGCACACAACAATCCCTAATTTAACAAAAACAATCTTTCCTGCCCTGCCTCCTCATTAGCATGCTTGGTATAGGCTCTGCCTAGCCCTGGAAAATGATTTATGAGTGGTCTAGGAGACTTGATACATTGATTTCCCTTGGTACTAACTGGTTTTACAAGTGATTAAAATCTATCCATACAGACATGAGGAGATTTTTGTTTCTTCTCCATAACGGACAGAACAAGCAAAAAAACAAATCTCTGCATATAAGATATTCGTAAGTAAATGGTGCACTCTCCAAACATCTATGGAACATTATTTAGAAACACTATTTAGAAATGATGAAAACTATAGCAGGTTCCAAAAAGAAGCAGCGATATAAATATCTATGCTCATTATATGATAAAACTCAAAAATAACAATGCCAGAAAACAAAAAGCCCTACCGTCGGAATATTTTTAAATTCTGTGAGTGGCTGTATCGAAGAGAAAATTGAAACTGAAACTGCAGGATACCTAGAAAATAACGATCAAAAAAAAATGATACATGTGCATTATTACTTCAAGTATACAGCTAAAACATTAAAAACCAAGAAAGAATAAAGAGATGATTTAAGTGTCCAGCATTAAAAACTATAACAAAAGACAGGAAAGACCAAAAGAAAAAGAATAATAAAATTAAAAATTGAAAATAATCTGAAAAAGTGTGGAAGCACTATTAAGTTAACCCAAAGGATGTCTCATGGCTGAAAATAAAGGCGGAAGGTTTTTACATGTCCAGTGCTTTTTATTTAAGAGGAAAGAAATTACAAACACAATGATGAAGAAAATCATAGAAGCAGAAGAAATTTTTAGAAATCCTAAAACATCATTTTTCTCAAAACAATTTAGGTAAATTTAACTATGATTAAATGATTATTTTCTATGATATCTCACCCAGGATGAAATAAAAAATGTAACATACCAATGTCCATACAAGAATCAAGACAAACTGTCAAACATTTACTCCTTACAATGCACACGTTTGGTTTTACAAGGAGAAGCAGACAAGCCCTTAATAGTTAACCCTAATTACACGCAAATTGTGCATAGAAAAGGAAAAGAGGAAAACTTTCAAATTCATGTTTACAATGACATAAATTGCTAAAATAACAGAAAGCTGCATTCCAAATTCACTTACGAATATTGATGAAAAATCCTGAATGAAAAAAAGTTGGAAACAGAATCCAAAACCATGTCAATGAATAATATGCCTTTACAAAGTGGTGTCTATACCCAGAATAAAAGAATAATTCTATGATCGTTTAGTAATATGATTTTTCATATTCATGATAAAAAAAGAAAATTAACATCTCCATAGATGATAAACAGAGGAAGGCAAGAGGACAGACAAAATTGCTTTTTGAAGTTACTCATTTTGATAGAGAAATTTCACCAAGTTACAAAACAAGTTTGTCAAGTTAACAAAGCAGCCTCTTATGGCTTGGTCTCTTTCTAACTACACAAAAGGGAAGATCCTTCCAGCCCAGTGTGCAGTCATAACGGAACCAAGTCAGCAGAAGAGCACCATTAAGGGCACAGAATGCTACCAACACCAAGGGCATTTCCAAATTCCAAACTAAATCCAGGCCTGGTTTCTTCCACCTGAAAAGGTGCCTTATGCCAGTGATGCCTGGGCAACCAGGACTGTCCGTCCCTGAGGCTTAGAGCACTCAGGCAGCCGCAGAACAAGTCCCAGAGGTGCCTGCTGACCAGGGCCCCATATGCCATAGGCATCCACTTGAGACTAGAATCCCCTTCGTGGTTGTCTATGAAATCACCAAAACTGATGGTAGGCTTCCTACAGATCATCAATATGATCTGTACACTGTTTACCCAAGTATTGGAAGATAGTAGGAATGTATTTGTTGTACATTGGACAAAGAGTCAAGCAGTCACCATTCAGCTTCCAGACTTCTTTTTGCATTCCATGGCTAAAAAGAAATGGATACTCCCATCACACAATAAAAATACATGTAGGCATCTCAAACACAAGCAAATCGTGCATCCTGGAAAAAATACTAACACTATGAAAGCCAACTCAAAGAAAAGCATATCTACTAAGATCATCAACACTTTTTTAATGTTTTAGGTAACATAATTAGGCAAATAGGTATAAAGCTTAAAAGAATATGATAAAATAATCATTTGCAGACAGCAAGATTATTTACCCGTAACACATTAATCAACTGAGATAAAATAAATCATTCAGTAAAATGATGAATATAAAAATAATACAGTGACTTTTCAACTCTTCATAAATACAAACTACACTCAAACAAGATACAACAAAAAAAATAGTTTGTGTTTATCACAGTAACTAAAATATTAAGGCAGTTAGAAAATGCATACCAAAAAATATGTACAAGCTATACAAACAAAACTTGTAAGCACTACTGGAAGACATGCAAGAATTTGGAAAATGGGAAGGCGAACATGTTATGAATAAGAAAATCCATCATGTTTAAAATGCCAACCTCTCCAAGTTATTCCACAAATTTAACACAGCCACTCACAATTGACATGGCTGTCAACAAGACAAACTTATTTCATTCTGAAATTCACATGGAGGAAAAATAAGTAGCCAGGAACATTCCGGAAACAAAGACAAAAGCCCAAGTTCGCAATGCAAGATATCATAATCTACTTCTGAATGTACAGAAGGAAAAGCTAACTCAAACTCAGTTTCCCCTAATTTTCATCCACTTACAACCTAACTCACTTGCAACACCAAATGCATATGGGATCTTAACACAGGCACTAATCAAGCAGTGAGTTTTGCAATGTGGACACCACCTTAGCATCTTTGAATCTAATTTAGTTCTGGCACCAAGTAGTTGAAGATAGTGTCAGATCCCACAGATTGAGAGCTCAGTCCCCAAAACTGCCCCCTTCCACTTGAGATGTCAATCACAAGCCCAGGGTTGTTGTTTTTGTTTTATTTTGTTTAACCTGTGTTCTGACCTAACTCAATAAAAAATCAGTGTTCCCAAAAGACCCTCCTTGGGTTCAACTAAATTACTTGAGAGATCAACAAGAATCAAGGAAACAAGTGTTACTTACATTTACTGATTTCTCTTACAGGATATTACAAAGAAACAAACAGATGCATAGGATGATCTCTGAGGGGCAGGGGCACAGAGCCTTTGGGTCCTCTCTGGGAGCATCATGCTCCTGGCACCTCCTGCTGTTCACCTACTCAGAAGCTCTCTGAACACTGTCCTTCAGGCTTTTATGAAGACTTCAGTGCATGAGTTTTGAAGCATGGACAACCATGTAGAAATGTGACTGAACAAAAGCATATTATCTAATGTTAACAGGCTGTTTGGGGAACCCAGTGAGGCCTGTTTGTTCAGATTCTTCAGCATTCCTTCCTCAAGGGGCTGGGACAGAACTGCTTCTTTTATGGGAGTTTTATGATCTGTTATCGAACAAAGCAGGTCAGAGAATTTCACCATGGTGAGCTCAAAAAAGAGAAGGAAGAGTTTCTATGGCCAGCCTTGAAGAAGGTTGTGAGCCAGGCAGCATGAAACTATCACAGTATCACACCATATAAAGCTGTAATATTTTAAATGATAAACTTCTAGTTTATAGACAAATGGCCCAATGAAACAGAATAAAGTTTAAACTGTAAAATATGACAAATGTGAACCTCATGGACAAGTGGATAAAAACAAAGTGTCACCGCACAATGCAGAAGCAGTTTGGATCCCTATGTCACACCTTACACCAAAATAAATCCTAGACAAAGCAAACATGTAAATGTAAAAGTTCATAAAGCGTTAAGACAAGAGGATATTTAAAGCAATCTCACAGCAAAGAGTTTTAATTTTGTCACAAAAGTTTGAACTTATAAAATATTGACAAATTAGACTAATAAAAATAGAAATAGAAAAAACTCATAACAAAATCAGAAAATCAAATATAAATAAAAAAACATTTTACAATGCATTGGGCTAACATGAATTAAGAACTCTCACAAATGAATAAAAGACACACAATGAATTTAAACAGGCAAAAAATATGAACAGCTGCGAGGAAATGCTAATGGTTCTTAAAGTTAGGAAAAGTTACACAACTTCATTCATGATGAAAGTACAAACTAATATATTTTCTTCCATCAGATTGCTAAAAACCACGAAGTTTGATACGTATTGTGGTGGCCAGGGATAGAGGGAAACAGGCACATTAGTAAGTCACTGTTAGGAGTACCATTTCTACAGAAGCAGGCATGTATCTTTTAACAAAATAGTTTATTCTAGAAATTATCCTAAAGCTACAATCACACAAAATGACCTACGTACAATGATTTTACATAAAAGAGCTCAAATTCCATGTATATTAGACTGTTTTAGTAAATCATGGTACATCCTTAAGTTAGATCAGGAAGCTACACAAAACAAGAATGAAGTGGCTATCTACGTACAGAGATAAAAGAGCCACTAAGATAAAACATCAGTGAAACAAAGTTAAAAGCAGAACAAAATGTATAGTAGTAAGCTAATGCTTACTGAAAAATAGCAATATGGTATCTCTTAAAGAATACACAGAATATTATACACTGGTCTCTTTCTAAGGAGAGTAGCCAAAGGCTCACAGCGAGAAGGAAGAAAACTTACTTTTCACTGTAAGACCCTCTCACCTTTTTGAGTTGTATTCTACTTGGCATCAATCATATCAAAAACTGTTTTAAAAATTTTAAGGCCTATTATATTGTTTATCTGTCTCACACATCTTCTCAAATTCTGAACAAATGTACAGTTAGTGTGAGTGAGGATATTTCAAAAAGTTCATGAAATCATAGTTTCTTTGGGTGCAAAAAACATGAAATCTATGCAATTTTTTAGAATTTGTATTTGCAATGAACTTTTGAAAGGAACATCATATTATTAGGAGGGTGTGAATTAGTGAGAATTCTGACTAGTTTAAGGACAAGCAGCTAGTTGAGTTGAGTCTTCAAGAATATCAGCATTTCAAAAACAAATCAGCATTTCCATTTTCAGTGTGATTATGATCATTGAGAGAAAAAAAATAACACTGACTCCCTTTTTTTTTTTTTAAAGATTTATTCATTTTATTACAGCCAGATATACACAGAGGAGGAGAGACAGAGAGGAAGATCTTCCGTCCCATGATTTACTCCCCAAGTGAGCCGCAACGGGCCGGTGCACGCCGATCCGGAGCCGGGAACCTGGAACCTCTTCCAGGTCTCCCACGCAGATGCAGTGTCCCAATGCATTGGGCCGTCCTCAACTGCTTTCCCAGGCCACAAGCAGGGAGCTGGATGGGAAGTGGAGCTGCCGGGATTAGAACCGGCGCCCATATGAGATCCCGGGGCTTTCAAGGCGAGGACTTTAGCTGCTAGGCCACGCCGCCGGGCCCACTGACTCCCTTTTAAAGTTCTTTATATCGTATTTGCTTTTAAGCAAATCTGAGGCCAAACACAAAAGGTTTTACCCTTCCTTCATATCCAAAGATGTATTTTTCAAAGCTACTTTTTATTATACCAAAAACAGAACCAAAAAAATCCCTGAAGTTTTATTAGATGAAGCTGAATCTGAATAGGAACAGAACGTCTCCTTCAAACATAAGGAGAAAAAAAATTCACATTTTGTTTCAGTTTTTTTCACTGAAGAGTCACTATGCCAAGTTTCAACCTGCAAATACGTGCCTATCATGATGTGCTGACAGGCCTTGTTTTGGAGAGTCGGAGTGTCATGTACTCATTCTTAGCCAGGTGTGCTAGATGCTTTTCATGATTTCAAAGCCTCCATAGCATTTTTTAAGGAAATGTAGACCGACAGTATCACTGATTCAAGCTAAGTTAACTTAGACATTAAGTCTTCCATATCAGAGATCATGAAACTATTTTATTCAGCCTAGTAGATCTGACATCAGTGAGATAGGAGTGTATTTCTTAAATAGTCTCAATAAACTCACAAAAACGTTTTAAGCATAACATCAACGAAAGGGCAAACCGTTCAAGAAATACGTACAGTTCAGTCCTTTATTTCTCACTGTCCCTCCTTTTCGGAGCCTTCTCTGCTCCCAACTGGCTTTTCCAGTGGAGTGAATACAGCTCTAACACAAGATTTGGGTATTTTGTCAATGTTGAAATACTTAAGATACCATGACAACGATGACAATGGTTGACAAGATACCATTACCACAAAAAAAATCCTCTGATTCATTTTACTGTTTCTAGGCAAAATGAGTACATTATTTAGAAATAAAACTATGTTTTTATTACAACACAATTATGCTCTACTCATCCACCACTCTCTCTAAATAACTGAACATCTTATCAAGATGTGGAATGCTCGTTGAGTGTTTCTTCCAAATCACTTCCTCTCCCTGCTCTCCAGCTGCAGCCTTAACTTCAGCACTTTATGAGGACTGCATCAATTTGGTTTTTAAGCCATTTCCTAACTAGCCAGGCAATGTAGTCCTCGGGATAGAGTGATTTGACCAGATCATCTCATCCCCTGCATGCATTCTTCAAAAGGTGCTCCATCTTGCCCTGAATAAAAGCCAAAGTTCTAAGGGTGACTCACAGGCCTCAGGTAGATACAAACCTCACCTACAGCACTCTCTCCTTCTGCTCCAGCCACTCTGGTCCCCCTGCAAAGTTAGCATTGTCACTTCATTATCCTACCTGGAGAGAACCTAGCCCCTTCCGGTCTTTGTTCAAAATTCACTTCTTGGGAATGTTTCCTCTGCCAGCTATTTAAAATTGCCATGACTCCCCTAACCCTAGCAATCATTTCCTTTCTCCTTTGCATATTCTGAACTGGACATGTTAGAAAGACATCCAAACATAATACAGGTTGAGTTTCACTAGAGTCCCAATCTCAAATCAAAATGCTTCAAATATAAAACCTTTTAAGCTCCAATGTGGGAAAACTTCCACACAATAGAACTGTTTCAGATGCAAAATCATTAACACTTTTATGCAATCACCTTCAAACTAACTATTAGGTATGCATGAAACACACATGATTTCATGTATATACTTGAATCTCATCTCCAAAATGACTCATTGTATTTATGCCAATATTGCAAAATCTGGAAAAAAAAACAAACCTCCAAAGACTTTTGGTCCAAAGCATTCCAAATAATAACTAGTCAACAAGGTATGGAATTACCTTATCTGTGTAGCTCACCTACCCCATTTCTAATCTAGAGTGGAAACTCCATGAAGGCAGGCAGGTATGGACTTTCCCCATACATGTTGTTGACTGCTATACTTCCCAGTACCTATCATGATGTCAAGCACAGATACTAGGGCTGTTAAGAAAAGCCCAGCTGAATGTGTGCTACTCATCCCCAGAAGACACTGCTTATCTGCTCTGGGAGAAGCACCATGATGCAGCCCCATCAACGCACGAAGTATTTGCATAAGCCCTGCTTTGTGACTCGTACCATAGCAGGGTTCACAAATGGCCTTAAAAGCCTGAAAAATCTGTATTTTACCTTATTTTCACTTTCATGGTTTCATTTTTATTACATGGTAAGCTGGTGTTGGATGGTGCAAGGAGAGATTAATTATCTACTACCATAAAAGCAGAAATCTTCATCTATTTCACCAAACTTTATAAGAATCCTCTAAACCATAAGATCTAATAGGATCTTTTTTCCTGCAACACTCAAAAATATATTAATGAATTATCACTTAAACACTTTTCTTAAATGTTCTAACCTTTCAATATTTTCCTCAAACTCAAATAAATGTAAAAGCGGTTCTTCAAAAAGATTCTGTAGGCAAATTAAAAGATAATTAATAATTGATTGGAATAAATCCAAAATACCAAGCTTTCAATATGATACATGAATGCAAACCAAGGAAAATCGGCAAGAATTTTTTTCTGTTTTAGTTCAGTCTCTCAGAAATGAGTTGCTCGTTCTTCCTAAGATTCATTCATTCTAAGCTTTAAGACTCCTTGGAAGAATACCCTTTTAAATGCAATGCAATGCAACAAAGCTCAAATTGGTAAGTTCCTTATTGCAGTTGCCAAACCTTAGCTAGACCATTTGTCTTCTTTTGTTTTGCATAATTCACACAGATTTGACAATATAATGGTTGATACTTTGGTAAAGCTATATATTCTAACAGAGATACTCTCTGCAAGAGTTGAATAGAAGCACAAATGCCACTTTACAGTGTATTTCTTACCATTTACAATGGAACACCAGAAAAATTAAATGAAGAGAGATATAAACACTTCCTAAGATATGTTGGTATATCTTTTTCACACACACACACACACACACACACACACACACACACACACCTTTTTGTAATGCAATCTTGTGTTTCTATAGGTTCCTAGTGGTTTCAGTCAGCATACTGCTAAGTAAAAGCAGGAATTCAGAACAAATACTTACTGTAGACCAGGATATGATAGTTTAAAAAAAGATTTAAGAATGTCAACCACTCTGACAGAAGCAATATTAAAGCACACTGCAGTTTTTAATTCAGTTTCTATTTTGAGAACATTGCATGGTCACAAGTATTTATAAAAATGCAGAGAGGGACCAGTATCCCATATGATTGCTGCTTGTATGCCGACTCTCTGCTTCCCATTCAGCTCCCTGCTTATGGCTTCGGAAAGCAGGATGCTCCAAAGTCTTAGAAGGAACCCTGCACCTGCATGGAAGACCTGGTAGAGTTCCTGGCTCCTGGCTTTAAACCAGTTCAGCTCCAGCTGTTATGGCCATCTGGGGACTGAACTCAACAGATGGAAGACCTCTCTCTGTGTGTCTCTGTAAAATTCTGCCTTTCAAATAAAAATAGATTTTTTTTAAATCAAGAGAACTCATACATTCTGTCTCTATTTTATTTCAATGTAACATATTACACAGCCACAGGATCAGAACTAGGATGGCACCATTGAACCAGTGAGGACACAGAACAATTCCACCACAAGTATCCCTCAGGCTGTTCTTTTACAACCACATGACCACTCCTGCCATCTTTTACTCACCCACTCCTTCAATCCCAGCAACCACTAATCTATTCTCAGTTTCTATTATTCTGTCATTTCTAAACTGTTATATAAATAGAATCATACAGTATATGATCTTTTAGGACTTTTTTTTAAACTCACACAATCTGGAAAAGGCAGGATGGCTGAGTGTAGAGTGAAGTCATACTAACTTCAGCAGCTCTAAGATAGGACAAGAATGAATGAGGGATCACTTTTACAGGGGTCTGACTGATGGAAAGTTTCACTAAAGAGATGAGAAAAACTAGAAAGATTCTGTGGAGCAAGAGGAGTAGACAGACACCGTTGAAACTGGCAGATGCCATCATGCTATGATAAGGTAGGAATTAACTCTCTGTGGCGCACCCTTCACTGTTCCAGCTCAGAAAAATTACACAGCTGTCCAATGACTTGTACTTCAGCTTGGGAGCTAACTAGGGTCACAGGAGCTAACTGCCAGATTTAGTGCAGGGAAGCTGCCTTAATTCCTTCTCATCTTCTACCCTACCAGAGCACCTTACTGGGTAGTGAAAAGTCAGGCAGTGCTTATATGATTCACTCTTGCTAGTATCAGAGTAAGTATTAGAAGGAGGCTATAGTAGTCCCTGAAACTGGTGATACTGCCTGAGTGAGAACCTCGTAGTCCACATGGATTTGAGTCTGGCCTGGATGCTAACAGGAGCCAGGGTACCTACCTAGACCCTTAAAACAACAACACATTGTTAGCTTTCCATCTTCCTTCCCCAAGTGAGTACCAAGAAAGCAGTAACATCTTAAGGTAGGTACAGGCTGCCACAGCCTTTACAGCCGTGAGTAGGGGATTTTATGAGGGGCAAATCTATGGCCACCACTGTCTAAAGAGTTGGCAGTAAGTGAGGTAGGTGCTCACTTAAGCCCATGAAGTGCTATGACACAGGCACCTACGCTCAAAATACTTCGTCTCTGGGAGTGACTGGGCTCTCTCCACAGACAGAACAGCTCCCAGGGCTAAGAGTAGCTCTCCTGTTTAACTGTGGGAACCCTGTGCACTATACAGTGGGAATTGTATGACTGCACAATAAAGCCAATCACAATGAGAAATCACTGTGTCTCTGTCTGTCTTCAGAAGCTCAGCGCTCCTTGAGGGCCTCAGGTAGGTCATTGCAAAGGGTTCTATACTTACACATAGAACCACACTGATCCTTTGTATGGTTCTTGTGAAAGTGTGGGCTCCCCTGAGCGTGAATCACCTGGGCACAGAAGAGGTGAAGTAATGATCACACCAATGGATGAGCTCACAACCTCCCACCTGCTGACAATAAAAGAGAGCTACCACACCCAACGTGGGTTTTACCCTGGACTCCTGCACCACACCCAAGCACTACAAAGAGCTCCCTAGCCTGACCTAGCAGGCACTCCACTAAGGCACAGAAACGTACTTCAAACATAAAAGCCACCAGAAGTGAAAACTAACAAATGGTTCCACAAATGCCTAAAAATAAATGTAGAAACATGGGAAACAAGAACAAGGCAGACAATATGACTGCTCTGAAGGAACACAAGAACATTTCAATATTAGAATGCAATGATAAAGACATTGATGAAATGCTTGAAAATGAATATTACTGAAAAACAAAAGAAGCAAATGCATGACATGGATGAGACATTTTCCCATGAGATTGAGATCTTGGATAAAAGTCAAATTAAAATATTATAAATGAAGAATTCAATATGCCAAATTAAAAAATACAGTAAAAAACCTTAATAATAGATTGGTGAAACAGAAGAATCTTCACTAGAAGAAACATCTTTGGAAATATTCAGATAGAAAAAAAATTTAAATGAGGAAAAGTAGTGTCTGAAATTTTTGGGATACTATCAAATGACCTAATATATATGTCATGGGAGTTCCTGGAGGTGTGGAGAGAATGGATTAGAAGGACTATGCAGAGTAAAATAATAACTGCAAACTTCCCTAATATTGGGGAAGAAAGGTAAATCCAAGGAAAGAAAGCAAACAGAAATCCTAATAGATATGACTGGAAACGATTTTCACTGTGCCACATTATGTCAAGCTTTCCTCAGTAAAACAAAGATTCCAAAATGTGCATGAGAGGAACGTCAGATCTTTAGGGATCTCCAGTCAGACTGACAGTTGATTTCTCATCAGAAACCTTACAGGATAGGAGAGAATGGAGAGACATAGTCCAGGTCCTAAAACATACCCTGTAAAGCTCCAGTTTAGAAATGATGATGAGGTAAAGACATTCCAAAACAAACTAATTGAAACAATTTATCGCCCTTTCTCCTGCCTTACAAGTGATGCTTAAGGACATGCCTATTTTACACAGAACAGAGAATGACAGCCATAATTATGAAACAATGTGAAGGCAGAGAATCTCGCAGTTAAAAGTACACAAGAAATCCAAAGTCAACAATAGGAGTAAAGGCGGAAAATGGCAGTGCCCAGTTGATATGTATCATTGATAACCTGGAATATAAATGGCCTAAATTTTCTGGCTATAAGACGTAGATTAGTAGAATGGATTTAAAAACAGGAACCATTTACTTTCTCCTTGCAAGAAACACACCTCACCAACAAAAATGCACATAGAAAGTTAAAGGATGGAAAAAGATATTGTATACTAACTAAAAGCAAAAAGAGCAAGATTATCCATATTAATAACAGACTAGACTTTAACACAAAAACTATTGAAAGAGACAAAGGCATTACGTAATGATTAAAATATCAATTCAACAAGGAAATGTGGTGATAGTAAATGTATATGCACCCAATGCCAGAGCACCATCCTACTTAAAACAAATGTAAATAGATTTAAGGGAAGATATAGATCCCAAACAATAATAAAGGTAAACATCAACCTCCCACTTTCATTGGTCATCAAATCAAGTAGACAAAAAAAAAAAAAAGACAAAGAAACAACAGAACTAATCTATACTGTGGATCTAATGAAGCTGATTGATATCTACAGAACACCACAGCTGTAAAAATATGTATTTTTTTTTCATCAGTTCATGGAGTTTACTCTAGGATAGATCATATGCTAGGCCATAAAGCAGCCAAAGCAAAACTTTTTTAAAAATGAATTTGTAACACGCATCTTATCTGACCACAATGGAATGCTGCTAGAAATTAATAACCCAAGAAATTTTAGAAAATATACAATATATGGAAGCTGAATAACATGCTCTAGAATGAACAGCAGGTTATAGGGAAAAAAATCAAGAGGGAAATCTTTCCTGGAAATAAAAGAAGACAACTGCAGAACATATCAAAAATTGTGGGGTAAACTAAAAGCAGAGTTAGGAAAAAAGTTTATCCTAATTGCTGCCCACGTCAAGACATGGGAAAGGCATTGAATAAATGATCTAACAATTCAACTCAAGGATTCCAACAAACAACAACAATCTAAACACAGAATCAGCAGAAGGAAAGAACTAATCAAGATTAGAGAAGAAATGGACAAAAGTGAAACCAAAACAAACAAAAACACAAAATATCTAAAATAAAGCAAGCTGCTCTTTTTGAAAAAATAACAAAATTAATATAAAATTGGCCCAACTAATCAAAAAAGAGGAAGACGATCCAAATTAGTAAAATCAGAGATGAACAGGGAGATGTTACAATGGAGACCACAGAAATAAAAGAGAAATCAGGAATTACTACAAAGACCTATATGTCAATAAATTGAAAAACCTAGAAAAAAATATAAATTTCTGGGCACATATAATCTACCTAAATTGAGTCATGCTGACATAAAACCCTAAATAGACCAATTATGAAGATGGAGATTGAATAAGTAACAAAGACCTTCCCACCAAAGAAAAGCCCAGAATTATATGGTTTAACCTCTGAATGTTACCTAATTTTGTTGTTGCTGCTGTTATTTTTAAGGTGTATTTATTTTTACTTAAAGGGTTATGGGGTTGGGGGTAGAGAGACAAGGAGATAGAGAGATGTTCCATCTACTGTATCACTCCCAAAATGACCATGACAGCCATAGCTGGACCAATCAAAAGCCAGGAACAAGGAGCCAGGAGCGCCCCTAGATCTTCCACTCGCATACAGGACACAAAGACTTGGGCCATCCTCCACTACTTTAAGCAGGCAAAAAACAGGAAGCTAAGTCAAAAGGAGAGCAGTTGGGACTAGAACTGACACCCAAATGGGATTCTGACAGAGGATTAGCTTGGTGCATCGACATATCGGTCCCTCTACCTAACTTTCCAGGAGCTAACTCCAATTCCCCTGAACCTATTCAAAACTACTGAAAGCAAGGGAATCCTCCCAAACTCCTTCTATAAAACCAGTATCACATTAATTCCAAAACCAGAAGACACAAGAAGAGAACTATGAAATAATATTCTTGATGAACATAGATGCAAACACTCCCAACAATAACTAACTTATCTTACTCCAACAACAAATCAGAAAAATCATTCACACAGACCAAATAGGATTTATCCCTGGCATACAGAACACAGATGGCTCATATACAAAGCAAACTGAAGACTAAGAACCATATGATTAAGTCAATAAATACAGACAAATCCTTTAATAAAATATGACTTCCTTTCATGATAAAAAAGAAAAATCTTTAAAAAATTAAGAAAAATCTTAGGAAAACTGAGTAAAAAGAAACATTCCTTAATACCATCAAGACAATATATGCCAAACCCACAGCCAACATATAATGAATGGAGAAAAGCTAGAAACATTTCCACTAAATTCTGGAACCAGTCAAAGATGTCCATCTTCACCACAGCTACTTAATACAGTCTGAAAATTTTAGCCAGAGCCATAAGGGAAAAAAAAGATCAAAGCAATACAAATTAGAAAATAGGATGTTAAGCCATCCCTATTTGCAGATGACATTATTTTGTAATTAGCAGAGTCATTAGACTACTAAGAAACTACTGAAACTCATAAGAGAGCTTGGTAAAGTTTCAGGATATAAAGTCAGCACACAAAAATCAATAGCCTTCATATACACAGACAATGACATGTCTGAGAAAGAACTTGTAACATGAATCTTGCAACCAGCTCTACAAAACATTTTAAATAGTCTAACCAGAGGTGTAAAAGACTTTTATAAAGAAAAACATTAAATAATAAAACTGACATAAATAAATAGAAGAATTTGCTTCATTAGTCGATCAGAAAAATTAATATAATCAAAATGTCCATATTACCCAAAGCAATTTAAAAATTCAGTGTGATGTCAATCAAAACAACATTCTTCTCACTGATCTTATTGTTCTTAACCACTATGCTTATTTTATTTTTTTAAAGATTTTATGGATCTTTATTACAAAGTCAGATATACAGAGAGAGGAGGAGAGACAGAGAGGAAGATCTTCCATCTGATGGTTCACTCCTCAAGTGACCACAACAGCTAGAGCTAAGCCAATCTGAAGCCAGGAGCCAGGAGCTCTTCTGGGTCTCCCACATCGGTGCAGGGTCCCCAGTCCTTGGGCCGTCCTCAACTGCTTTCCCAGGCCACAAGCAAAGGGGCTGGATGAGAAGCAGAACCGCAGGGATTAGAACCAGCACCCATATGGGATCCTGGCGTGTGCAAGGCTATGACCTTAACCACTATGCTATCGTGCTGGGCCCCATCTTAATGTTCTTGGTATATTCCATATGCAAAATTAATATGGAAATACAAAGACCCAGAATTGCTAAAGCAAGGTTTAAAAACTAATGCAAAGCCAGAGACATCCCAATATCAGATTTCAGGAGATAATAAAGGGCAGTAATAATCAAAACTGCTTGGTACCAGTACAAAAACAGACTTGCAGATCAATGGAACAGACTAAGAAACTTCAGAAATCAATCCATACAGCTATAACCAATTAATCATTGACAAGTGAACTAAAATCAGTCCCTGGAAAGAGGATAGTTGCTTCAAAAATGTGCAGGAAAATTAGATCTGCATGTACAGAAGTATGAAATAAAATCCCTACCTTACACAAAAACCAGCTAAAAAGTGGATCAAGGATCTAAATCGACAACCTTTTCATCAACTTACTAGAGGAAAAGATTGAGGAACACCCCAAGACATTGGCATAGGCAGAGATTCCTTGGAAAAGGTAACAGATGGACAGAAAATTAAAGCCAAAATAGGCTAAAGGGATTATAATAAGTTAAGAAGCTTCTGCACTACCAAAGGAAATCCTCAACAGAGTGAAGAGGCAACCAACAGAATGGGAGAAACTATTTGCAAACTATGTAACTGATGAAGGATTGACATTCAGAGTTTATAAAGACCCATAGAAACTTACCAACAGCAAAACGAACAATCCAGTTAAGCAATGAGCAATTGACATTAACAGGCATTTTTCAAACTGTCAGCAGACATATGAAAGCATGTTCATGATCCATTCCCATCAGAGATGGAAATTAAAATTAAAATGAGATTTCACTTCACTTCAGTTAGAATGGCTAGCACATAAAAAAAAAACAATAAATCTCCTGAGTTTGTGGGGGGAAAGGTACCCTAATTCACTGTTCGTGGGAATTTAGGCTAATGTAACCAATATAAAAGACAGCACAGGAATTCCATGAAAATCTAAAAATATGTCTATCATATTACAAAGTCATCCTGGAAATTTACCCAAATGAAATGAAAGCACATCAGAGTTATTTATACACCCATATTTATAGCAGCTAGCAGCTCAGTTCACAACATCTGAGATGTAGAAACAACCCAGACATCCAACAACTGATGAGTGTGGATAAAGAAAATGAGGTTTGTAAACACAACACAACGGAATACTGCTCAGTTGTAAGAATGAAATTCTTGTTTTGAAAAAAAAAGTATGCAACTAGAAACTAATATACTTTGTGAAGTAAGCCAGTCATAAAATACAAATATCATATATTTTCCCTGATTTGTAGTAATTAATACACAGAATACAAAAAATGTAATGTATTTTAGCAGAACTGACATTTTGAGATTTGAGTTTTGAGGAACACTGGTTTTTTTCTGCTTGTGAGTTCTTCACCTAATGGAGTGCTAAGCTTTTGATTTTGAAGTGAGCTAAAAGCATGTCATTGTAAAAAAAATTTTTTTCAAGGTAAATAATGAAATAATGAAAGAGAAGGATGGGTGAGAATGTGGGTTGGGAAGGAAGAAGGATGGGCGGGGAGTATCACTATGCTTCTACATCTGTAGTGTGAATACAAGAAATTTGTTCACTTTATATAGATAAATAATTTAAATGAAGTAATAAAACTTAACAAAATCCTCTGGAGATGTATCTGGATCATCTACTCAATCGATAAAACGCACCTTTATATCACTGAGTAGTATTCCATAGGGTGGAAATACCACAGCTTTCTCTGAAGAACATTTGTGCTGTTTTAGCATTTGACTGTTAAAAATAAAGCTGCTGGAAGCACTAGTGTATGCATCTTGTCTAAGTCTTCATTTCTTGGAGATGATTCCACAACGATGCAATTGCTGGGTTTCGTGGTAGTTATTCACCTAGTTTTTTGTTTGCTTGTTTTAAGAAACTGCCAGATTTTACAGTTGACTCCACCATTTTATAGTTCCACCATTAACAACTGAGTGCACCAGATTCTGGACACCTCTGCCAGCATTTAGTGTTGTCAGTATTTTTTAAAGATTTATTTACTTATTTGCTTGCTATAGTTACAGAGAGGGAGAGGTAAAAATTTGACCAAATAGTCACGATGGCCAGGGCTGGTAGGGCAAAGCCAAGTGCCAAGAGCTTCATCTGGGCCTCCCAAGTGGGTGCAGGAGTCTAAGAGTTGGACCATCTTCCACTGCTTTCCTTGGCACATTAACAGGGCGCTGGATTGGAAGTGAGAAGGCAGGACTTGAACCAGAGCCCATACATGATGCTAACACCACAGTGGTGGCTTTACCCACTATGCCACAGCGCTGGCCCCCAAAATACTTTTTATCATTCTCATTGTCACAGGTGTGCTGATTTTTCCTTCTGTATTATCTTCTTCAGTAAAATGTTTCCTCTCAACTTTTGCCTAAGGTGTAAGTGGATTATTCGCTTCTTAATTGTTTATGTTTCGAATGTGTATACACTAGATACCATTTGGTTTGCTAAATATTGTCACTCCATCTGTATCTTGTTCTTTCCATCCCTTTATGAGTTTTCCGGGGCCCAGCATGATAGCCTAGTGGCTAAAACCTTGCCTTGCATGTACCAGGTGCTGGTTCATGTCCCAGCAGCTCCACTTCCCATCCAGCTCCTGGTTTGTGGCCTGGGAAAGCAGCAGAGGATGGCCCAAAGCCTCAGGACCCCGCACCTGCATGGTAGACCCAGAAAAACTCCTGGCTCCTGACTTCGAATCGGCTCAGCTCCAGCCATTGTGGCCACATGGCAGCAGACAAAAGATCTTCTTCTCTGTCTCTCCTCCTCTCTGTATATCTGCCTTTCCAATAAAAATAAATACATATTTAAAAAGAGTCTTCCAAAGAGAAACAATTTTGAACTTCGATTTACTATCATTTATCACTTCTTTTCTTTTATGGATCATGCTTTCTTGTCATGTGTAAGAATTCTTTGCCTAGCTTTAGATGTTAAAGATAATCCTGTTGTTTTTTTCTGTTTTCCATTTTACATTTAAGATTCATTTTGAGCTAATTCTCATATAAAATATGAGAGAATGCCAAGGATTGAAATTTTGCTGATAGTGTCCAATGCTCCAACACAATTTTTAATGCCATCTGAATGGACAGTCTCATTATTCCTGGGGAAGAATGACAGCTCTGACCACCCATTAGATCTCCTCTGACATCATGTAAGCAGAGAGTGGGAGAAGCGTACTACTGCCAAATAAATGACAAATTCAAATGCTCTCCATGTATACCCAGAAAATGGATGTGGTGGGGCTAGAAGAAGGCTCAATACTGGATGCTGGATATGAAAGTCCAAGTGGAAATACTGGGATATCTCACTATAGGCTCATTAGTATAAGAGTCTAAGGTACTTACCCAGTCTTCATTGGCCATAGGTGCTAGGAAAGCCATGCAATAGAATGCTTATTCCAAAAATTGTCTTCCCATAATATCCCTTTCCTGTTCCTTTGGCTAGAATAATAAGGTTTTTCATGGAACTTTTCATTTCATGTACATATTTTTCTACATTCATTAGTCTTTCAAAGTTGCCAGATTCTTCAGTTCCTAGCATGACACATACTAAGAAAACCCAGAAAACGTAAAATATCCAGATTCCAAGATCTGCCTCATTCATTGCATGTTCTAGAGTCTATATATATGATTCACTCCCCAAGGGGCTGCAATGGCTGGAGCTGAGCTAATCCAAAGCCAGGAGCCCAGAGCCTCTTCCGGGTCTCCCACGCAGGTACAGGGTCCCAAGGCTTTGGGCCATCCTTGACTGCTTTCCCAGACCACAAGCAGGGAGCTGGATGGGAAGTGATGCTGCTAGGGTTAGAACTGGTGCCCATATGGGATCCCAGCACATGCAAGGCAACGATTTCAACCGCTAAGCTACTAAAACTGGGCCCAAGAGTCTGCTTATATTTTTTATATTGTGTACTGTCAAAGGATTTTAATTGTACTTACTAGGATGAATAGGGGAAATTACAGGTACTCTGCCTGCCTAAACATGGAAATAATCTGGCATGCTAACAACATCCTATGGAAATTTTCACAAGGCAAACATGAGCATCACTACTTCCTTCCTTCCTTCTCTCTTTTTTTCCCTATTATTTCCTGTGTGAGCCATTTTCTGAACTTCCTGATTCAGAATGAGTTTGCCTTTCTTCAAACAACCACAAACATGTCACTTGCCTTTTTGCAATGTTCTATACACATCCAATTATCTTATCATTGATCCTGTAAGTAAGGGCAATTAAACATAAGGACCACATTTATAGTTTCAATATTTAAATATCTACTAGCAGGAATTTACAAAATGTGGGGAAAATACTGGGTATTCAAAAAATTTGTTAACCAAGTAAGTGAGCAAATGATTATTTACTTAGCACTTACCCATATGTTCTAAATCTTGATAAGAATTCATTTAGCTGAACAAAATTGTTTCAGCATCTGTCAGTCCAATCAATCTAAAATTATTTCTTCCCGTAGGAAAAAGAGAAACTCACAAATGATTCCCACAATGAAATTCTTGCAAATTAGTACTTTTGTTCCAGCTGATTAGTTAACTAGCAACTGCTTATTTAAGATCATATGCCCAGAACTGACCAAGATATAAAATAGGTAAAAGTCATAATCCCTGTTCTCAGAAATATAAAACAGTATAGAGATGAAGTAAAACATAATACTTTCAGAAAAAGTAATTGATGCTGAAATTGAAGTACAAGGAGAAAAGTGATCTGAACAACTACAAAAGACTTCATCAAAGAAGTAGCTTTACTCAAACTTTTAAAAATAGCTAACTTAGCTGGCAATGACAACTAAAAGAGAACTTCAGGCTTCGAAATAGAATAAAAATATGCAAAGACAGAAACTAATTTGGCCTAGCTGTGGGGACAGAGAGGAACTCACCTAAAAGAAGAAATAAATATAAAATTCAAGTTTGGGGACACTGCAGCATAGGTTTAAGTCACAGTCTGCAATACTAGCATCGCAAATGGGCACTGTTTCCAAGGTCCAACTGCTCTGCTCCATTCCAGCTCCCTGCTGATACACCTAGGAAGGCAGTGGACAATGGCCCAAGTACCTGGGTCCCTGCACTCATGTCGGAAACCATAACCAAACTCCTGGCTTCCAGCCTCTGCCTCAACCAGCCCTGACCATGAGAACATTTCAAGGGGGAACTGATTCAATGAACTGAAAAATCTCTCTCTCTCCTCTCTTTGAAACAGCCTCCATACACCAGAGTCCACTAAAATTATTCAAACTGGTTAATCCTTAGCCAGCTTGCTTTGCCTTAACCATTCTTTCTGCAAAAATAAATAGACAGGCATTTCCCTGGGCTCGCCTTTCCACTTCTACCTCTGATGATTCTTGTGCTTCCCCGTGTGGCCCAGAATGTCATGGTACCGTACCCCTCTTCTTGGAAATGATAACAAACTATCTTTTCAATGGTAATTGTCACCTGACCTGTTGGATTCACCATACATGAATAATAATAAAACTATATTTTAAAACATATGGATGTTGCAAAGCAAAGTTACCTCCACTGGAATTGCTCAGATGTGATGTGGAGCTTTAGGTATTTACTGATAATCTGTCAGAAATTTCTAATGAAATCAAGCAAGACAAGCCGAACCAAAAGACACAAAAATATCAGAGAAAAGAGACCAGCCCACATCAAGATCCAGCTATGCCTATAATATTTCCAGTTATAAGTATTACAGATGCTCTTTGTCTCTGATTTTCTTTTTAAGTTTTGTTTAACTTTACTTGAAAGGCACAGAGAAAATACCGAGATGGAGATTTCAATCCAGCCACAACTGAGGCAAGCAGGGGCCAGTACCTGAAACTCTGTGTTTCCATGGTGGGTGGCAAGAACCCAAGCCTGCCTAGAGGGGTGTGTATTAGCAGGAAGTTACATTCAGAAGCAGAGCCCAGACTCAAACCCGTATTCCCCCGTAGGATGAGGCTTCTCAGGGAGCATCATAACCAGAGTGCCAAATGCTCGCACCTCTCTTTTGGTTTAATGCCGTTTTGATTAACTTTTCACTTGTATCCAAACTTTCTGATTCAACATCTCCAAATCCATTATTTTCCCTAAAATTTCCTCTTCTTTTAGTGAAGCCATAATATCCCTATCATTCAAATTCAATGATATAAACACCCATTCATTTCTCTACATATACAGTAAGTTACTGAATCTCATCACTCTCATCTGACATCCCTTTCCTTCTGTCACTCTGAACAAAAAAAATTCCCACTTCAATGGAAGTATCTCTCTTAGCCACAGTATCATAAGCAATCCACCTAGACTGCCATCTTCTCTAGAAAGTCCCTTTTCTGCTGTGGCCAAATCAGTCCCTTGCTCTGATTTTTATTTCCTCTGCTCCCTTGCCTTTTCCTCCTCTTTTCTAACTTTCCTCATCCCATTGTCCTACACTCACCTTCGTTCAGCTCAGGCTAGGATCATTTTTAGGATGCTTTTCCCAACCAACCCTCCCTTCCCTCATGTTGTGTTAAATGAACTCTTCCAACATTTCCTAGCACCTTCCATGTACCTCCTTCATAATACCTCACAATCTGAGTTTAAATTATTTAGAGTACATCACTAGACTTAAAGGGAAAGATCACTGTTACATGGATGATCTGCTCAGGATGCACTGGGAACTGAATAAATGTTTCTAAGCTTGTAATGAGAAGAATTGCCTTCATTCTTGTAATCCCATCACTCAACATAAGTACGGCATGGAGGAGGAACAGGATTGACTTTGGCTAAGTGAAGAGCTCTCCAGTCTGCCTGCATTTCTGTACACCCAAATCACCATGCTGGATCAATCTTGGCTCATAACTTAGCTCCATGGTTAATGCTCTCAGTAATGTTTTCACAAGCACTGTAGAATGCTTTTGCCTTTCTTCCTCATCTTGTTTCCTATTTCTCTGCACTTGTTCAAGGGCATATAACCCACCATCAAATTCACATAATAGTGACAGATACTGCACTGAAAATAAGGTTTCTGACCTCACTTATATCCTCTGCATTATTGGGCAACTTTTATAATCATCTTCAGTTGCCTCCTATCAACAGCAGCTATCACACAATTTTTCCACCCTCCTTCATCCCCAAATTTCACCCCTATTCCTCCTCATAGTCCACAAAAGCCCTTCTCTCCTAAATAATCAATAAGACAATTGTATGGCCATGGGATGCTTTGCAACTACAAAGAACTCTTCATCTTCATTTTAAAACTTGTCTATCCCTTTTCAATAGTCTTTCTAAGCTCCTCTTCCAGTGAAAAAACTGCCAATACTCCTTTCCAAGACCAAATTCTCTACCAATACTACATCAATTATCTTTTTTTTTCCTGTCATTTCTTTGTACCATTAGAATGTTTGGGGCCCGGCGGCGTGGCCTAGTGGCTAAAGTCCTCGCCTTGAACACCCCGGGATCTCATATGGGCGCCGGTTCTAATCCCGGCAGCTCCACTTCCCATCCAGCTCCCTGCTTGTGGCCTGGGAAAGCAGTTGAGGACGGACCAAAGCTTTGGGACACTGCACCCGTGTGGGAGACCCAGAAGAGGTTCCAGGTTCCTGGCATCGGATCGGCGCGCACCAGCCCGTTGCGGCTCACTTGGGGAGTGAATCATCGGACGGAAGATCTTCCTCTCTGTCTCTCCTCCTCTCTCTGTATATCTGCCTTTGTAATAAAAATAAATAAATCTTTAAAAAAAAAAGAATGTTTGAACTTCCTGGGTCCAGTACACTATTAACACTTCATTACTATCTAATACTTGTTGAATATCTTCAATAGGGAAGTTGCTGTGGTTAGCAGTTTACATAGATCATTTTATTTAATCCTAACAATAATTTTTGTTCTTGAGGTTACATTCCCAAATTTACAGATTAAGAAACTGATGCCTGTGGAATCAGAAAATTTGCCCAAGGACACAATTGCTTTCTTCTCTATACCTTACAACTTTCCCAAAGAATAATCAAAACACTTCATTCTTCTCCCATATTTCTTCCCCTTTCGCTGTTTCTATAGCTTGTGTTCAAACACTCCATTACTGTTCCAATCATAGTCACTTACAATTGAACATTCTGCCGAAAAAGATGGGAACCCACACACACCACTCACACACACACACCACTCACACACACACACCCCTCACACACACGCACACACCCCACTCACACACACACACACACTATTAACACTTGTTCTATCATAGCACTGCTCCTTTTTTTTTCTCAGCTGCAAAAATGTCTATAATTTTTGAAACAAATAAAACTGTACAAGAGAAATTAAAGCACTGCGTAGATTTCATCGGGTTTAAAAAGTACTAACAGCCTTGTATATTTTCTTTTAGTAACCTAACGTATTCCCACAGCCCTCAGCTTGGCACAGTCTCCACGGCTTTCAAAAGGAATTTTGTCAACAAGGACAAGATCAGACCCAGAAAGCAAGCACCTACAACAGTATCAGCTAAAAAACTACTTCCCCATCAGAAAGGCCAAGGCTGACAACAGGTCAGCTGAGGAAGCAAACATGTCTTCCATTGACAAGTGGTTAATTGGACATTTTGATACTTTAATGTCATGGATGCAGATGCAAATACTTGAAGAGCTGTTTACAGAGTAGTTCGTGCCAGACAAGCTCCAATGCCAAGGCAGCACACAGCCTCCTATTATTCTGTCGGATTCAGCTTCTAAAGACATTTCAGCCTTCTTTGAGCCTTGCAAATTTCCACATCCAAAGGCTCATCTGTGTTTTCAAAGCAGAGTTCTTCTTCCCTCTTGAGTAGACATCAGTCCTTCCCCTGCCAAAATTTAGTACTGCTTCTCCTGATTCAGAACAGGCTTTGGAGAAATTACTCGAAAAGGTAATTACTCCCACATCTAAAAAGTCAGAATTGACATCAAGTTTGTTGGGAAAACAACAAAAGAGAAATACAAGATCTCAGCTCCATGCCTACCTAGGAACTGGTTCTTGGCAGATTTAATTATTTTAAGAATTGTTGCTGATTGGTCCATCTTAACCAGCCAATGATTGGAAAGATAAATAAGGATATACTACAAACTGACATTGAAGAGTCCATTCACCTTAAAGAACTGGATTGCTAACATTTTCCATAAAAACATGTAATATTGAAAAATCTGTAATTTTCACAAATTGTTACAGTATTTTCACTTTGTCCCCTATGGTCATATACCTTTTTTTAAAAAAAAAATTGATCTTTTTTATTTATTTGAAAGACAGAAATAAATATTGCATCGACTGTTTTATTCACCACATGCACACAACAGACACGGCTGGGCCAGGCCAAAACCAGGAGACAGAAATTTCAGCTAACTCTCTCATATTGAAAGCAGAGACCTAAGTACTTGACCCATCACCTAACGCCTCCCGTGGTACACGTTAGCAGGAAGCTATATTTGAAGTAGAGGTGAGACTCAACCCCAGGCATCCCAATAAAGATGTGAGCATCCCTCGCAATGGCTTAATCATTACACCACAATGCCTACCTGTACATTACTTTGTTAAGACAAGTTTTAATAATTAAAAGCCCCAAATTAGGAATACACATTAATACAACTGTTCATATATTATATTAAGGATATTTAATTCAAATTAAAAATTACAAACAAAATTCCACCACTGTTGTAAAAAATAGCTATAAAAAGTCAACAATAGAAAACAAATAAGCAGATTAAAATATGTGTTAGGGCCTGGTGTGATAACCTAGTGGCTAAGGTCCTCACCTTGCGTGCGCCAGTATCCCATATGGGCGCCGGTTCTAATCCCAGCATCCCTGTTTCCCATCCAGCTCCCTGCATATGGCCTGGGAAAGTAGTCAAGGATGACCCAAAACCTTGGGAACCTGTACCCGCCTGGGAGACCCAGAAGAGGCTCCTGGCTTTAGATTGGCTCAGCTCCAGCTGTTATGGCTGCTTGGGGAGTGAATTAATGGACGAAGATCTTCTTCTCTCTCCTCTCTGTATATCTGACTTTCCAATAAAAAATAAAATGAATTGTTTTAAATGTATTAAATGTCAACAGCTATGTCACCAAAGAATATAGGTGACCAGTGAGAAAGATGTTTCATATCATGAGATAATGCTATGTACCTAATAAGACGACCAAAATCCAGAGCACTGCCAACACTGAATACTGGCAAGGATACAGAGTAATAGAAGCTCTTGTTCATAGCTAAAGGAAGCTCAGCCTATTTGGAATATGATTTGACACGTTTTAAAAAACATATAATTCGGGCCCGGCGGCGTGGCCTAGCGGCTAAAGTCCTCGCCTTGAAAGCCCCGGGATCCCATATGGGCGCCGGTTCTAATCCCGGCAGCTCCACTTCCCATCCAGCTCCCTGCTTGTGGCCTGGGAAAGCAGTTGAGGACGACCCAATGCATTGGGACACTGCACCCGCGTGGGAGACCCGGAAGAGGTTCCAGGTTCCCGGCATCGGATCGGCGCGCATCGACCCGTTGCGGCTCACTTGGGGAGTGAGTCATCGGACGGAAGATCTTCCTCTCTGTCTCTCCTCTGTGTATATCTGGCTGTAATAAAATGAATGGATCTTTAAAAAAAAAAAAAAAACATATAATTCAGCAACCAGACCCCTTGGTATTTGCTCACAGCAGATGAAACCATATACCCAACCAAAAACCGACACATGGATGATGCCTCATAGAATAACTGTCAAAATTTGAAAGCAATCAAGACAGCCTTCAATAAGTGAATGGGTAAATAAACAGTGGTATAATCAGACAATGGAATATTATCTAGAACTAGAAATAAATGAGCTTCCAAGCCAAGAAAAGACACAGAGGAAACTTAAAAGGACACAATGAAGTAAAGGGAGATAGTTTTCAAAGTCAACATACTAAACTTTATTTCAACTGTAAGACATTCTGGATATGAAAAAACTATGGAGAAAAAAAATTTTTTTTTAAATCAGAGGTTGGTAGAGAGGGTTCAATAGGCATAGCATAGGGAATTTTTAAGGCATTTCAAACTCATAGGAAATACAACATCAATTGAACCCTAATATACACTATGGACTACAACTGATTATGAGGGGTCTAGGTAGGTTCATCAATTATAGTAAAACATACTACTCGCTGTAAGATGGTGAGTATAGACAAAATACGCAAGTGGGGGGCAGGAAAAATCTTTGTACCTTTTCAGTTTTGCTGTGAACCTAAACTGTTCTTAAATATAGTCAATAGCTTAGTATTTAATCCATTGTCTCTATGGTATTAAAATCTTAAGAATACACTGTCATTTATTAATGAGTTCATTCAGTCATTCATACTACAGCACTGATTATTATGTGCAGAGTAATTGTTATGGTTTCAGATATGCAGAAATTAAGATGTCATAATTGGCTTTACAAAGCTAGTAAATAAGGAAGAAAAATGACTCTCATACAAAAGGAAATAAATTCTTAAGTTTTTATAATAAAGTCATGATAAAGTGTTACTGGCATACCTCTGAAAAGAATAAGGAAAAATTCAAACATATTTCAGCTTATAAGCTTGTAAGACAAATCAACAGTCCCAAGCTGAATAGCAAGAGGGCTATTTTCAGTTACAGGACAATCATGAGTACAGGCACGAACATTTACAACATATTCCTCAGAAAAGGTAAAGAGTCTAGGACCGGGGTATTATAAAACATGAAGAAGACATGTACATATGTACATGCATACACATACCTGTATTCCCAGCCCCGTTTCAGACCTACTGTTTCAGAACCTATAGGAATTGTGTGGGACCTAGGAATCAGTACTACATAACTCCTCCTAGGTTCTCAAGAAGTTTTGTTCTGGGCCCTTCCAGATAACCCAAAGGAACCTCTTTTTTTATATACTAAAGTCAGAAGATTATCAATGTTGACTTTGCCTCCATACTTAATTTCCCCTTGCCCTGTAACCTAACATACACATTCAGATTACAGGAATCAAGACATGGACACCACACTGGGCAGGGGAAAGGGAGGGGAAGACAGGTATTATTCTGCCTACCCTAGACGATTATAATTATTATCCAAATTTTATAAAGGAGCCATAGAGAAAGTATGTAATTGCCAAGGTCACATGTGTGGTGGTAGCAAACTCAGATTTCAACGCAGAACATTGGCTTCCAAGTTCATGTTCTTTACCATTAAATTACAGAGAACACAGGGTGCTAGTGGGTGATAGATTTAAGCAAGAAATCCTAATATTGGGACCGAATAGGTAGTAAAATGGAGTGGGAACAGTACTGAGCTCCATGACACGGCATCTGTTTCTCACAGAACCTAACTGGTCTTTGGGATGATTTCATTCCCTTTTTAGCCTTCCTCTGGGCCCCTAGTTTTCTTTAATATTTAGCTCAAGAAAGTGGATGAAAAGAAAGACCCAATGAAAAAGCAGCCATATGTTTTATACAGTAAATTTTGTAATATAATACATACAACACTGATTTAAAATACTCAAATATGATAAACACAGTTTCAGATTATCTATAGGTAACAGAGATCCACTATATTTTCATAACTAATAAGTAATCTTAAAATGATACACTGGGCACAAAAATGACATACTGTGTGTGTATGTGTGTGTGTGAAAAGGTAGAAGATGAATGAGAAAAGAAACTTGAGAGCATTGTGAAAAAAGAGAGAGATGACTGCTTTATGTTCTATCCAACCTATTACTAAAACTAGTTGAAAGATAAAAAGGAAACTAAGGCACACTACGAAGAACACCAACAACAAACAATTTACAAAAGTCTTCATTTAGCTTTTTTGTTTTACAATGTTTCATAAATGTCCCAACAAGATAACAAATTTTTGGCAAATATACAGAAGCAAAGTAAGATGGCAGAACAAGAAGGTCCCAGGACTAACTCCCCACCACAGGAAATCCAACCTGCAACTACCCAGACTACAACACTTTGGTGGAAACCTCTCAGCGTTTGGAATGAGATTGAGACACTCTCATGGACCACAGACTGAATCAAACAAAGCAAAATACTGCATTAGTAAAGTCAAGAGAACCTCCTTATTTTGACTACAGTCCCTCCACCCCTGACTCAGCACAGCAACACACACAGAGCTCAAAGTTTGTACAATGGGGGGAAAAATCAGAGGTGGACACTCAGCTTCCATAGCATTCCAAGCTACTTCCCCAAAAAATCCACATCTGTTTTGAGTACAGCAATGCTAGATCTCTTGGTTCAAGCAAATACAAAGAAAAAAGGGAAAGCTGGCAGGAACGAATATGCAGATCCTGGCAGGAACTCTGCGTTCCTGCTAAGAGTAGCATCTAATGAGAGGTATCTGCCACTTCCATAGCTCACATACAAAGATGACCTGGTCACTCCAAGGAGTCAACAACAGGAAGTTAGCCTGGCTTGAGTCCCTAGAGAGACAGCCTCCAAAATCAGCCTCAGAGGACACCCCAATGCTCTGTGTCACCCAGGAGACCACTATCTCAGTAACAAAGAGGGACTACATGTGCCTGACCTTCGAATATAGACGGTGGTCCAGCTGTCCTCTCCTCAGAGAGTACCCCAGCATCACATCCAGGAAGCAGAGCATTCTGATGAAGCACACGGGTAAAGTTGTGCAAGCCAGCAGTCCATGACGAGAGGCAAGCCTCCAATGTGCATGTCCATGGAACATAGCTTTTGGACCTATATGTTCCAAAGCAGTGAATCCACTTAAACTATATTCCAACTGCAAAACTTCAACAGTGGAACCAGTCAGGCCATATGCCAGGAAACCCTACCCAACCAGAACTTAGTGCAGGATTCAGACAAAAGTTCCATCTGATTT
Organism: Ochotona princeps; assembly: GCF_030435755.1. Classification (NCBI taxonomy): domain Eukaryota; kingdom Metazoa; phylum Chordata; class Mammalia; order Lagomorpha; family Ochotonidae; genus Ochotona; species Ochotona princeps. Next base: position 35,369,134 of record NC_080840.1, read on the forward strand.
CAGAACCCAGCCAGGAGCCTTGTCTGCCAGAGGAACCTACAGAGGGACCTGCCCAAGCAAAGACTCAAACAGCTCAGCTGACCCAAGAATCCAACAGCAAGCCCTGCCTGTATAAACTGCTACCAGTCAGCCTGAGTAGAAGGAAGACAAAACTTAGTAGTACAAAATATCTCAAACAACCTAACATTACCCCTCATGCAAATAGGTAAGGAATATATTTAGCCCAAAGTTAGTGGAAGGAAGGAAACAATGAGTAGAAATAAATAAGATAATAGAGACTAGAAAAACAGTAGGAAAAAAAATCACCACAGCCAAGAGTGGTTTTTTTTGAAAGAATAGACAAAATTGAAAAATTCTAACAGAGAGAGAACAAAAGAAGCTATTATGGTAGTGTAGCAAGCTAATCATCCGCCTGCAGTGCCAGAATGCCATGTGGGTGCCAGTTCATGTCCCTGGTCCAATTGCTCCACTTTCCATTCAGCTCCCTGCTTTCAGCCTGGGAAAATATCAGAGGATGACCCAAGTCCTTGGGAACCTGCACCCACTTGGAAGACCTGGAGGAAACTCCTGGCTTCAGACTGGCTCTGCTCTGGCTGTTGCAGCCAGCTGAGCAATGAACCAATAGATCAAACACCTCTATCTCTCTATCTCTCCTTCTCTCTGTAAACCTGCCTCTCAAATAAAAATAAAGTTTGTTTTTTTTTTTTAAAGAGTCCACCAAAAAACCTACTAGAACTAAAAAAGTAATACAATGAAATGTAGGACACAAAACCATCACATAAAAATAAGCAGTATTTTTTATATACCCAGAAAAAAATTCTCTGAAAGCAAAATCAAGAAAGCAATTCCGTTTTGAATAGCCAAAAAATGAATAAATTAATTGAGGGGTAAAAGATCTGAATAGTGAAAACGGCTTAAGTTTTATATGAAAGAAACTGAAGACATGAATAAATGGAAAGACATCCTGCACTATTGAATGAATTAATAATACTGTTTAAAATGTCTAGGCCACCCACAACAACCAATACAACTAATGCGATCCCTATCAAAATTACCATGCAGGCGGAAAGCTTTGAGCAGTACAGTTATGGTGCCACTTACGATGCTTGCATTCCGTATTGCCAGTCTTGGTTCAAGTACCAGTTCTGTTTCTACTGCAGTATCAGTGGATACCCTGGAAACATAGTAAATGATAGCTCAAGTACTTGGGTCCCTGTCACTCATGGGAGACCCATATTGAGTTCCCTGCCCCTGGCTTCTGCTTGGTTTAGTTCTGGCTTTGTGGGCATCGGGGAGTGAACCAGCAGAGAACTGTTTTTATATCTGAGTCTCAAACAAAAAAATGAAAATAATTAATCTTAACTTTAAGTTCTCACAGAAGTGGAAAAAAGATTAAAATTTATATCGAATAAAAAATACACAATCTTGAAAAAACAACAACAAAGCTGAAAGCAAGTTACTGACTGATTTCAAACTCTTCTACTAATTATACCAATTAAAACAGCACAGTTTAGACATTAAAAATAGTGAGCATTAAAAAATAAATCAGCCAATGAAACAGAATAGAGAGCCTATAAATGAATGCCAGCATTTTGGGTCAGTTAAATTTTTTAAGCAAATTTTTCTTGTATATTTATGTGTTACTTATGTATGCACTATGGATTTGAAAGGCAGAGTGGTAAGAGAGGGAGAGAGAGAGCTTTTCTAAACAGCCACAACAGCCAGATGTAGGCCATGCTGAAGTCCATTCTAGTCTCCCATGTGGTGGGCAGAGGCAAATTACTTGGGGCATCTTCCACTCCCTCCAAAGCACATTAGCAGTATGCTGGATATAAAGTAGTGCAGCCAGGAATCAAAATGGCACTACAGGATGACAGCTTTGCAAGTAGTGCTTGAACTTGCGGTGCCACAGCATCATCAGCCTTGGGTCAATTGGTTTATTATTATTTTACTTTAATTACTACTACTAATACAAAGAGAAAGGGAGAGACAGAGAGAGGTCTTCCACCCACTGGTTCACTCCCCAAATGGCTGCTACAGCCAGGGCTGAGCTGAAGCAAAGCCAGGAGCCAGGTGCTTCTTCTGATCTCCCTTGTGGGTTCTGGGGCCCAAGGCCATGATTCATCTTCCACTGTTTTCCCAAACCATAAGCAGGGAGCTGGATCAGAAGTGGAACAGCCTGGACACAAACAGGACATAAAATCATATGGAATGCCAGCACTGCAGGTTGAGGACTAGCCTTGTATGCCACTGTGCTGGCTTGGTCAATTGACTTCTGAGTATGATATAAGAACACACAACAGACAGAGTCTTGAGAAAGAAACTGGGGAAATTGAGAATGTATATGCAGAATGAAACTGGACCCTTCTTTTAGTCCATAATTAAATATCAACTCAAAAGGCACTAAATTCTTAAACATATGATAGTTGGCAAAAACACAGAGGGAAAGTTATATGAGATTGGTATAAGCAAACTTTTTTTAAATTTAACCCCAAAAGCTCAGAAAAGAAAAGCAGAAATAGACAAACAGGATTTACAACAAATTCAAAAGTGTTTGCACAAAAAAAGAAAAAACAGAATGAAGAGCTAATCTGTGAATTGGGGGAAAAAAGTCTACAAGCCATACACCTGAAAAGGGGTTCATATCCACAATATGTAAGGACCACAAACAACTCAATAGCAAGACAATAAATAACTCAATTTAAAAATAGACAGCAGATATGAATAGACATTTCTTAAAAATAAGACACATAAATGCATCAGAGAAATAAAAAGAATTAGGACAATGGTTCTCAGAAGCTAGCAAGCAGGGAGAATGAGGAACAGCAGACAGGAAGTACAAGGCTTTTGACATCTGTTCAAACATGATGAATATAGATAACCATGTGTATACATTCCAAAGAGAATAAATTTCAAATATTCTCACCATAAAAATAAGTAATTTAGGTAATGTTTATGCTCATTAGCTTACTTTAATAAATCTATAGTTTATACATGTAAATGTAACTGCACACCATAATTAGAATTTAATTTACAGTAAAAAAGGAAGCACACACCATATACAAGCAGACATTCAAATGTTTGTGGACATTGAATTTAAAAATAAACATAAAAATACAAATTTTATTTCTCAACATAAGCTCCATCGAGCTCAGGATAATTTTACAAATGATGATACCACCAATTTAGTCATTCTCTGAAGAATGAATTGTCCAAGATTTTAACTAATCTATGCAATTCTTCTTACATTAACAGCTGAATGATAATGGGCGCCTTAAAAGACTTTCTAGGATTAGGTAACAGAAGTCAGCAGGAGCCAAATTGAGAACACCACGTAGAAGCTTAGTTATTTACTTTAAAATAACTCTACCAAAATTATCCCTACTTGGTGAAGAATGAACAGGAAAATTGTCACGGTAGAAATTGAGTGCTGAAGCTCTCCTAGGGGTTTTCTTGCTAAAACTGCAACTAACTTCATCACTACCCTCTCCTAACAAGCTGATGCTAATCTTTGGCCCTCAGAAAGTCACAGAGCAAACTGTTTTTCAAATACCAAAAAACTTTTGGCCACACCATTTGCTCTGGTCCAGACCACTTCTGCATTGATTTTCACTTCAGTCTCTTACTAGCCACTGCTTTCATTGTCACTTTGTATTCTGCAATTTACTGGCAATGCCATGTGTCATCCCCTGTTAACAAACCTTCAATGAAATGCTTCCGATCTTGATCGCGCTTGCTTAAAATTCCCATTGAAAACACCGGTCTTGTCCGCAGTTGATCTGGTTGCAACAGTCTTGGCACCCATCTATCAGAAAATATTCCCCTCTCTAGTTCTGCAGCCAAAATTGTGTAAACTACACCAACTGAGACGTCTGTGGCATTACCTACCGTTTCTGCTGCTTCCCATCATCCTTCCTCAACTCTAGTACAAGCACATTCACTCTTCCTACTCACACAGATGTAGATGATCTGCTGTGTGAGCCTCGGCCTAAACATCACGTGTTGTGGGCTAAGGAGTTAGCGCTCCTTAAGATGGGCAGTAACAGAAAATGGGCTTTCAGCTAAAAGCGCCTAGACTAATTGGACTCAGCGGTATCCAATTGTTTGGCTAAAGGACTTGGGGGTAAGAGTATACAAGGAGAGGTGGAGAAGTAATAAGAGAGACTTGTGAGAGACTTCTACCATCACTGGTCTCCTGTGAGTGCTTCATCCCCAGATCCTCTCCCTGTCCTCCTTACTGGCTCCGCTGGCTAGAGCAATCATTGTCTTCCCATCTTCAAACAAGCTACCCCTTTATAAACTTATGATTAGAGCATTTGCCTTATAAACTCCTTAGAAAATCCCCTATTTCACCATTCTTCCATCCAAGCTTCATCACAAACTGGATGTTTGCTTTTGCTTCAATTTTAGCAAAATAAATGTTGTTCTTACAGGGGCACTTTGATCATCCTTCTTACTTACTCAAACTAGATCCTGTTCAGACATGTTACAATAAATCAGTATAAGTTTATTTTGGTGCATAAAAACTCTGATCCATGAAATTTTTCATAACACACAATTCCATAAACATTTTGAAGATTCCCTCATACATATCATGCACATATATATTCATATATAATCTATAAGGTATCATTTTAGATTAATATTAAAAGAACATAGGATTAAAACCTTTCATGTCCCTATTCACTCTTACACATTTTATTTTTCAACCTCAAATTATTTATATTAGTCTATCTGTATGGCCATTTGGTTTTATCTACTTGATCTGTTTTATTAAAAAGAAGATATAAGTTCATCTACAAATGGATTTTCTTATGTCCTCACATTTCTACTATTATTATCATTAATTTATGATACAGCTCCATAGGCTCTGAGATTCCCCCCTCCCAACTACCCTCCCTCACTGATTTCACCTAGAGTATTACAGTACTTCACTAATTGCTTACATATTTTGGAAATGGGTATTTTTTAAATCTGACCCATGAAATGTCACAACTATGCCTACTTCCTTCAAGGTTTTTTTTAATTTCTTCACACAAATAACTCCAGATCCTTTTGGTTTGTAATATACTTGTTTTCATGCCAATGTTTAAATGGAATTCAAGGATCATGCAAGTTTCTTGTTTCCCTTACCCTGTTGTATCTACATTTAACTGTCAGAATCAGGGCAGCACTAGTGCAGCCTTGGATCTCTGTTTCCTACCCCATTTTCCAATGTCCTCTCCTTAGATGTGTGGTTAACAATAAAGGTAACTATACAGATTTAACTAAAAATCATCACATTTAATATGCTTTAAGGAATCTCTAATAATCTGGGGTCCAGTTCCAGATTTTCCTCTTAATATTGAGCACCAACGTTAGAAAAAAAAAAACTTCACATAAAATAAATACATATATAGCTTACTGTGGGTGTATCTGACTTTAAGAAAACCTCCTATTTAAAAATTTAGATTTATTGAGGCAAATACGTCAAGGAGTGATTGATTGTTCATTTCCTAAAGCAATTATCTGCCTCACATATTTTTTCATAAGATTGTTTTAGATGGCACATTCCTCAGTTTCATAGAATATATTGCTGAATTTCCATAGATAGTCTCTGAATATAACCATTCATGAACATTCCTCCTGTACATAGTAGAGCTACTTCAAAGAATCCTATCATGGTCTCTTTCCATAAAGACCTGGGCTCTGTTGGTCTTCAAATATCATCTCTCTTATTTTTATTTTTACTTTCCTGTGTCATGATACAGTGGGAATGGAGACGACACCATGTGAAGGGCCAAGGATTCATGGCCAAGCAAAGCTGTTACAGCAGCAGAGTAGTGGACTCAAAGTAAAAAAACTAGGGGTTCTTGCCAGCCTCAGATGTGATCTGAACTACAACCATCTTACTTTCAAACCTATAGCTTATCAAAAAAAAAAAAAAAACTGCCTGGATATATCTGTTTCTTTAAATAATTGCATATAAAATTGTTTTTACAATTTCAAGTTCTATGCTAATGTTACCACATCAAACACATTGTAGCAATCCACGTTTTTCTAATATTAACAACTATTTTTTTGGGAGACTCAAAATAGTGGAAAAGGATAAGGACATGTTTAAACAGATGGAGAATCATTAGAGTGAAGCAAAAAAGGGCAGATTTCAGGAAATAGGAGAGGACAGGCTAACAGCAGAGGGGTACCTGGAGACTGATGGACACAAGGAAGCAGCGGAGACAACGGAGCAGTGCTGCAATGACCAGACACTCCAGCAGTAGTCAGCTAGTGGCAACCCGAGCACCACCAGCATCCAGAGCTCTACCAGCAGCCAGGGGAGTTTACCTGGAGCTCAGGAGGTAAGCCCAGGCAAAGAACTCTTCGTCCTGCTGATTTATTTGATCCGACCAGAAACAGAGACAGAGCGGCAGACCCTAAGCAGACAGGGCAGGAACTGGATGGATTTCACAGCCCAGACCCATTCCAGTGCCACATCAGGTGATATTTTGCATAGTGAAGCAAAGACTGTGGGACTGGAAGGACACAGCAAGCTGTATATGCACTAAGGCAGGAGCAAACTCATTTCCAGTCCAGTGCACTGCACTGGTCCCACAAGGAAAACAGTACACTGAAGCAAAATCAAGCAGAATTACTAGAAACGAAGGGCACAATGCAGCAAATTAAAAATCAGTGGCAAGCCTTAGCAATAGAGTGTATGAAGCAGAAGAATCTCAGAGTAGGAATATATTTCTTGTCACAATCAAAAATCCAGAAGCAAAGCAGGGTGACGCTGAAAAAAAAAGTATTCAAGAATTAAGAGATACTAAAAGGCCAAATATGAGAGTTATGGGACATCCAGAACATGTAGAAAGAGAAGTTGGGTTTACAGATGTATATCATAAAATAATAAATAAAAACTTCCATAATACTGAGAAAGAACTGGTAAACAGAATAAAGGAGGGGCACAGAACTCCCTTTAGGATTGACCAAAGTGATCTTCACCCTGATACATGATCATCAAGCTCTCCTCGGTCTCTTCAGTCGAACACAAGGAAAAGATCCCTACATACACATGTAAAAAAAATTGACATATAGAGAAACCCCAATCAGACTCACAACTGATCTCTCACAGCAAACTCTACAGGCCAGAAAAGAATGGAGCAACATATTCCAGATTCTAAAAGGAAAAAATCGTCAGCCCAAAATAACATACACAGCAAAACTTTGTTTGCCTCTGAAAATGAAATAAAATTCTTCCACAGTAAAAAAAAAAAAAGCTCAAAGAATATGCCTTTGCAGACCTGTCCTACATATGACTTAAAGATGTTCTCTTGTCAAAGAAAAAGAATAGCACCTACCAAATCAAAGGCAAATGTGGAGAACATCCCAGTAAAATGATAACAGAAGACTAAATCAAACAACGAACAACCCATTATTAAAATGACAGGACCAAATTACCACCTATTCACATAAACCCTGAAGGTAAATGGCTTAAATTCATCAATCAAACACCATAGATTAGTGGACTGGATCAAAAAAACAAAACCTATCTGTTGTCTACAGGAGACACATCTCACCAAAAAAGATCAGTGGAAACTATATCTCATGGATTTCGATGTTTTAATTTTATTTTCATTTCTCCATTTTTATTCCTCATATTAAATTCTTCACTGACTCATAGGTCATACAGCAGCACCATTTTTTTCAAGAAGTTTCTTGATTTTCCTTTTCATTTCTTCAGCAACACATTAGTCATGTTATACAACTTCATGGCATTAAAAATTTCTATTTTTCTTCCTGTTACTGATTTTGTTTTATAGCTTTTCACTTAAGGGAATGTATAGTAACTGTGTAATGGAGGCTATCATATCCAGATGTGAGGATACAATGCAGTGTGCATCTCTACTTCCAGATCAAAGATAGACTCCCAATGAAACTGTTCAATGTATCTGGACAATGGGATGCTGGACTCTGCCATTGTCCATGTCCACAATGTCAGGACACACTTACACAACAGAATGCTGAGCTTATGACTGCTTCTGAAAACTACACTATTGTACTTTCCCCCTATATTAACAGGGAAAAGATGGGGGGGACTTGCACGGGGATAAAGAAAATCCCAGAGCCTGTGGAGATATATCATAAAATAATAATAATAAAGAAAATCAACTATTTATCACAGAATTTGTTCAATGATCTGAAAAAGAAAAACGTCTCCCAATTATAACCCTTTGGATTTTTATCTTCCTCTCCCCATTTTATTTTTCCCTCAGTTTAAAATTTCCCAACACTTTGCAAGATAAAATCAAGCTCTGTGCTCAGCATGCACACCTCTAAACAATCTCCTGTTTGTTTTTTCCTGGAGAAATGAGTAAGATGAGAAATCACAGCTTGTGATACTCATCCCATTGAAGAAGCAGTTATTTAGAAGTCCGCTCAAATTTCTTCTCTGTATTCCAAGTCTGTCTCTACCTTTGTCCTTAGCCATTGGCTCTCTCCACTACACTCCTGCCACTTCCTTATCTTCGCTCCATTGAGCCTCTCCTGTCTTTCTCAATTTCAGTTTCTCTTGGTGCCTTAGAACAAGCCCTCATTGTCTGAATTCTCAACTTTTTTATATTCTGTAGAACTTACATAAGCATTCGAGTTCTAAGAACTCATCTGAAACATGATGTAACATTCACTAACCAAGCTATGTGGGGGGTTTCAACTTTTTCCAAGTGACTTACTAAACTGACATATCTTTTTTTTTTAAAGATTTATTTTTATTACAAAGTCAGATATACTGAGAGGAGGAGAGACAGAGAGGAAGTGGAGCTGCCAGGATTAGAACCAGCAGCCATATGGGATCAAGGCGAGGACCTTAGCCACTAGGCCATGCTGCCGAGCCCGACATATCTTTTTAAACTGAGGATCAGTGGTCATGTTTGGCAGAGTCTTAATGTAACATCTCAGCAGTTACAGTCAAGTCTAGATCATCGCAAGCCTTTACCTCTTGTCTTCTCTCCAAGCCTTTTCCGCATTTTATATTTATAATCCTCATTACTGGCATCTTCATTCATCCAGTTAATTAATTCCAGCACCTCAGAAGTATTTTCAACCTATTTTGCATAATCACATAGTCATTAAATACTGTCCTGTTTCCTAAAACATCTCAAATCTACACTGGCTTATCTCATTTAGACTATAGCAACAGCCCCCTCTTTTTTTCCGTTTTTTTTTTTTCCCTTTCTGGTATCCTGGCTCTTCCCTCTCCAGTTCCTCCAAAACATTATGACTTGAGCTGTTTGCTTAAAATTCAGCTTCAAAACACGAAACTAGATTATCTCAGCTGTGATAGAGTTGAAAACATGTGGCATTCAAGAACCTTCACAGTCTGATTCCTGCCAGGCATGCTCATGTATGCACACACACACACACATACACACACACACACACACACACACACACCCTCTGCACCACCATGGCCTCAGGAAGCTCATCCCTCCCTCGAATGCCAAAGTTTCACTCACCATCTTTCCCTTGCCCTTGTAATTGTTTCTTTGGGGATGTTCTTCTTCCTCTGGGCCTTTGTTTCAAAGCACAGCTCAGAATTCACCTGCTTTGTGCAGTTTTCCTTCGATATCACTAGGAAATAGAGAGGCTACAATTTCTATATCACCTGTGGCACAGTTCTTTGTGGTGGGGCACTCACCTACTTAAAATCCAATCTCATCAGTCTTTATCTGGCACGTGGTTGTACCCTCCACTCAACAAATGGTCACTGCAATTAGTGTTTTCTGGATAAAATAAGCATTAAAGAAAAAATTCCAGAGACCTAGAAATTCTGCATTAAAGACCCAGAAACACCAGAGAGGACTCATAATCTGACTAGAGCAAACCCATAAATGGGTTGTTTGTTTTTAAAAATTAAGTGGTTTAGGAAGGCTGAGGAGGGTGGAAGTGAGGAGGAAAAAAGCATATTTTAAAGCTCTCGCATCAGCGCAAGTAATAAAAATTGCTGCTTTAATGTTTTTTTCATAATGTTGTGAGCCATGGGAAGGTATGTTCCATCGCCCCAGCCTTCAGGGCAGAGATGTAACCTCCCAAGCTAAATCAAACTGGTATCAGCTCCCAGTTTCTCAGGCAACCACAACTGGTTTCTGCCTTCTGTGAGGGCTAAATCTGCCTGACAAAAAAAGAGAAACAAAATAATTTTCCATTTATTTTATAGGCCCCTCTGATGCTCCTGTAAGGGTGCTGGAATCCACCTTGAATTCTTTCCCTGGATTACAGGGATGCGCGCTGCACTTAGCACAAGAGCTGTTCTTCTTCCAAAGAAGAGACCGGGAGAGGGCGCCTTACCAAGGACCCAGAGTCACTTCAAGAAAGCACACTGTTGGGTACTCACAGTTCAGAGTGTGTTAAGTACCACTCAGCGATGGCAACTCTCACTGCCACCCATGCTGGACTCCCTGAATTGTTATGTCTGAATGTGTTCAAAATGAGAAAGCAAGAGCATCTAGGGCAACATATCAGAGTCTACTAGAATCCCACTCTCTATGTTTTCAATCTTGATTTTCCCATTATACAAGCACTGTTTCTATTTGGGAAGTTCAAATAGAAATTCCAATTGTATCTAGCTCTTAAGCTTTTAGTGATAATTAAATGAGGGCCATATGAGTTAAAAGATCAAAATACAATAGTGCATGGTGATGCTTAGTACACTAGAAATATCATTTGTTATAGCTCATGCCTTAATGATACATGACCCCATAACCTGCTTTCTGAGAAGAACCTTAAAAAGTCAGCCTTTTTCACCAAGAAATAAGAAATATGTTTGGTCCACTCTTCCCAACAGACCTGAAATAACTGAAAGTTGGTAAAATTGAATTTCATTCAACACGTTAGAGATTTTTTGTTACATGTAGCAGACAAGAAATATTTTAATATATCCGTAAAAATACTTTTTTAAGTACTATAAAGACTTGAGGGCCACCTCCACGGTGTACCAAGTAAAGCTGCCACCAGTAACAGCTTTACTTGGTACAAATAGAGGTGCCTGCCAGTTTGCATTCTGGCTGCTCCACTTCCAATTCAGCTCTCTACTAACACAGCTGGAAAGCAGCATAATATGGTCCAAGTCCCTGGGTCCCTGCACAAATGTGGGAGACCCATAAGAAGCTCCCAGCTCCTGGATCTGGGCTGGCCCAGCCCTGACCATTGCAGCCACTTAGGGAGTGAACCAGCAGATGGAAGGCTACTGTTCTTATGTGCTTCTCCCTCTGTGTGTAACTCCGTCTTTGCTGTTAATAAATATTAAAACAAACAAACAAAAAACCCACAAAACTTCAAGGTACTTCCAGTTCCAAAATATCATGATCTGTGATGACCACAAAGGTATGTCAACCAGTAATGGCACACTTCTCCAAACAGAGTAGAAATAATGCAATATTGCCTGAATGAGCTGCAGTGTTGACAAGTTAGACCTAAGCCTGTGACAGTAGAAATTTAGGACACTCTCATCATAAAGATAAAAAAATTAAAACCTAAAGAGATGACCCTGGGCCCAAGCAACGTGGAACTTCCGTAATGACTAAATGCGTTAAATCTGTCTTATTCTATACATTCACACACAGGTAGATGTGTCTCTTTTCCTCTCTGGGTCATAATTAGCCACCTTTTGTCACCACATCAGCAGCCAGGCCCTGTCTTGGTAAAATCGGTAATTCCTGAGAAATGCCTGATTCTCCAAACAAGTCAGAGGCGTTACATAATATTATGGTGACAATGATTCCTTACAAGTCCAAAGTAGAAAGTACAAAACACAATCAAGAAAAAACCAAACGTCTTTCAAGCAAAGATGCCAAAATCTGCCTAAAGTGGAAACACCAAGGGTTGTGTCTGGTCATTTTCTTCTTCAATCACGGACTAGAACTCCTTTTCAGAAATCACAATCAGAATGACTCTTAAATGGTTTTTTGTTCGTTTGTTTTCTTGACTCAACTTTTCAGCAAATCATCAGGAAGTCTCCATTGCTTGCACTGCCTGGGCACTGCTGTCAATTCACTTACGGGTTCATTCACCTCTCTCCAAGTTTCACTTACTGATTGGTTAATACATTCAGTTTTACTGCAACAGGTTCTCTCTCATTTATTAAATTACTTAATACGCAAGTCTGTCCCAGTTTGATATTCAGGCAACTTAAAAGCCTAATCCTGGAGCCTCCACCCACACACCGAAGAGAACGTATACAGCCAAATGAAAAAGGAACCTCCAGAAGGCTCCCCCAAACACCACAGATATTCCAGACAGAAGTGGGTGAGGAGGGTGGGTGGGTGCTGGGAAGCTCACTGGATCCTGACGGCTCGGGGCGCTGGGCCTTGAGGCTGAGGGGAGGGCCTAGCAACGTGGTCCGCCACAGCCTCCTCCACAACCGCCCCCAACCCCTGCCTTCTCCAGGCCCCGCGCCTCTGGCGTCACCACACAAGTTAGGCCGCAGCCCGCCGCTGCCAGCCCCGCCCTTCAGTCGCTTCTACGAATGAGTGAGTCTGGAAGCCCGGCCCCCTCCACCGGGCCGGATTCGGCCTCAGCCTGCCCGCCAGGAGGAGTCAGAGCCCGGCCCGGCCTGGCCCGCGGCGTACGCACCTGGTATGGAGGCTCCCGCGGCCGCGAGAGAGGAGCCAGCGCCTGGGGCGGGCTTGCGGCCGGGCCTTAAGGTGGCGGCAGCGGCGGCCACACCCCGGGCGAGGCCGCCGCCTCGTGACCGCGGCCCTGCCCCCCACGCCGGAGCTGTGGGGTCGAGAGGCGGGACGGGAGAGGCCGGGGACGAGGGGCGCGGGACGCGGGGTGGGACAGGCCGGCACTGCGTCCAACCTCCGGAACTCCCGGGGGTCTCGCCCGGACTCAGGCTACCTCGGGGAGACAGGCTGACAGGATAGTTCCTCACCTTCTGGGTTGTGACAGAAATTGAGGGTGACACTCTGGGCACCTGCCCCCACTCCGAGGGTGGAGGAGAAGCGGGAAGCTTCTTCATTTGAGTCAGTGGGGGGGGGGGGGTGCGAGAGAAGAGGGGAGTCGTGGACGTTGCGCCCACTCCGCCTTCACCCTGCTGGTCAGGGCCGAGGGCCATGATACTGCTCTGAAGCTGTGGCCTCAGGTCAAGCCTGCAGAGGCGACAGGGGAAGGTGCAGGGCTTTGCAGTGGAGGTTTTTGATTCAGAGTGGCTGCACAAGTGGAAAAGGACTGGGCTGCGGAACAAAACGCAAACTGAAAGGGAACTCCTGTGCTTATGAATATATAGGGTTTGTCAACTCACTGGGCTCCCGTGGCGCTAGGTATGTGCGCACAATTTTTGCGTGCCTGACATTTTGGTACATTTAATTGCTCTGTATAGCAAAACTCATTAAATGTGAACAGTTGTGTTTGTGAAACACTGAGCACTTCTTATCACTGTACACACATAGAACACTTTTCACTTAAAAAAAAATCACATGATCACAAACACAAAAGACAAAGTCCATTCACCTATCTCCATGGAACCTATTAACAGCCCCTTTAAACTTTTACTAGCCCCATTGCTGAAGAAATAATTAAAGCAAGCATACAGAAATGCAACAAATATAAAATCAGGTTTCCAATTTATTTCTAAAAAGTTATTTGTGCATTTAGTTCATCATGGACCAGTGGAAGATTCATGGATTAGCACTGGGGAACAGACTTAAGGATGGAAGTGACTTGCTATTGTTTAAAGTATCAAAGCCTTTTGACTTCTGCAGCTTATTTTTGTGTTATTCCTTCAGAACTGATCAAAGTTCTCCCTTATGGTTCAACTCTTAATGTTGTAAGAATAATATCTGGAAAGTATTTTTATGTTGATTTTCGTTTTCCCCAAATACCTACAGAATCCTGGACAGAACCACACTGAATCCAGGAACCTGGACGTCGATCCCCAGCACTCCCGCATGGGTGGCAGGGACGCGGTTACTTCATTTGTCATCTGTTACTTCCCCAGGTGCATATCAGCAGGTAGCTGGATCAGAAGCAGAGGCGTAACTTGAATCTATTCAGCCCACATAGACTGCCCTGTTCTTAAAGCATTATAACTGCAAAAATAGCCCCATAGAATTAGTAGTACGTTACTTCCGCTGAACCCATCAGGGAAAGAGGACTTAGAAAGCTTCCTAGCAAGTTGGTAGTGACTTACTAGTACCAGCAGGGCCAGAGTTGCAAGCCAGGCAATCTAGCACTGGTGTCTTTCTAAGATGCCGTCTTGTTCTGATTTTTCTCTACACTGTGTTTTTCCTGCTTTTACATGTCAACAGTTTCTGGCTATTTGGAAGATAAAGGCATGACTCCTTAATAGGGCCAGCAAAAACATTATGTGCAAAAGATCAAGCTCCCTGACTCTCTTCTAACCCCACTTGTTTTAGTTCCTTGCTGGTGGGAATCACATTCTGTTTGAGCTTAGCACATGGCACTCCTTAGGCCTGGAACGCTGTTCCTTTGGCCTGATATGCTGTTCCCTCACCTTGTTCCTTCATGAATTTAAGATGATTCTTCAGATTGTAGCTCAGGAAAACTCCTAAACTAAGTCAAACACCCTATCATATTTTTCTTTCTTTTTTCCCCAGTGTTTTAGTCCTCAATGACAGCTAATATTTTATATTTTACTGGTTTTTTCCTAATTAACCAACATGTGTCTCTAACATGTCCCCTCAACTGTAAGGAACGTAAGGGCAAGAGCCCTCTTATTTGCCCCCGTTTACATCGCCAGCACTGAATGCAGACATAGTAGTAATCCGTAATTATGTTCATTGAACAAATGAAGAAATAAATTATATCCAGTGTATTATAAAACTACCAGTGTATATTGCTATCCTGGTGTAAATGTTTACCAAGAAAATTCACTTTTTCATTTGCTGATTTCTGAGGCATTAACATTCAGAGCATGGCCAATCTCAGGATATCAAGCAACGTAATGCTGAACGTGGGAAATGTTAAGCACAGTTAGCACTGGAAGCCTATACTTGTTAACTCTGGAACATCATGGGAAGGGCTCCAAGCTTAGTGGGACAGAGAGTTGCCCACAAAGGCAGGAACTTCCCAGAGATCTCAGCTGAGCCCTCACGTGTGAATACAAGACAAGTTTGGGAGGTGGCAATGGGTTTAGGGGAACAATGAGTAAGGCTAGAAAAGGAGGAGGCTGGACAACAAAGAGGGAGAAAGTTCAGCAGTGCATTGATACAAAGAATTTTGCTGTGTTGCTTGTTTTTGAAGATCTATTTAGTTATTTGAAAGTCAGAATTACAAGGAGAAGGGGAGAAACAAAACAAAAGGAGATCCTCCATCTACTGGCTCACTCCCCAGCTGGCTGTAGCGGCCTGGGCTGGGCCAGTTGGATACCAGGAGTCAGGGGTTTCATCCAAATCTCTCACGTGAGTGGCAGGGGCCCAGACATGCAGGCTGTCTTCTGCTGCTCTTCCCAGACCATTCACAGAGAGCTGGATTAAAAGCAGAATAGCTGGCACTTGAGTGGGTCTTTTATGGGATTCCAGTGTTGACAGTGGGAAGTTAACCTACCATGCCACAATGCTATCCCCTAAAGTGTTCTGTAGACTTTATTAAGAGGTTAGAACTTGGGTTGTTGTGTTGACTCAACGGACTAATCCTCTATCTACAGAGCCAGCATCCCATTTGGGCACTGGTTTGTCTGACTGCTCTGTTTCCCATCCAGCTCCCTGCTTATAGTCTGGGAAGGCAACAGAGGAGGGCTCAGGTCCTAGGGCCTCGGCACCTACATGGAATACCCAGAGGATGCTCCTGGCTTTACATCTGCTCAGTTCTGGCCATTATGGCCGTTTGCGGACTGAGCTAGTAGATGGAGGTTCTCTCTTTGTCTCCTTCTCTCTGTAACGATGCCTTTCAAATACATAAATAAATAAATCTTAAAAAAGAGAGAGAGATTAGAACTTTATCCTCATAGGGTGCAGTGAACTGAAGTCGGCAGGTGAATGGTGCAGTGAGGTTGACAGTTTAGAGAGTAAGTTCAGGCTGTCTTTGATGAGAGTAGATTGGCACTGTGTGGTAACCCAGGGAAGGCATACTGGGGAACAGAAACAAAAGAGGGATGAAGAAAAAGTACAAAAAAGTGTAAAGACAGCCTAGATTTGTTTTCAAACATTTATTCATTTGTTTAAAAGCAAAGCAACAGAGGGGTAGGGAGAGAGGTCTTTCATTCACAGTTCACTCCCCATTTTCTTATCCAATAAATTAATAAATTAATAAGGGAGAGGTACACTAGGCCAATGGGATGAAGATCATGGTATCTCATTGATTGTATGAGGTATTCAGTCCAATGATTTCATTTCCATAAACCTATGCTGAGTATGTCGATGATCAAGTAAAATCTGTGCTTCCACAATCATGTTAAGTCATTACCAACGCCTTCCCAACCAAAGCACACAGACTTGGGAGGGCTATGCCTTCTTTTTCCTTGGGTATGGACCAACAGGAATATCTGAAAGGTTCTTATTTGCTCAGTTAGTTATAATGATTACTTTGGGAAGACAAAAGAGTGCTTCCCTATCAAAGTTGTCATGACCAGAATAATATAATTGGGGAAAAGTATTATAGCCTAACATAAATCAATAATACATTAATCCATCAAAAGTATGAAAGGGAACATTGTGTTTATTCTTTCATTCTTCATTCCTAACTACTCTCTCAGGTATATGAGCAGAAAAAGCACACCAAAATGTAAAGGTCTAAAGTTAGAAATAGGTAAACTTGCACTGAAATATTTGCCTTTTCCAAATGTAATCCACTTGGAAAACACACACACACACACACACACATACATTATTATATGAAATAGGCTTTGGTCATAAATCTACTTCCATGCAACAAGTTTTAACTAAGATTATGTTAAGTGGCACAATGATTCTGATAGTCATTATAATGCTAAATATCTGTAAATAACTCGGTGGATTTTCACAAAGTGAACACACACGTATAATTAGCACATATATCAAGAAATATCATTATCCCTCAAAGTTCTCTTTATATTGTCTATTCCTATATCCCAGCCCAACTTGTAACATCACAGATCTGATTTAATAATTTAACTTGCTATAAATAGAATCACATGGTATTACTTTGTGTCTGAATTCCTGAGCTAAAAAATATGTTTAGTGACACAATGATAGA
Organism: Ochotona princeps; assembly: GCF_030435755.1. Lineage (NCBI taxonomy): Eukaryota > Metazoa > Chordata > Mammalia > Lagomorpha > Ochotonidae > Ochotona > Ochotona princeps. The sequence goes on from NC_080840.1 coordinate 35,386,300, forward strand.
CCAAACACAATCACAATAGGGTGAAGAGTCAAACAGAATAAAGAGCCCAGAAATAAATTCTACCTTAAAAAGCACCAAGAATATTCAAAGGAAGTACAATCTCTTCAACAAATGGTGTCAGGAAAACGATGTATTCATGTGCAAAAGAAGAAATTCCTACTACATTCATACAAAATTATCTGAAACTTTTTAAAGTAATTAAACAGAAGACCTAAAACTGTGCAACTCCTAGAAGAAAAACAAATGGAAAACCCCTTCATGACATTGGGTTTAACACATTCTTGGTTATAGCACTAAAACTCAGGCAACAAATGCAGAAGTAGAGAAATAAAAATCAAAGCTACAATCAGGTGGCACCTTACATTCATTAGGATAACTACTATCAAAAAAAAAAAGGAAAGAAAAAAAATAGTGTCACAGCTGATTGAGCTTCTGCTTAGGATGCTTGCATCCCATAGTGAAGAGCCTGTTCAAGTGCTGGCTACTCCATGCTGCTGCTTGTTTTGTTTTGTTTTCAAGATTTATTTATCTGTTTAGAAAGCAGAGTTACTAGGGGTGCAGAAAGAAGGAGAGATCTTGTATTCAGTGGCTCACTCTCCAAATGGCCACAATGGCTGGAGGTTGGCCAGTCTAAAGTCAGGAGTTTGTTCTGACTCTATACATGAGGCAGTTGCCTCAGCTGCTTTCCTTTGTCACACAGAGATCTGGAAAAGAAGTGCAACATTCAGGATTCAAGCCAGCACTTACATAGGATGCTGGCACCAAAGGCGGTGCCTTTATCTATGTTACCACAGCACCAGACCATACTCAATGCTTCTGATACAGCTTCATCCTAATGTGTCTGTAAGGCAAGAGATAATTGTCCAAGGACTTGAATTCCTACCACATGTTTTGGAGTTCATGGTGGAGTTCCTGGCTCCTGGCTTTGACCTGGCCTAGTTCGAGCTGTTGCAAGTGTCTGAAACCTAGATGGATGAGATCTCTGTCTCTTCCTCTCTTTGTCATTATGCATTTCAAATCAATAAATCTTAAAATTAATTTTAAAAATGAAAATGACAAATGTTAGTAAGATGTGGAGAAATTAAAATTTTTTAATTCACTGTAGTGTGATTGTTAAATGGTTCAACTACCATGGAGAACAATATCTGCTCCTCCAAACATTACAAATAGGCTTAACATATGATCCAGAAGTTACATGCCCCAAAGAATCAAAAACAAGGTCTTAAAGAGGTATTCACACATTCATGCTCACAGCAGCACCATTTGTAGTAACTAAGACAAGGGCACAACCCAGATATCCATGAGCAAAACAATGAATGCAAAAACAAAATATGCTGTTTATATACAGCCAAATATTCCTCAGCCCTGCAGAGAAAGAAAGCTTTATCACATGCTACACCATGAATGAATCTCAATATTGGGTAAATAAAAGATACCAGGAATAAAGAGGCCACTGTTGTATGCATCCACTTACATGAGGTATCTTTTGTGATGAAATTTTGCAGAAACTGAAGTGGATGGAAAAGGGAAAAAGAGGTAACATGCACAGAGTTTCCGTTTTGCAACTTGAGAAGTTATGGGGTCCCATTGCACACATTGGAAAGAATTCACATTACTAATTTTTACACTTAAAAATAATGAGGATGCTAAATTTTATGTTACATGCTTTTAAATGTAGATTCACTCATTTTATCACATATAGCTATGTGTGGCTCATTCTTATTATTTGGTAGTATCCCATTATGCTTATTTCTTTTTTTTAATCCTTGTACAAAACTATAAATTTTTCCAGAAATAGAATTTATTGTTTTTGTGCCAAAAAATAATAATTTCCCTCAGATACATCAAGAAATAGGATTAATCCTTAACAAGGGTTGAATCTATTGGAAGAGCAGTGATGAAGCCTAGCAGTGGAAGGTGGCGCCTCCACATGCACTCTGCCTCTCACGGGACAAAGGAAGAAGTCAACAGTTATGAACAGCATTCTTGTCTCCCTGAGGGGCTGGCTGGTATAAGAACCCATGAACACACAGAGTCAGGGAGCAGAGGGAACCAAGGAAGCACCATTGGCTGACATTGAGAAAAAAAAACAAACTTGGAATAAGGCCTGAACTCTAGGCATCCTGACAGGCTCCTCTTTTGTAGCTTTTTTTGTTGTGATAAGGTGTGGCAATCTTAGAAGCAGAAGAGAGTACAAGGCTCTTCTTCATAGTTGGCAAGGAGACCAGGTGCCTTTTACCCCAGGTACCTTCTCATATATTACAAGCTGATTAGCAATCAGAAGACATAGATGTTGACTCTAGTGCTAATCACAAACTATATGGATCCAGCTATAAATAGAATTTCAAATTGCTGTTACTCCTCCACCATTGCCTCTTGCTTCAAGCCCAAGGCCCTGTGTCTTTTTCCCTAGCTTCTGGACTACTGCCAGCAGACAATCAGCCCTCGGCTGGTGACCCTTTTCTAAAATTTCCTTTGTTACAGGATTTCTTCACTCATTGAAAACTTCCTTACTTGTTAACACAAAAATAGAGCATGATCTATTAGAAAATACAGAGAAAGGCAAACTTACAAAGATTGGAATTCAGTGGCAGTACTGAGGCAGTCAACAGTAGATGAGAGAGATTTATGTACAGCTGAAAGCTAAGTATGAATGCTACACAATTTCTATAGTGGCACATAAAGAAGTTTTCATCTCCTGCACAGAAAAGCAGAAAAAGCTGGCAACCCTTCTTAATCATGAAAGCAGAGTTTCAAAGAAGCCATAATGCCAAGTCTAAGCTAGTCTGAAAGGCCAAGAATCTGGTTAGGTCTGTGCTATTCCTGTTACAGAGATTATTATCCAATGTTCCTGTGGGACCTAGCTTATGTATACTAGCAGGAGCTCAGAAAACATTATGGAACAGTCCCCAAAGGTGAAGGATCAAGGATGGTGGAACAGAGAGTTAAATAAGAAAGAGTTTGCATGATATCAATCGGCAAGGACCTCTGACGATTTTAGTAACATGTCTCTAGAGATATGATAATAGAGACCAGACAACAAGGGTTAAACATCTGAAGAAGGTGTACACAATTATTACAAAGTACAAATTGCCAGGTTAGAATGATATTTTATAATGTATAAGATGCAAGGATAGTGGCCCTATCATATCTCCATTTCATTTATTAAACTTGTCCCCTCATAACTCAAATGCAGGGGCTGGCACTGGGCGAGAATGTTGCCTGCAGCAACACCAGTATCCCATATGAGTACCAGTTTGATTTCCAGCTGCTCCACTTCTAATCTATCACCATGTTAATGCACCTGAAAAGCAGAAGAGGACGGTCCACATACTTGTGTCCCTGCACCCCTGTAGCAGAATTGGATGATATTCCAGGCTACAGGCAAAGCCTGGCCCAGCCTTGAAGAAGGAATCAGTGGATGGATTATCTGTGTGTGTGTGTGTGTGTGTGTGTGTGAGAGAGAGAGAGAGAGAGAGAGAGAGAGAGAGAGAGAGAGAGAGAGAGAGAGAGAGAGAGAGAGACTGCCTTTCAAATAGTTAAATTTAAAAAATAACCTAAAATGCTGTTGGAGAAAGATCCTGCACTCCTATAAACTCAACAAAGTGTAGCCTCAATTGAAGACATAGTTCCTCACAGATGTAGCTTACTAGAGGTTAATATGGCCCCAAACACAGTACTTTGCTATTCGTGTGGTAAATATATTCTTTTTGATTCCCATTAGAAAACAGAATCAGAAGCACTCTCTTCTGCCCCAGGCCATAAGCAGGGCGATGGATTGAAAGTGGAGCAGCCAGGAAACAAACCGGTGCTTATATAATTAGTGAGCACTTGAAGATGATAAAGTAAAAACACTGAAAAGGAAGGAATAAAAGAGGAATGAAGCGGGATAATACAATGAGAAGAAGTGAGATTCATCCCTCATTTTGATGGATCATATTTTTCTACCCAAGGCAGGAGTAGGTGGTTGGCCTCTAGGACAGGGGCCATCTCACCAGAGACCTTAAGATTTCGTTTTTACTGGTTGACTAAGCCTAGATGTAGTTTGCTTACTACATATGTTACAGCTAAACTGACTGCTCACTGATATCTTGAGATACACCACAAGACACAAAATTGAGTGGGAATTCACGTTGGCAGGTAGACACAGGGCCTGACTTAGAAGGAGGTCCTTGTCATAGCAAATACTGCAAGATATCAAATGGAGCCCTCAGTTCTCCAGCCTGTTAGGGTAATTCTCCCGCATATTAAGGACAAGCTGGCACGTGGAATAATTACCACCAGGAATCATTTTGGGCACAGAAAATGTGTTCATTCCCTAGTTTGGGTTTAAGTGTCTGGAATAGATGGATTTTTTTCCTGAGCATTAGTTCCTTTTCTTTTTGTGGTAACAACACTTTCCTTCTGTCCTAAAGATCTTCTGTTCTCCCTTTCTGCATTATTCTGCTACAGCTGCTCCCTATGCATTGACTCATTATGCCCAACCAGAGAATGTCATCTTTGAGAATGGTTATATTACCCAACCTAAGTCAAAATTTTCCCTAAGAATCAACACAGACACTGGCAGAGACAGGCAGGGGGTTCCTCGACAAAGGTGAAGGAAAGTGATGATTATTTTGCTTGTAGACATCTTTCCACACCCCAGAAAGTCACATGTAGTGAAGAATTTGGCCAATCTAAGGAAATGGGTAGAGTTGGGAAGACTGCAAATGGGAAGTGCCAATACCATCTCAACCCCAAGATCCAGCTGTACCTGAAGCTGGGCTTAATCCTTTTCAGCTACAGGCCCCAAAACATTTCCTTCTCTAATTATGTCCAAATTAGCCTTGCTATCATCTGCTCTGAAAGAGTCTTGATTTCTAGAGTACCTAAGTTGTTTTGGTTCACTTATTAACTCCAACATCAATCATGGCTGAAGGTGTGGTGGTCCTTTGCTGCAGTTATATCCCAGTGGTTCAGAAAATTGCTCTAGGTTCCACTTGGTACTTTCTATACTAAACTGGTTCCCTATCTGTACCTCTACCCAACGGACCGCTAAGTTGATGTCTTTGGATTGACACTTCACGGTACACTAGGCCTGGCCTTCTTTTTCAGTTTTTCCTTGCATGTGGTCCCTGCAAAAACTTTGTGATGCCCACTTTTGATCCCACTACACAGTGTCTGACCTCTTTTCCCAGCCCAGTGCTCTAAGTCAGACACTTCTCCATAAGCAAGTATGCTAGGTTGTTTTGTCTTGTCAGGTGGATGCTATGATGGATCCTACAGGTCCCTTTAATAGATGTTCATTTTTTTATGTCAAGTCCCATGATTTTCATTTGTATGGCTCAGAAAAACTAGGGGTCAAGATTTCCTTTTTAGGTCACCAAACTATTCAGTATTTTTGCCAAAGCTTGGTTAAAAGGAATTTTTGCTTGGGAAAGACAAAAGAGAAAAAGATTCCTAAGGTTAGTCACTTTTAAATAAGGAAGTCCTAAAAATTTAGCCTTGCACAAGGCACTCTCATCACACAGGGAAGAATGCGAAGCTTTCTGCCTTCTGGGAATACATTCTTACTATGGGCTCAATTGTATCTCTCTAAAAACATTTGTATGTTGAAGTCCTAACCTCAGTACCTCAGAATGTGGCTGTATTTGGAGATAGTTCTTAAAGAGGCAATTAAGTTAAAATGAGGTCATACTGGTGGGCCCCACTTCAATATGGATGGTGTTTATAGGAGTCTGGGAGGAGGAGCCTGGGACACCGAGGGAGAAGGCAGTTCTCTGCAAGTCAAGTATAGAAGCCTCAGGGGAACCAGCCTGGTCAAGCTGTCACTCTCCAACTTCAGCCTCCAGAACTTCTGCTTTTCTATATTTTTTAAAAGACTTTTGTTTACTTGAACAAGCAGCATGACAGAGTAAGAAAGGAATACAGAGAGAGAAGAGAGAGAGAGAGAGAGAGAGAGAGAGAGAGAGAGAGAGAGAGATCTTCTGTTTGCTGGTTCACTGTCCCATATGGTTGCACTGCCTGCTGTGGTTGGGCCAAATGGAAGCCAGGAACCCAGAACTCTATTGGGGTTTCCTAATTAGGTCCCACTGGGCCACCTTCTGCTGCCTTTCCAAGTGCATTTGCAAGATTCTATACCAGAAGCAGAGCACCAAGACCCAAACTGGTGCTCTCATATGAGATGCCATTGTTGAAAGCAGTGTCAACTCAGTCTGCCACAATGTCAGCTTCCTGAACTTGTGTTTCTAAGCCGCATGATCATCAGCCACAACAAACTCAATGGTAACCCCCAACCACCACACACACTAATTCCTGCCAACCTGACGCCTCTCCATTGGGAATAAACAATAGGAATCTCTTCCTGGATTCTTTGTCTCCCACCCCCAGAATAAAAAGACAAAGTCCTATAGAAAGCAATCGTGGTATTTGTGGAATTATCACTACACACTTTCTTGTACAGCCAGTAACTAAGGAGTGGGCCTGTGGCGATTAATGATAAACTGTCAAAATGTTCTTCCTCAAGAGTTTGAAATGATCTATGTTTTTCCTTCCCTCTCTCCTTGAGCAGTTTGTACAAAAATCCTTAGACAGAGCTGAACAGTACAAATAATGTGTGTGGCAGTGAGGGGAGAGGGTTAGACATGGTGACCCAGAGCGGGATACTGGGCACAGTGGAATGCAGACGGCATCCATGACAAGATCTGGCCTGACCTGAGGCTATACGGTCCTAAAAGAGTGAAAGGGATATCCATGCTCATGGGCTGCCTTGTGTGAGATATTGAAAGCTGTGAATAGATTGAGGCGAGTCTCCACATGGGAGGTGGTCCCATGCAGGTATCAAAAGTGGAGTAGAATGAAAATGGTGCCCCTTTCCACATAAGAGTACAACACAGGATGGGGGATTATTACCTGAGCAGAAGGAATGTATCTATATGGCAGGTTGGCTCCACAAGATATCAGAAGTCGGGTGGGTGAGGAGTGCATCAGTTTTAGAGTAGGGGAACTAGCACGGTATAATGGAGCCCAAAGTGAGTGATGGAGATTCTGTGCAGACAGGTTGCCTGGTATGAATGACATGGCAACATAGGGCAGGGTGAATAGCGCATCCACATGCTAGATTGACTTAGTGTTGAGTGTGGGGGCACATAAAAGGAGAGCAGGTGGGAGATTTGTCACATATAGGAAGGTTGATTAAGGAAATTATTTCAAAAAGAATGAAGGATGGACCTTTCATGCAGCAGTTAGGACACTGCTTGGATACCCACATCTCATGTCAGAACAGCTAGATATGAGTCCTGGCCTCTTTTCCAATTCCATTTTTCCATTTATGCACACAATGGAGGCAGAATGTGATGCCTCAAGCAGTCAAGACCCTGTCAACCATGTGAAAGACCTGGACGGAATTCTAGAATTCTAGCTTCAGCCTGACCCAGACCTGGCTGTCTCACACATTTGACGAATTGACCAGCATAAAAAAATATGTCTGTGTTTGTCTTTATCTCTGCCTTTCAAATAAAGTAAAAATTAATACATAAATTCTAAAAGTATTAAATACCTTGAGAGCTAGGGATCTCATTACTGAAAAGCAACTTATAAATACATAAGAAGGAGTAAATAGAATGAACCTTGTGGACTTGGAGATAATTATATAAATGCATTATTTTCAAAATGTAGATGATAACTAAATTATAGACAGAAAGATATGACAATAGTATAGACAGATATATCATAGGCAGGTAAATAAAATAAATATAAAGAAATCCACGCAGAGATTTATAAACGTTCCTTAGCTCAGTGTGCCAAGAAAACCTGGAAGCAACAATCCGTGATGATTAAATCAAATACCCAGATTTTGGTTTCTTAGTGCTATTCTCCACTAAAAGACACCAGAGATCCTTGGATAAATGACTGGTTCCTGGGTTGAACTATGGAAAAGTACAAGATAAGCGTTTAACCTTATCTTTTGACAGGAAATAATTGCAAAGTGCTCAGTGAATTTACAGACATGTCACATCAAAGGCCGATATTGAGGGACTTCTAGGGCCAACTAGAAGACACCATAAGCATGAAAATCAATGTTAACAGAAATGAATTATGATCCTTTAAATAAAATAGGAATTTATGAGTCTCTAGTGATATAAATAAACCACAAATTGAAAATATGTTAAAAAAATTATTGACATAGTCTCAGAGTATTTCCCCACAAGATACTTACTAGCTATAAAGGGCAAAATGCCTAGCAAATGCCACCTTAATCAAATATCAATGGCAACATCATCAGTAATGAGACAAATCTAAAACCTATGCCAACTGATGGGATACAAGAAGGATGTATATTACAGTATTATTTCTTTGATATTTCTTCTAAAGATGTATGGCCTCAGTTTGTCAGGAAAATCCAAGTTGAGGGATGTTATACGAAACAACAAGCCTTTAATCTTCACAAGTGTCAAGGTTATGAAACTCAAAGAGAGGGCCTGGCACAGTGGCCTAGTGGCTAAAGTCCTCACCTTGCATGTGTCTGGATCCCATAGGGGCGCTGGTTTGTGTCCTGGCCACTCTACTTCTCATCTAGCTCTCTGCTTGTGGCTTGGGAAAGCATTAGAGCATGGGTCAAGTCCCTGGGATCCCGCACCCACATGGGAGGCCCAGAAGAAGTTCCTGGTTCCTGGCTTCTGATCGGCCCAACTCTGGCTGTTGCAGCTACTTGGGGAGTGAACCAGTGAATGGAAAATCTTTCTGCTTCTTCGTCTGTAAATATGATTTTCCAATAAAAATAAATAATTTCTTTTTTTTTAAAGAAAGAAACTCAAAGAGGGTCTGAAAGTTGTTTTGAATTGAAGGAAATTAAAGAACCAGGACAATAAAACTCAGCACATTATTCTAGACCAGGTCCTCCTCCAGAAGAACATGACCGGGACAACCAGATAAAGCAGAAGGAGTCTGAGGAGTAGAGGGCAGTGATGAATCATTGTTAATTTCCTGATTTCACGTTGGTGTTGTGGTTGTGTAGGCAAATGCCCTTAATGCAAAAAATATGCACTTACAAGCAACTGTTTTCTCTCTCATATGTTCCAGGGAAAAAAAAAGGATTTTTCTGTAACTGCAGGACTATTTCCAAGTTCTAAAAGAAAAAAAAAAAAAGATCCAGGACAAGTGGCGTTTTAGTAAGTCTGTGTCAGGACAGGTGCTGGGCTCCGCTATCAGGATGCTGCTGAGGACACTCACCTGCTTGACTGGAGTTCAAGACCCAGTGATGCTCTCATTACAACTTCTTGCTAATGTGCCGTCTGGGAGAGACCAGTTGATGGCCCAAATGCTTGTGTGCCTGCCCCTCACCTAGCTGAGTTGTAGGATTCTGACTTTGGCCTGGCCTAACCTTGACTGTTAGTCATTTGGGGGCTGTAGCAATAGATGAGGGCTCTCTCTGTCTGTTTCTCTCTTTCTCTGCCTTTCAAATAAAATGAAAAATAAACAGATAAAACTTTAAAAAATAAGTATATTATAAAAAAGGGATAGATTCAAAGGAGCTAAAAAAGCAAATGTGGTTCTGCATGGGATTCAGGCTTGCATAAACAACTGATAGAGCACATTTTGGAGATAATTGGGAAATACATGCACGGTTTATCATGAGATAAGATTAAATGTGTTGAAATGAAAAGATGATCACCGCTCAAGATAAAAGGTAATGGAACAGTAGTAGGCATCATGTAATCTCATTTTTGTGGAAAACGAGCACTATAAATAACATTCTGGAAGGATAAATACTAATCTTAGCACTGGTACTCACCAAGTGGTGGGAACACGTTTTTATTCTCTGGTTTTTGCTTATCTCTATCTTCTAATATACAACAATGTGTATTCCCCATTTTCGTATTGTAAAAGATCCATTTCAGGAAAAAAAAAAAGGAAAATGAAAAGCCAGAATTAGAGAAAAGAGAAGTCAAGGAGATCAGCACTGACGATCTTCAGTAGCTCACACTGGGATGGGTCCGTGTTCCCACAGACAGCTGGCACAGCCCCTGAAGCACATCCCTCTGCCTCTGACCTAGGACGATTCACTTTGCTACAGGTTCCCAAGAAGTGCCTGAGTGGTGTGTATGGCTGCACCCCTATCCTTTAACACCATGTAGAAATGCCTGTTATCGTAGCCAGTACCCTGCCTCACCAGATGACTGGGAAGAGTAAATGAGTTCACACATCTGTAATGAATGAACAAGTGATGAACTCTCTGCAAACCAGAAAGCACACCACTTACAAAATGCCAGATTTGCCATCATCTCTGCTTTTTGTTTCACAACAGGGATGGAGGAAATAGATACAGCCTTCCAGTTCAGATTAAAACTTGGAATTTCCCTATCCATAAATCTTAGGTTTTATCTGCTATGCCAGATACTGTTCTAAATGCTTTACAAATGATAAATTTTTTAATCAACCTAATAATCCTATGAAGAGTATAATCCTATTACTTTCTCATTTTCTAGATGAAGAAAGTGAAGTAGAAAAAAATGAATTAACTCGCCATAAGTCACGGTCTGTTAGAGGCCAGGCCAGGATTAGAGCCAGGCATCCTGTGCTCACAGCTCCAACACATGCTGTTGCTTCTACAGTCACATAGCCAAGGACGGGAAAAATCCAATGTATGTGCCAATTGCCCTCCTTATCAATGAATGTTTTAAATTCCTAATACTTCATGCCCCCCCAAAAAAGTTGTAAATTAGATTTGGTTCTTTTTAACAAATTGAATAGACCCACCAAGTCAGATCACAACACAGCTGATCCAGAGAAACTGTATTGCCTTTAAGGGTGGTGTGTCTCTCGGCAGAAAGTGGTGCAGAGGCCTCACCTTAACTTGGTTCTAACAGATGGCTGTGGCTGCACTGTGTGTGATTTAGAGACAAATGCTCAGGCTGCCTTTCGAAGGAGAGCACACTAGGACCGACGAATGATGTCTGCCATGGATGGAGAAGCGGCGAGGACCAGGGACCAAGTGTTTGCTCTCCTGCTCACACCCATGTCAACCCTGACACCGAACTGTAATACAAGCCTTGCCACCTTGTCTCTAAATACCTCCCAATGTTTTTGCCCCAAGGAGTCCAGTGAATGAGGGAAGGGGACAGGGCAAGGATTCTGAGAATAGAGAGCAGGCTCTGGTGACAGTATGGAAGGGCTGTATGAAATTGCTGGCAAGAGCAGCTCTGAAGGGACAACAACTGCTCAACACTATAGAGGCTTTAGAAGTCTGGTGTTCCCTAAGGTGTCATCAAATGACTGTCTCCCGTTTCCAGGTGCTAATGTAGCTTGACAGCAAAGAGCAGCCGCCTCCCTTCCTATCTCTCTTGAAGTACACAGGGGGAAAAATTTTGAAACATTTGTTCCATCCACATTCCTTCATACCTGACCATAACTGGAGGCCCACACAGGCATGCACCCCTCTCAACTATGACAACAATATTAAAAATAAAATACAATAAAAATTTTAAAAAGAGGTCTGGGGCTCCTATGCCAGGAGTACCTGCCACACCACACACACCACTCCAGTGAAGCACTCAGCAGTGATGTGATGTGCTTTCTGTTGCCCTTTCCCTCAATGCCAGTGACTAGGTCATGTTTAAGGAGCAGGAGTTTATTCAGCTCACAGTGCTGCAGGCTGACACATCCAAAGGCCGATGCTATTGTGTAATGAGGGTCTTCTTGTTGCCTGTCACTTGATAGAACGCCGGCACATGGCAAGACAAGAGTGAGCGTACTACCAAATGTCTCTCTTCTTACAAAGTCACTCATGCCATTGTGGAGGCCCCACCCATGTGGTCTCACCCTCCTCTCTCCCATGAGCCTAACCTCCAAATACCATGAAATTATTAGTTTGGGGTTCAAATATGAAATCTAGAGAAAAGCCAAATCATCAAAAGTAAGCCTAAGGGAGACATCAGCATTATTGAATGAGATTACACCGCATCTCAAGAACAGATCTTGATATTCTAGGTCAAACAGTGAGGTACAGAACATCCGTCATGAGTTATATATAAAAGCAATGCCATAGTAGAATGAAAATCAGCACATACAACCCAATGAGGCAATCCCATAAACCGCCAGCTTACGTGCAAGCCTGTTAAAAGGAAGGTTTGGTTTTTGGTGGATCCTTGCTCATACTGCTGAGGTTTACAGAGGGGATGTGAGGATGCCAAATGGACTTCACATGTGGTTTGCTGAAGACATGTTTCAGACAAGTCAAAAAAATTGAAACTAAAAGAGAGGCCCAAGCTAGGTTGCAATTGAGAGAGTACTGGACCCAGCAGGCCCCCCAAATGTCATGTCAGCTTTTGAAGGCCTTTCACAGTTGCTGCAACAGTACCCATGGAACAAAGCCAGACAGCTTTAAAAGCAACCCCAGCCCTTAGACATAGATGACACTGCCAAGAGAAAAAAAAAAGCTATTGCCTAGCTTGGCATCTGGGTCCTGCAGCTGCCAAATCATATCCACTAACCATGCCAAAGTAATCCGTGGAGAAATCCTCGTTGGGAGGCCAAGCAGCCCAGCAAGCGAGGGAACAGCCTGTGATGTAGGCAAGTGGTGGGTTCTAGTTCATCCGTGTCTGCTGAGATCGCCAGGCAATGGCAAGCACATCAGGAGAAAGATTTCAGCTCTTGTCTTTTCATAAAATGTGTGTGTGTGTGTGTATCAGAAAGAGAAAAAGAAACTGGGAGAAAAGTTCACTTCTTCATCTCTTCTATTTTACCATAGGAAACTGAGACACAGGGGTTGAAATGAAGAAAAGTCTTGCCTGTCCTGCCAGGGAGAGAAAGAAAAAAGCACAGTAACACCTCACAGACCTTGGCCACGCCGGGCAGCCATTCTTTTCCCACCTGCACATCTGCCTTGGGTCTTTCTTTTCTCTCTCTCTCTTTTTTAAGATTGTTGCAAAAAACCAGATGGCTGCAGAAGCCCGAATCTTAAATTTATGAATGGAAATTTAACCAGATGTTAGCAATCAAGATGGCATAGAAGACATTTTTTCATACCACAGTTACAGCCCTGCCTCTTTCACGTAAATGAGAGACGGGGGTCATAAAAAGGGTAGTTTTTGATCTCAGGGACAGCCTGGATCCAGCAGGGTGATTATATGGCACAATAACAGAAATACTGAAAGAACAAAAGAGGAAAACACTAATCAGCTCCCTGCATAAATGCTAAATATTTATCTGCAAAATGCTAAAAAGGTATTTTCAAGAGAACCATCCACCCATTTAAGCACTGTCTGTGTTTTAACGAAATGAAATAAAGACCTAAATGTATAAAGAATAGTTGTGGGCATCTACCAACTTGAATCCTGTTGAGACTTCTGACATGAAATAGATTGCTTGCATTGTTTTGTTTGGATAGAAGTCTCCAAACACGGTTTTACCAAGTTTCACAGATGAGTTAAATAAGATGCTAGTAAGAAAGATTTGGTGATACACGAAATATCAAAACCTGAACTAGGTTCTAATTGTGAAGGAAGGGGGCTAGCCATGGTGGGTAGTAGCAGAATTGATGAAACCACTTAGAACTGAAGGCATCCATATCAGACAAGGAATAGAAGTTCCACTTATCCATGGCTCTGGCTTCAATTACTCTTGGTCCATGGCAGTCCAAAATGATCAAATGGAAACTTCCAGAAACATAAAATAAGTTTTAAATTGTGTCATTTTGACTTACATTGATCAAATCTTGTGCCATGTGACTAATGTCTATCCATTCCTTTGTCCAGTGTACCCACATTGTATATGATACTTGCCCAGGAGTCATTTAGTGGGAGTCTCAGTAATCAGACTGACAGTCACAGAACTACTGTACTTGTGCTGAAGTAACCCTTGTTTTACTTAATCAAGGCCACAAATTGCCAGAGTGTCAATGTTGGAAATTTGGATAAGCCCAAGAGAAGCCATGAAGTGTCTGTTTCAAGTGAAAAGATGAGAAATCGTGCCTTAATAAGGAAAGAAAAATCATATTCTCAGGTTGCTAAGATCTACAGTATATTTTGAGAGAGTCATCATTCACATGTTTATTGTTATTGCTGTTCTGTTATCATTATTGTCAGTTGCTTACCGTGTATAATTTAAACATTAAACTTTATCCTAAGTATATATGTTCTGAAGGGAAGCAGCTTACATATAGGAGTTGATACTATCCATGATTTCGAATGTCCACTCATAATCTTGAAACTTATCCCTCATGCCCACACAACCAAGGGAGAATGGACTACTACTACTACTGAATATGTCGAAAGTTACAGGGGTAAAGAGAAAGGAGCAAAGTTGATTGGGAAGACTGGATAATGACAATAGTTCCTAGAAACCCGAGAGGCGAAATTCTCAAGCTTTTGGCAATCTGAGAGAAGAGAGTATCACTCAAGATTACTAGACTGTTGGGGTACCTTCAAAAACTTGACTCAAAGTCGAGAAAAATAGATCAATACGTTAGCTGCTCTAACAGTCTAGAAAGTGCATTTGAAAAGCAAGTGACAGGGAGAAATGGATGAGGAGAGGGCAGAGGGATGGAAGGAGAGGAGACACAGAGAGAGGACCTTCCTTCTGCTGCTTTCCCACCCAAATTGCTACAATAGCCAGAGCTGGACCAGACTGAAACTAGGAACTAGCACCTAGTTCTCCCATGTGGGTGTCAGGCAGCTGAGCATTTGGGCCTTTTAGCTCCTGCCTCCCGGTACAGTAGCAGGAGCTAGAACAGAAAATGACTAACCAAGTGTTAAACAGGCACTCTGATATGAGATTTCAAAATTGCAAGAGGCAGCTTGGTGTGTTGTGTTATGAGGCAGGTCCCCATTATCAGCTGTCGTAAATTAACAAATTACAAACCATTTACCATGTTTCCACCTTGTTTCCCAGACTTGGAGGCTGCAAGGCTCTATAGAATTAGATCACTTTTGTCCACTGTGTCTGTCTTCGTTGAATACTGCAGTAGCTTCATCAGTCTCCTCGCTTTATTCGTGCCCACATCTGCCTTCCTTATCATTCTCTTCTCATCACAGAAATCACCACTGAACAGTGTTTCTTGGAGTGGCGGGGGTTGCGGGTGGGGTCCTCCTGACCAAGCAGCTGCTGCCACATCTGTGAAACCTGGTGGACACATGAATTCTGAAGATCTACTAAATCATACACTCCACAGGTGGAACTCGGAAACCTGTGTTTCAGCAAGCCCTTTTGGTAACTCAGTGCCTGTTGAGATCAGAACAAACTGTAAGCATTGGTTAGATTGTGTCACTCCTTGACTCAACATCCTGCAGTGGCTTTCCAAGGTCATGGCAGTGGGTACAAGGCATGTACTATCTAGCCTGTGGATGCCTCAGGACTGACAACCACTATACTCAGCTCTCCCCTTCCAAGCCCAAGATCTTGGATCTTGTTGTCCTTCTGCCTGGAATGTCTCCAACTCCCAAGCTCTCTACCATACCGCAACAGGTCAATCCCTCACCAAGTCTGCTTAAATGTCACATTTTCACTGTTCTTTTATGTTTTCTTCTTTTGTCCACTTCCCAATACCTTTAACGGTGTATGGTAAACACCAGGTGTCCAGGAAGCTTTATGGCAGATGAATGAATGAATTCTTCTATGTTGAGGACTTCTATCACCAAGTGCATTGCCCTCATTGCTTCCTTGAATTCCTACAAGTCAGTGTAGTAGATGTTACATGGGAACTTCCTTTATATGGGTTGTAAAGAGCTAGGTGAAAAATAAAGTACATACACTTGAAAAAAGGGCTTATGATGTGGGGGTGTCAGCGAAGGAAATGTCTCATGATCCCTAAATTCTACATCTGGCAAAGAGCCAAGTCATGTTCATTTTTACCATTTTTACAGCCTTTCCAATTGCTCTTGACAGGAAATTCAAGCTTACTCTGGAATTTACCTAAGCAGAATGTAATTAAAGAGGCAGAACCACTGCTTTACATGGCCTTAGGACAAGGCTACCAGTGAAAGAGCTACTGCTTATTTCCTTACTGACATATTCCCATTACACACACAGATATTTCCTGGTTATTCACATAGTTCTTATTCATTGGCCCCGTTGTTCTGTTCCAGTTTTTAAACAGTTCATATCTTATGTTATTAATGACCAGGAAGAAAGGAATGCTGAACATACTAATTTTCTTCCCAATGTGTGTTCTATATGATACAGTGGGGATTTTACTTCTCCTTTAATTTAAGATATTATCAGTCTGTTAAGAATCTGCCCAAATGGCAAAGCAGTGCTAGAGCATCAATTCTGGTAATGGTTCATCTACAAAGGTAGTTAGACCCTGCTAAAGGTGCTCCCAGGGCCACCCTCTTTTCCTGTCTAGTTGATCACCAACAGTCTCATCTAGTGTCATTAGTATCTACATGTCATGTATGCTTGTGCCATCCATCAGTCAGGCGTCAGGAAGGAAATCAGGACCTAAGTCATATAATACAACGCAGAGAAGTTAACACTTGAGTCAGTTACGAATGTGTTTAAAAAAATGCTGTAAGGGCAAAATGGAGAGACTGCTATCCTACGGAAAAGCAGCAGGAGCAGCAAGAGGTTAGATGGAGAGCCAAAGTGGGGTGATGAAGATTTAGGAACAGTGGGATCTGGGACCATGCAAAAGGGGCTAAGTAGGAGGACTTCATCACATAGGAGATGCATTAACGGTGTCTATAGCAGAGAGAGGGGGAAAGCATCTCTGGCTTCCCCCGCTTCCTTGCCTGCAGCCTTCCAGAAGTCTCTTGACAAGAAAGCTTGAGAAATATAGTTTGTATGGGTTGACCTTGTGCCCTCCATGCTTCCTTCTTCCAACCTCGCTCCCTCAACCCACACAAAGTAGAGAAGGAAATGAATCACAGCCAAGAGGCCAATAGTGGATATTACTTCTAAACTACTTTCAGGTCTCATATTTGGAGCTCCAATTTCTTACATTCAATTGTTGACCTGTCATTTCCACTTGCATATCAAATAGTCCTTTCTAATATAACATGAGCCAAAATAAACTTTTGATTCAAATGCCAACCCCTTTTGGTTGAGTTACGTCCCATACAGCCAAACATGTGGATGTCATCATGACTCTTTTCTCATTCCAATCCCTTTACAAAACCTGCTCATCCTACCTCCTGCAATAGTTCCCATCCATCTTTACTGTGACAACTTTAGGACAAAACACCCTTTTAGGGATCTATGGCAGTTATGGCCATGATACCATAACTGTGTCCCTTTATTATGCATTGTTCAGAGAATAATTCTTGTAGAACTTGAGGACAAGGATAAGAAGCAGGGACTTTTGGGCCCGGCATAGTAACCAAGGCCTCACCTTGCATGTGCCAGGGATTCCATATGGGCGCCAGTTAATATCCTGCCAGCTCCGCTTAACATCCAGCTCCCTGCTTTTGGCCTGGGAAAGCAGTTGAGGATGGTCCAAAGTCTTGGGACCCTGCATCCACATCGGAGACCTAGAAGAAGCCCATGGCTCCCGGTTTCAGATTGGTTCAGTTCCGGCCATTGTTGCTACTTGGGGAGTAAGTCATCAGATGAAAGATCTTCCTCTCAATCTCTCCTCCTCTCTGTATATGGCTTTCTAAAAAAAAAAAAAAAAAAGGAAGAAGCAGGGACTTTTTTCTAAGTGGGAAGCCACTGATGGGAGCAACATAAACTAATTAATATCTTAATAAGATCACTATAGCTTCTTTTTTTAAAAAAGATTTATTTATTTTATTACAAAGTCAGATATACAGAGAGGAGGAGAGACAGAGAGGAGGATCTTCCGTCTGATGATTCACTCCCCAAGTGAGCACAAACGACCAGTGAGTGCTGCACTGATCCGGAGCCAGGAGCCAGGAGCCAGGAACTTCCTCCAGGTCTCCCACACGGGTGTAGGGTCCCAAGGCTTTGGGCCGTCCTCAACTGCTTTCCCAGGCCACAAGCAGGGAGCTGGATGGGAAGTGGAGCTGCTGGGATTAGAACCGGCGCCCATATGGGATCCTGGGGCATTCAAGGCGAGGACTTTAGCTACTAGGCCACGCCGCCGGGCCCTATAGCTTCTTTTTTGAAAAATGGTATTAATCTGAAAGGCCAAGTGACCCCTCCACACACACACACGCACACACACGGAGGGAGGAAGAGAGAAAGAGAGAGACACAAACTGGTTTGCTTCCCAAATGTCTGAAACAGCCAGGTACTGGCTAGGCTGAAAAGCCAGGAACTCCATTCAGGTCTCCCACGGTATGGCAGGAACTCAAGTGTTGAGCTATTATCCAGTACTTCACAGGTGCATTAGCAGGAAGCTGGATCAGAAGTGGAGTAACTGAAACTCAAACCATTACTCCAATAAGGAATGCAGGCTTCTCAAGCAGAATCTTAACCTGCTATGACACAGTACCTGTCCTTAATCTAGTATCTTTGTAAGGTCAAAGGGCAAAGGACCAAAATTGGAAGAATGAAGACCAGTTAGATCATGATTCTGCATTTTAACCCATTTCCCCCATTCACTAGCCACAGTCTTTTCCCTGCTCTTCAAACATGCTTAGCTTATCTTGTCCCCTTTGGGCCTTCCAACAGCCTACAATGTGTGTGTGTGTGTGTGTGTGTGTGTGTCCTGATTTTCGCACAACTGGCTCTGCATCAAGTTCTACATCAGGCCTCATTCTGTTTCCTGGCCATGCCACAGTACTCATAGCTGTTCACAAATATTCTGGCTCTCTCCTTGGGCATGCAAGTAGGGTTGTACTACTTGGCAATCAGGGTCTTCGGCATGGCCCTATTTCTCCTAATCAACTGTAGGAGGATGTGACATTCACCACTGATGGAAGGAAACTTTAAAAACTGCTCTGTGCTTCAGACCCTCTGCTTCCACGACTCCCATGTTCCAGGAAATGGTTATTTCATTGGCCCCAGGCGCCATGCAGAGAGTGAGAGCAAGAAAACAATCTTTGCAGCTTTAAGTTATTGAGATGTTAAGACTGTTAGCACAGCACACCTGGCCTATCTGGGCTGTGACAGGCCTTCCGCTCCTTACGTGAGCCAGGATTACATCTATCCATAGCAATCACCACCATCTGAAAATATCTACATGCTAGTGTCATTTATTTTGTTTCCATCACGCACTTCTCTCTATGAAAACTGAATGCCACCAGGGTCTTTGTTTATAGATTCACCACTAAATCCCAGCTTCTTGAAGAGTGACCAGGCATAATCACTAGACAAATATTTGTTGAACTTCTGATGTGCATATGCAAACATTTGTGGCTTGAATGCTTGTTTGCTAACAGAATCAGATGATGAATCTTGTGCTCAGCAAATCTGAATCCCCAAAGTCTAAAGTTTCACTCTGCTATTTGTGGGTCAAATGGACCACTTGGGTTACCCCTCCTAGTTACTCATAGGAAACCAAGTGGCTCCCATCACAGCCACTGCAATTCCTCGGTTAGACAAGGCTACACTGTGAGACCAGAAAACAGCCAACCCACAAAAAGAAAGGAAATCTTAGAAATATAAATCCTAAGTGCGACATCATCCAGAGAGGAGACAGAGGGGGACAGAATTCATGTTGATACTAAAACGTACAGACTGTCCTATCCATTTTAAAGTTTCCATGCAGGCTGATCCTAATTATCCAGAAATGACCAAATCCCAAATTCATTACTGAGATAAAATATCAACACTGAAAAGAACCTTAGTGGTCACTCAGTGTAGACTATTCTTCGTCTCTTGGCTTAATTAGATCTCACTGTTGTGTGCCAGAAGCTCGGACCCTGAAAGCTCACATCAGTGGCTGTGTGACATAAATCATCAACCATTGCTTTCTTGCAGCAAATGTTTAAAAGTGTATTGTCCCACCACTCCATTATGTAAGAAGTCTTTTAAAGAAGTTACCAGTTATAAAATTAGGCTAATGGTATTTTTAGATTTTTATATTTTTGCTCCCCACTTGAAAAGTTTTCTCAACATTTCAAAATGCTTGAGATGTTGAAGAAATTAGTTCCCCCAAACTATAAAGTCATTATTATGTCTGTTCTTGAAGGAACAAAACCCTCCACGACATACTAGTTTTTTCAAGACAACATCATGTACACAGGTTTCAAAGAACTTTTTTTTCACCAAACAACAGCAACATCAAAAACATCTTATCTATGAATTCCATTAACTTTTTGATGTGCCCATGTATATACTCAATTAGGAAACTTTAGCTCATTTGCCATCAAAAGAAAAAAAATGTACTGCCAAGTCTTAATTCTCTAAACATCTGATGCAAAATGAAAAACTCTGAACATTAATTGGTGCCAAGTTCTACAATTGTGTTCTTCCTAAATTCATTAAGCAAGTTGTAATTCAAAATTCAACTACTAGGCACCTGCACAAAACCATTTTTTAAAATATACAAGGCCATCTTTTTTCCCTGCCACAATGGGAGTTTTGAAAAGCCCTCAAGCACAAAACCATATGCACACAAGGGAAAACCATTTACATGTGGATAAGGAAACAGAACATTTTTTCACATTGACTTTAATATTTATATTTTACCAAAATTTTCCTGAACTCAGTCATCATAACTAACACTTTTTATAGAATTATTTACTGCATCTTTAAAATCAAAATAAACTGAGCAGAGAACATACAGTTGAAGAAAACTGGATGTCAGTCTATATAATGATTTACTTTCGGCATGACAGACTTTATTTTGGCACTTTAACAAATATTTTGCTTTACAGCAGTGACAAAATATTTGCCAGAACTTTTCTTTTCCTGGCATGGATACTCCAAGCAGTTGTTATTCTATGAATTGAATTTCACTCTGCCTTGCACAGAAAGAGGTATACCCACTACATTCTTCTCAACCGCTGCAATTGAGGATTCTGCGGCTTTTTAAGTCATTCCAAATAAAGTGAATCGATTCTGTAGGTATGGGATGAAAATCCAAGATTTAAGGCCATTCAGGATTTAAGGAAACACTGTTCCAAGTGTTGTTTTAAGGAAAAAAAAAAAAATAAAGTGAGTTCTGGGGCAATTCCAGGGAATGTTCTCTTAATGAAGTGGTCAAATTTTATACAAAGTAAACATGTTGGAAAAGTTGCTGCTTTTGCTATCATCTCCCTATTTCAGCGGCTCATAATTGAAAATAAAATTAATGGTAAAACAGCAAAAGAAACTGTTCAGTACAGGTAAGTGCCTAGCCAAGGTACCTTCACACCTCTACCACCTCTCCTCCTCCTCAGGCACCACTGCCCAGTAACGTCCATCCTATGGAACAAGGCTCTCATGGAAGACATAGAAACTCCTTATTCTCCACCATGTGAGCTGTGGTGTGCCATCTCTTAGTCCTTCAGTTAAGCGTCAGGAGAGATTTGGAACACGGGCTCAAAGGTAAATCAATCTGCAAGACTTAAGCCATAGATAGGCTTCCAGAATGACTTCTTTAAATCTTTGGAATTTATGGTCTTAATTGCTGTTTGCAAAAGCAGGCATCTATCTCAACATTGCCATCAGCTATCCTACAAAGGTTGCAAACGTCAGGATTCCCTGGCAGCCTTCCACTATCTGCACCCAAGCACACACAGGCTGCTAACACTCAGATTTCCTCTGACCAGTCCAGAAGTGAAATCTGGTAACAGACAGCCTCATGGATGGGCTCTTTGGTTTTGATTTTATAGCCACCATGGAACACTTAAGAAATCAAACCCACATTGTTCTTGACAGCAGAACAGACATTCATTAGCAATGGGGAAAATGTACATTTGATCGAAAATGTACAAAATCTATAACAGTGACATTTTCAATATTAGGCCACATGATTTATTCAGTAGTTTTTATGTTCCCAAATTACAATTTTTGTCTATTCATAAGACTACAAAAGTTACCATTTAGAATTGTCTGTGCTTATAAAATACCAACTTTGTTTTTAAACTGTTATATATACTCATTTAACACCAGTCTGCGACAAGTTACATAGAATCATAGGCACTTCAAAGGCTTAAAAAGATGTTTACAACTTAAATGCATTTTTAAGAACAAAGGCTGATTTTTTCATTAAACCCTACTCGTACCTTCAAATTACAAGAAATTAACAAATACAGTGGCCAAAGAAATCTGCAGCAACTTCTCAAAATACTGTTAGCATCTTTGGATTTGCTCAGTAACTCACATCCGATCCTCCCCAAAGAAGATCTGTTTGGAGAGATAAGACTAAACAGTTTTGGTAGTAACAATCCAATTTTACACATTAGCTTGCTCTTGCAAATCTGCCCGAAGCTATAGGTAATGAAACATAAAGCAAGTGTAAAATGGACATTCTGACACTGAAAAATTCACACAAAGTTGAAGTTAAAGTTTACATATTTGAAAAATCACATATACACTAAATTACCATTATCTGCAATATCTGGGGACAAATTGCACCATGACAGCTACAAAAGGCATAGGATTTGGTTTTGGTTTAAAGGGGAGAGAGGGCAGGGGAGAGGAAAAAGAGGAGGACAACAGATAAATTAACAAAATAAGACCAACTTGGTTAGGTCAATCCGAGATATGCTGACACAAACAAAACAGCTCTCATCTTCAAACTGTAGTATAAAAACAATCCTTTCATATTTGCACATAAAAGTTTAAACCAATTCCATGAACATTAAGGGTTTTCATAACATAATATTTTGCCACTGCTATTCACAGAACACTGCAGATGTTAAATTTTAATTTTATGTTGTTCTAAAGAAATACATGAAAAGTTTTAAATACAATGGGATTTTATCATTAAAGTGCCAGACTGGCCCTTTAATGGAGAAACAAAAATAACAAAAACAAACAAAACAAAACAAAATAAAACAAAAAAAAAAAACAAAGATCTTCATTACTCTATGCAAAAGCTTTATTTTGAAAAGTTCAGTGATCTCACAAATAGAGACACTAAGTGGGAGTTTTATGCATAAAACTCCTTAGTAGGTGCCTTCTGATAAGCAGCACTGGATGGTTTGCGTTCTCCAAGGTCATAGCTGCCTTCATCCTTCTTTCTCATGCGATATACCAGCAGCAGGATAAGGAAAATTGCAAAAAGAAAGCCGATAACTCCCCCGGCAATGACAGCTGAAACAAACCAAAAGAAAGATTGTTTTCAGCAGAGATTCAAGGGCTGCAGAATGTGGCTTTGTCAAACCCAATCTATTTACATTTTTATAAAAGGCTTAATTTGAAAATCCAAACTTAAGAAAAAATGGATGGATTTAATAAAGCAACCAGGTAATTATGCAAATCTGACATTTCTCAGGAAGGTACAATGCTTTCTTTGATTAGTAATTAATATTACCCAATGAGAAAAATCCAGTTGTGACCTCAACTAATCTCATACTTAAATGCTTTCATCTTTTCAGTACTCACATTTCATATTCTCATTGTCCAATTGCTTTTCTTGTGAAAACACAATGTATGATACCATTGACTTAAAAATTTTTAACAGTAAAGGTAAAACATGCCACTTTCTTTCTGTCTGAGTTTTGATTTTCCAAGGATTAGGTATTGCTAAATTGTGCAAGTCAACTCTTTGCTCTTCCATAATATAAGTTCCATTTAAAGACACAGTCTTGATAATGTGGGTAGTGAACTGCCTCCCCACTCTGTCCTCCACTCCCGAACACCTTCCTCTTTTTCTTGAGTTCATTTTGAAATCAGGATGCTCTAAGGAAGACACACTGATCTTCCTACCCTGTCATCCTGCCTTGCCCAGCTGTTCTGGACCATTTCAGTCATTAACTTTCCTCTTTGTTGTGACCTCCTACTCTGTTTTCCTACTCATGACTGAGCTTGCTGGTAGAAAACAAAAAGGATGCTTGCCTAGTTTCTCACTACAGAACAAAGGATCCCCACCACCGCATTCAGCAAGCCCAGCCACCCCTCCTAATACCACTTAGAAATCCTTCCTACCAGAACACTGCCAACTGCTCACCTGCGAGGACTTCTGTCCGTTTGAACAGGTTGTCCGAGTGCTTCTCAGTGTACACGTTTGTGTCCTCTTCAGCAGGGTCCATTTTCCTTTCTGAGTCAGAGAGATGAACCTTTTCCTTATCGATTTCCTCAGGTGTCTGGGATGAGGGAAAGGGAGACATTACATCATCTTCTAAGCATATGCTGGAAAGAAGTGATAACAAAAGGACTCCAAAGCCCTCTTTCTCCTGATCTTGAGTTTAGGAGGTCATATCTATAAACACTTCATGTAATGTCTACACCAATGTGTGAGTTCCACGGTGGACTCAGGAGTCATGGATCTGCATGACACCCGTCACACGAACTGTCAAGATGGACAGTCAATGATTTTTTATCATAATGCCAAGGATATGTTTAGGTGTCTTGGTTGATGTTTCCTATGATCTCTACACTCTCACTGCTCTCTTGATTTCTGCTACCAGTTCCCTCAGGCTGCTCTAACCCAACAACAGGGTGCTAATTTTCCTGGCGCCTTCATGTTTTTGCTACCTACAGCAATGTATTGAAAGCTCCTGCAGAGGTTCCCACAGTCTTACTCTGAAAAGCTTTTGCCTATTTAGTCTTGTACCTTCAGTGAAACCTGGATGAGAACTTCAGGTGACCTGGATTCTTCAAGTAGCTCCTCTGGGACCCTAACCAAGTCATTCTGCTTTTCTATCCCTCAGTTACCTCATCTGCCCAATGAGGGGCACTTTCAAGTTACCGAAAGTTCCACAATGCAAGGTCTACCTTACTATCTTGCAGCCTCAACTTTAGTCAGCGTTTATTTCCATCTGGCCAGCAGCCTATAAGACATTTGCCCTCAGCTGTACCTCTTTTCACACTACGTATCAATTTGAAGAGTAATTTCCCACCAAATCAGATCAGCTCTCTTATATTTCCATTATTGGGACCATAAAGGGGGTAGGGAACTAACTGTTCCAGCATATTTCATATTGTGTATTTCCCGTATCAGTTTAAAAGAAACTCCACTCTCTTTAAAGTTAAGTTCCTGTCTTGGAGTATCATTTCTACAGCTTTGTTCATTTCTTTGTCACATCATTTCTATTTCTATAATGGCCCTAGAATTTTACATGCTGTATAGCATCCAATCTTCACCTAGGCCCACCATTTGCTCCCCAGTGGAAAATCCAGTGAGGGCACCTCTATCACCTCTTATTTACAAAAACTGATTCTTTTCTCTTTTTAAAGATTTATTTATTTATCTGAGAGTCACAGTTATAGAGAGAGTGAGAGACAGAAGAGGTGGGTCTTCCATCCACTGATTCACTCCCTAGATGGCCTCAATGGCAAGAGCTGGGCTAAGCTGAATCCACTACCCATAAACTTCTTCCAGGTCTCCTGCATGGGTAGCTGGGGCCCAACCACTTGAACCATCTTCCACTGAACTACAGAATAGGTTACATGCATTCTTACCTAGAGACCCCTTTTTCTGCTTGCTAGTTGTTTTTTGCTGGTAGAGGTTATGAAAAGGAAGAGAAAATAAAAATAGATGGATACTCAGGATTGGAAGCGAAGAGGAGTACACAAATTCTAGTGGGAAATGAGATGGACATAAATAGCCACTGTAATATAACAAAAGTTTCATAGGAAATGCATATCACCAAAAAACTGGGGAAGGTGATGACACACTTGGGATTTTCGCATGTAATTGGAGTGTCTTGATTTGGAGACTGGGCTCCACTCCCAATTCTAGCTTCCTACTATTGTACACCAGGTAATTGATAACACTTTATGTAGTTGGGGTCTTTACACCCACTTAGGCCACCCAGAATGACCTTAGCCTAACCTAGGCTTGGCTGTTGCAACATTTGTGGAGAGTAAAACAAAAGATGGGAGATTTATGTATCTATCTCTCTCTTTATCTTACAATTAAAATTTTTAAAAATCTGTGTATGAATCTCAAAAAGTATTTCTTCACCAAAAATAAACTTCATGTCCCATTTTCCATGAACTTCCTAAAGCATGCTTATTTTAGAGATTGAGTCTAACTTATCCATATCATCTTTGTCCCTTTATTATGACAAACCACATTACCTCAGAGTTTTTGAGTTCCTAAAGTCATTTAAGAGAAATGACCCATTTGACTCAGTAGGAAGTAAAACCAAGCCTGCACCCCAGGGATCTGAGGTCATGGGGATGGAAGACTCACTAGAGCCACGCTGCCTGTGAAGGACTGGTCCTACACAAGCTTCAAGGTGCCCTGGGTGAAATAGCCATCTTTTTAATTTGAGAAGTTTTATAGTATGGGAGCAGAAGTTTGACTAAGAGGAAATTATTCTACAGCACGGAACTAATTGGAACAAACCTTACTTTTGTATACATGGGCCCAATAAAATTATACCAAGGTAGCATGAACAACTACATGAAGCTGATGAAAAGATTGCCATGTCCATGTCTGACTCTTTGGATGTCATGGTCATGGGCTGGAAGTAAAAGATGACAGATGATGATCTACTTCAACCAAGAACTATTTATTTTTTGTCACAGAAATGTACTACAAACTAGAAAGAAGAGCTATAATAATGACATTAATGTCACTGTGAGACTCATTCAACAGCAAAATCTACACTAATGCTATCCTAGAGGTAATGTTGAATTCAGCCATATCATACAGCTATAAAATGGAAAATGGAATCACTACTGTTATTTATTATCAATATCATCATAATTAGGGACTAAAATAGTATTTGAAACTTAATGAGTACAGATATATAATCTACCATTAATAAATTTTCATTATTACATGAACACAACAGTAGTAAGGATAGAAATATATTAAGATGATTTGGAATTATCCATTTCTAAAATCATCTGCCAGATGTCTATTATTCTCCATCTTGACCTGATGCAATTACTATCTTAAAGTTGATTTCTAAAAGCTTAAATACATTTTCAATTCATTGTTGTCAACAAACCCTCAGCACTCTATATCAAACTCGATTTGCTTAGAACACAAGCCTGTCACTAAAAGCCACAATCCACACAGCAGAGTGTCTTTCCACCAGTGATGAGTTCTAATGGTTGCTAACATCAAGAGATGTCATCATGAACAGCAGCCAAACAAAAATGTGGTAAAAATAAACAAACAAATAAAAATGCATCTTTCAACGAACATTCCACATAACTGTATGTATACACTTTGGCCGTCAGCCATCTGACTACCAATTGCCACTTGCTACTTTTCATTTCTCTGCTTCTCCCTTCTTTCATGGAACCAATTTAGACACTGAGGGAGCAGCATCCAGGCCTGCAGCCATCACACCAGCTAGGAATGTCTAGCCGGGTCCTCCATGGGTCTTCCTTTCCCTGCAGTCAGTTTGCTACTAACATGGATCGATTCTTCTGACAAAGCACACCAGTCTGGACAGGGCTGCCCTCCGGCTGCTCCGCATCAGCACAAACCCATCTGGCTCTGTCATTCACCACACTGGTCATATGCACAAGGGAACTGAGGACGAGGAGGTTTCTGGGAAGGGTAGGAAAGACTCACATGTGAACCTGCCTGCAGAGGGGTGCTGCTTGCTCTAGGGGAGCCTCTCACTGACAAAACAGCCTTCCATATCCTACCTGCTGCTAAAGCTTGGCAGCATCTCCTTTCCAAACAGAAAAGCCCCAAGACATTTGGGTTTGTAAGTTTTCAGAAGCAGCATGTAAACTCCACCACTGCAGTTACCACACATGTTCATTTGGTGTATTGGATTGGTCTTTTCTGCTCCACCAAACTCAATCAGTATTTACACAATGCTTACCAGCTCTCCAGTGCCATGCTATAAGCACTCCTATTTAATCTTCTTAACGACCCATAAGGAATGGCTCAGAAACTAAGAAAGTTGACTGGATCCATGATGAAGAGCTTAGGCCTTCTCCACATTTTATTACATATGTTCCAATAGTCAACCTATTAACAAATGGCCAGCTAATGGCAATATAGCACTAGTGAACCAAAATCATGAATTCAGCTTGAATTTGCTGGGTACATTTGATCTGCCTTAAGACCAAAGACCTCATTCTGAATGAGTTAGGTCTCAAATGAATACATACAGGTGTGCCTGGGTTCATCATAATCGTAACAGGTTCAACTTTCCAAACTACTGACGAGGGCCCAGCGAGACTTTGAGAAATAGTTTATTGAAAACATGACAAGATTTATATTCAAGGTATGCAGTGAACGAATGAATGAATTTATCATTCATTCTCTTGCCCACCTCAGCTTATGTGAAGTTTACAATGGTTTAATTAAGAGCACTCTCTGGGAAATAAAGAAAACTTAAGTCAACTTAAGAAGGAGTGTTGGGGCCTGGCACAGTAGTCTAGTGGCAAAAGTCCTCGCCTTGAACACACCGGGATCCCATATGGGCGCTGGTTCTAATCCTGGCAGCCCTGCTTCCCATCCAGCTCCCTGACTGGAACCTGGGAAAGCAGTCAAGGACAGCCCAAGTCCTTCTTGGGACCCTGCATCTGTGTGGGAGACCCAGAAGTAGCTCCTGACTTCTGACTTCAGATTGGCTCAGCTCTGGCTATTGTGGCCACTTGGGGAATGAATCATAGGATGGAAGATCTTCCTCTCTGTCTCTTCTCCTTTCTGTATATCTGCCTTTCCAATAAAAAATAAATCTTAAAAAAAAGGATGTTGTATGAAAATTATTTGTATATAAATTAGACATGGGTGGTAAAAATAGTTAAGTGGACAAATGCCAAAATGATCATTAGGAATAAAGAAAAAGTCACAATGATATGAGGGTAGCTTACAAAATTCATGAAAAATGGAATTAAAAGACAACTTTACTTTGGGCAAAAAATGTTTGAAATCCTTGCATACAGGGAACATTGTGAAAGTTCATGAAAAGGGCCCATGTTTTTGTACAGCAGATGAACCCACCATCTGTAATGTCAGCATTGCGTAGGAGTGCCAGTTTGAGTCCTGACTGTTGTACTGATCCTGTCTTTACCTGGCCCAACTCTAGCCATGGTGGTCATCTGAGGAGTGACAGCAGATAGAGGATCTTCCTCTCAGCCTCTCTCTCTTCATCCCAACCCCACCTCCCTGCCTTTCAAAAGAGTTTATGAAAAATATGAAAAATACGAAAAATATGTATTATAAATACTACATATAAGTAAAAATATTTTGTACCAAAATTATTTTTAGTTCCATTTTTCAGAAAGATGTTCATACTATTTGGGACAGTATTGTGGTACAGCAAATTAAGCTATCGCCTGCATTGCTAGATTTAACACTGGAGCACCATTGTGAATCTTGGCTTTACCATTTCTGTGCCTGGGAAGGCAGTAGAAGATGACCCAAGTACCTGGGCTCCTGCCACCCATGTGGGAAACCCAGATGGAGTGCCAGGTTCCTGGTTTTTGCCTGGCTCAGCCCCAGCTGGCCATTATGGTCATGTGGGGTAGTGAACCAGCAGACAGAAGATCTCCGTCTCTTTACCTCAGTCTGTGTTACTATGAATGTCAAATAAATAAAATTATTCAGAAATAAATCTTTGGCTCCTTCATAATTTTAAATGAGACCTTTTAAAGAAAAACTTTGCCATACAATAAAAGAGAAAAGGGGGGAAAGAGAGAGAGAGAAAGTATTTACAATACAAGCAAGAACATACCTTTGTCTGGGCAGGCATCTTGTTTTGTATCTTCAGTGTTGTGGTTTCCACTTTCGGAGCAACACTCGTGATGGGTACCTTTAGGAATGGTCGAGATGTTGTCACCTCTGGACTTTCTATGTCCTCACCAGCTCCTGGAAAAAAATCACAAGTCAAGAGTTCTGTTTTACTGGAAGTGGTTATACAAAGTCGTGTTCTTTCAAAATCCTAGCTCTTCACTGCCCTGAAGGTATTCCAAAGGGCAGCTATAGGTGCCTTGGAAGGTTTTTTTTCTATAATGCCGTTATCCTGAACACCTCAAGTAGCTCTCTTTTCAGTGGCTTTCTCAATCTCTCCTGCTCAGTGAGATTTCTTGTTTACATGGAAGCATGTTCCACTCTCCATTTGAAAAAGACAACACAACAAAATACAGAAAAAGAAAACCTATCTACAGCTGACTCCTCATCTCATGGTGAGCTGCCATCTCCTTGACACATCCTATTTCTTTGGGTTTCTGGGATTCCCAGGCTTTCCCTTTCCTCTCTGGCTAGAATCAGTCTCCTGGACAGGCTTATTTCTCTTCTAGCTGAATGCTGGTTACCAAAGTTCCTCAAGGTTCAGCCTTAGGTCACCTCTTATTTTATACTTTCAGATTCAGACTCATATATCCAAAAGCTTGCTTCTCACTTTTCACTTGAATGGCTCAAAAGTATTATCTCTAACTTGTCTAAAATAGAATTCAGGACATCTTCTTTTCACCCGTCACAAACTAGTCTTCTCTCATTTTGTATGACTGAATCCTCTGTTCTTACTATACCCGAACTATAACTTCTTTTATTCTTAGCTCCCTGTGAAACCCATCACCCAGTCCTCCCAATTTTACCTTATTAATCCTTCTCTATTGTAACACCTTTCTACAGTTCTGGGGCAGGAATCACTGTATCTGCTCTCTCCTAACAGGCCCTTCTCAGTCTAGTACACTGTCCACAAATCGGCTAAATGGCTCCCTCATCCTCATTGAAAACTCTTACAATGGCACCCAATTGTTCCCAGGTTGCACAAAAATGCCTCAGTCTAATCCTGTGTGGTCTGGCCCCAGCTTCTTGGAGCATCAGTGTCTTTGCTGTCTTCTGAGTCTGCTGATCAGCTGAAGTTCTCACTAATTCATTCCTAATGCACCCACAGGCGTTGGGGAAGACCTACCTTGTGCAGAATTCTGAGTTCTTTAAGAAACTGTCTTTAGAATCATTCTCCTACCTCTAATTGCATTTAACAGAAGTTTATAGTTACGTACTTATTTATTGACTGATAAAGCACTTATAATAAATAACTACTCTACCAGACTGGAATTTCCACAAGGTCCAAGAATTGCACCTGCTCAGCTCCAGAGTATCTAGCACAATTTTTTACACATACAGCCTCCAACCTGGTATTTGTTTCAACAAGTGATTAACTACTGACTTCTCTGCTGGGCACTTTTTTTTTTTAACCGGAATGGTGTTTGAGGATTTTAACATTTAAGGTACAACACAGTTCTAATATTAATTGTGTGGCGGACTTGTAAAAACAACTCAAAATAAATACAAACTAGCCTGTTTCCTTAGACAAAAATGAATGACGAGTACTTCTAAACTCCTGAAAAGGATGAGTATTTCTCATAGAATCATATCAACATAATAAGCAATTTGGAAGGCAAGAGACAACAAGCTGGAAACAGGGTAATTGGCTATGGTTCATTTCTTAATTTGTCAACTGTCTCTCTTAACTTCAGAACATACGTTCTTGCTGTTATTATAGAGAAGAAATGGCAGGGTATATGAGAATAAAAAAAGGTTTGGACATTAGAAAAACAAACCAATGTAGTAGTGACTCTGGCATTATTAGCTCTATTATTAATTACTTGTGTCTTAGTGTCTTTACTTGTAAAATAGGAATAATAATAACAACTCAGAGGTGCATATTATCAACCACAAACAGACATGATACATATTTGGAAATATGCCGAACTCACAGTAAAAATAAATCATTAATAATGATGATGACAGAAATACAAAATACAGTTAATTTTTTTTCTTGCATTGAATAATTGAAATCCCAGGCCCGGCACAATGGCTCAATTGGCTAATCTTCTGCATTGCAAGCATCAGGATCCCATATGGGCGCCGGTTCATATTCCAGCTGCTCTACTTCTCATCTAGCTCCCTACCTGTGGCCTGGGAAAGCAGTGGAGGATGGCCTAAGAAGTCTTGAAATCTTGCAACCACATGGAGACCTGAAAGAATCTCCTGGTTCCTGATAGGCAAGCTGCTGCTGTTGTGGCCATTTGGGGAGTGAACCAGTGGATGGAAGTGTTTCTCTCCATCCCTCCTTTTTTCTATAAATCTGCCTTTCCCATAGAAATAAATAAATCTGCTTTCTTCTTTTGAAGAGTGAAATCTCAATGAGAAATGAAATCTTTCAGTGAGGGATCTTTAAAATCCCACTGTGTTTATTTAAGAGTGAAAATAGAGAGCGAGAAAGAGAAAGAAGCCAAACCTGGGAACTTGGTCTAAGTCTTCCTTGAGGGTGGCAGCGACCCATGCACGTGAGCCCTCACTACTGCCTCCCAGGGTCTACATCAACATGAATGTGGAAGAAGGACCTAGGGTGGGACACTGAACCCAAGCACTCTGATATGGCATCCGGGCATCTTAACTGGCAGTGTAATGGCTAACAGACTTGCTTACCAAGAGTTCCAAAGATGAGTCAGAAAACGGGCTGGAGAGAATTTATATGTGAGAAGAGTCTTATGGGACAAACAAGTCTTTGAGTTAGCTTGTCTGCGATTTGAGCCAGTTAAGTACTGTGCCTCAAGAGGTAGGCTATTATTTTTACTAATGCTAATAAGGGGAGAAAACCTTTTGCTCAAACTAGAAACCTGGGATCCCCTAGTTCACCTCTTCCCTCACCTCTCTCCCCACTGTGTAGCTCCTGCTTTTCTGTCTAAAAGATCCCACCCTAAGGCTTCTCTTCCCCCAGGAAACCCCTGTTAATCCATCAAGACAGCATCAATGGCAACTTCTCTACAGCCTCCTGTCATCTTTCCAACATCTTTCCGTATGTTCCCACTGCTCACCCTGTTTCATCCCACTATTTTGAAAAAGAGACACAGAGGCAGACAGCAATGCTCCAACTGAAATGCCCACAACAGCTGAGGCTCGACCAGACTGAAACCAGGAACCCAATTTTACCTTGTGAGTTGCAGAGACTCAAGCACCTCGTCCATCATTAACTGTGCCCCACTGCATCAGCAGGAAGCTTGATCAGAAACAGAGTAAATAAAGACTTAAACTGGGAACTCCAACACGGCATGTAGGTATTCTGAGTGGTGGCTTAACTAGCTTTACCATAAGGTTTGCTCTCTTGTTATTTTTAAATAATACTTTTCCATTTATACTATGGCCTGAATGTTGATGTCTGCCCAAAATTCACATGCTGAGACCTAATCCCCATTGTGATTGTGTTAAGAACTAGGAGGTAAGATATATGTATTCCACAATGGAATGCCTAAATCTGGTTCCTGACTCCAGCTTCCTGCTACTGTGGATAACAGAACACTATGGCAATCGTGCAAGTAATCTGGCAGACCTCAGAAGGAGTCCCAGCTATTGTCTCAGATGTTGTGGGCATTTGGGGACTGAATCAGCAAATAGGAGTCAGCCAACTGAGCCATTTATCCAGACCCCACAAGTACAATTTTCACTCTTTATTTAGTGCCACCAATTTCTGGGCCTCAAGGAGAACTGGCTGTGCTAATAAAGTTTTCATGGTTCTGCCCACTGCTGAGTATTGCAGGTTTTCCATGTTGACCAAGTCTATTCCTACCAGCCCATCTGTTACCAGCTTTCAAAACTTCATGTTTTTTTCTTAACACCTTTACCATTTTTATTGCCCCTGTGTGTATACGCTCAATTCTTTATTATTTGTTTAGTTGGATATTGGAAGGTATTTGTCCTCAATCCATTATCTTCAATTATCTTCAACCCAAAGTCAACATTTAACAGAAATTTTTGTTAGAAAGTATTCATATTGTTTCCCACCATAATGGTGTTATCATTTCTCCTTTCTGCTTTTCTCTCAGTATAGACCTTTGTTCCCTTAAGGATAGGAACCAAATATTTCCTATCTCTGTAATCTAAGGACACGGCATCTACTCCTTCCCATACTCAGGCCAAATATATAGTTTCAATCCCATCTCATCAATTGGGAAGCACGCCTTGGGTTTGCAGCATCTATTCTACAGTGCAGCTGCTTTTCCAGCGGATGGCCTGATAAAAGGACAGATGGTAGACTGGCCAGTGCCCTGGAGATTCCAGTGTTTCCAGCTGGGATTGGCCACCAGCTAGCCCCTTGAGTTTAAAATGGAATGGTAGGATATAGGAGGCAGAGCAGCAAATGACTAACAGAGTACTTCCCACTGACCTACAGTGACCTGGGGTAAGTTAGGTAATCTCTGTGCTTCAAATTTTCTCCTCTTAGAAAATGCAAATAATAATAACTGATCCAAAATACAATCCTTTTTGAGCATAACACGATGCCACTACAGGACTCTTCACACAGTCTTCACATGACGAGTCAT
This sequence comes from Ochotona princeps, assembly GCF_030435755.1. Lineage (NCBI taxonomy): Eukaryota > Metazoa > Chordata > Mammalia > Lagomorpha > Ochotonidae > Ochotona > Ochotona princeps. Next base: position 35,420,470 of record NC_080840.1, read on the forward strand.
AGTCAAAACACAAGTGAACTCAAAACATTGTCTAAAGTACCTTGAGGCTTTGTGCATAAGGCATATACAAAACAGAAATGAATTCTTCATCAGACTTGGGTCTCAGCCTTAAGATATCTCATTGTGTATACGTACCACCCAACCCCCCAAAAGAAAAAACAATCAAATTTGAAATACTTCTGGTCGCAGACATTTTGGATAAGGGATACTCAACCTCTAGAACCTATCCTTACCGAAATCTTGATAAGGACGGGGGTATTGCCTGGCACATGCACATGATGCTTCACACACTGGAGTTATAAGTTACTTCAAGTGGAAGGGTGAAGAAGTAGTGCCCGGCTCATAGCAAAAGATGATTTCCAAAGTCAAATATGTTCTCCACTTTTTTTTTTTTTTTACAACCACGATCTTCCCTAGGTTACAGCTGTGGCAGAAGCAGTGCAGCCCCACTTTTCAGACCAAGTTTGATTTCAGGCTCTGGATTTCAAATGATCCACCCCAAGTGCCTTTCACCTGGATTACCAGGGCAGGGAAGGTTTTTGTTTTTGTTTTGTTTTTTAATTAAATTTCAAGACAACCAACAAAAATCGGCGCAAATGACTTGGGCAGCCTTATAGATCCCTAGTAATTCTTAGATCCTAAGATTTGTGAAAAGGGGATCAAAATGTATCTGTAATTATCATTTCCTAAGACATCTGGAAGATGATAGTTACAAAGCACTTTTAAGGTGCTAAAATTAAAGAGGTGCCATGAGTGAAAGGTATTAATAGGCTTGTGGGCAATGAAGAACAACTCTTTTCACACTCATTCTACGTGTGTGATATTTATCACTCTCCCAAGAATAACTAGGGCTATTTTTACATAGAACTGCGTTACAAGCTCCTTGTTACTAGGTCAGCCACCAGCACTCTTATCTTTTGCAGACTTGCCATTTTCTGACTTAAACCATTCATTTGTTGCCTAGCTGGATTACTGACAAAGACAGTGGATTCTAATTTGAGGATCATTCTGAAGTCTAGGCCAATCTGCCAGATATTATATTCAGAGTAGTTTTTTTACATTTTATTATTATTATTATCATTTTATGATATAGTTCCACATTCCCTTCTCCCCTCCCCAATTCCCTCCCCCCCACCTAGTTCCTCTATATCATTACTAACATATAGCTCTTCATACTCAGTCATATGTCCATCATTGTGGGCATGGACAATGGCAGAGAGTCCAGAATCCTATTGTCAAGATATAGTAAACAGTTTCATTGTAACTCCATTTTTGTTTAGAAGCAGAAATGCATACCACACTACATCCTCACATCTGGATGTTAGTCTCCATTTCACAGCTACTGTACATCCCCTTAAATGAAAAGTCATGATACAAAATCAACAATAGAAAGAAAAATTGAAATTTATAATGTCATGAAGTTAAATAACATGTTACTAGATATGACAGTCTCCATTACACAGCTACTACACATCTCCTTAAATGAAGAGCCACAAAACAAAATCAACATCCGGAAGAAAAAAGAAATTAACAACACCAAGAAGTTAAATAACATGCTATTAAATGACTAACGTGTAGCTGAAGAAATGAAAATCAAGAACCTTCTTGAAGAAAATGATGCCACTGCATGACCTATGAGTCATTGAATGATTTAATCAGAAGGAAGTGTTTTGAAGAGATGAAACTGACAGAAAACAACAAAACCTATGTGATATAGTTTCTGCTGATCTTTGTTGAAGTGTGTCTCCTCCAGACAATAAACAGATGGGTTTTGTTTTTTAATCCAGTCTACTAATCTATGACGTTTGATTGAGCTTATGCCATTTACTTTCAGAGTTTAATATGTATGGGTGGTACTTTGGTCCTGTCATTTTAGGAATGTGTGGTTCATTGGTTTAGTCTTCTGTTGTCATTTTACTGGGATGTTCTTCCCGTTTGCCTTTGGTTTTGGTAGGTGCTATTCCTCTTCTCTGTCAAGAGAACATCTTGAAGTATCATTTATAGGGCAGGTTTGGAAGAGGCAAATTCTTTTAACTCTTCTTTACTGTGGAAGAATTTTATTTCATTTTCAAAGATGAAAGAAAGCTTTGCTGGATATGTTATCCTAGGCTGACAATTTTTTTCTTTTAGAATCTGAAATATGTCACTCCATTCTCTTCTTGCCTGTAGAGTTTCCTGTGAGAGATCTCCTGTGAGTTTAATTGGCATTCCTTTATATGTCAATTAATTTTATTCACGTGCACATTTAAGGATCTTTTCCTTATGTTCGATTGAAGAGAGCTTGATGATCATGTGTCTTGATGAAGATCGCTTTTGATCAAGCCTGTTGGGAGTTCTGTGCCCCTCCTGGATCTTGTTTCCCAATTCTTTCTCCAGATTAGGGAAATTTTCCTTTATTATTTCATTAAACACATTTTCAAACTCAGCTTCTCTTTCTGCACCTTCTGGGACTCCCATAACTCTTATATTTGGCCTCTTAATAATGTCTTTCAATTCTTGAATACTTTTTTTGGCCTGATCCAGTTCTGCTTCTAGCTTTTTGTTTGCTTCCCCCTGATGACAGGAAATATCTTCCAATTCTGAGATTCTTTCTTCTGCTTGCTTCATTTTGGAGACTCTCCACTGTACTTTTAATTTGGTCTACTGTGTTCTTACTTTCTGATATATCAGCCTTGATTTGCTTTATTGCTTCTTTAAATCTCTGAACTCTTGCATGAGCTTCTTATTGTTGATCAGAATCTTTAAAATGAGTTTTCTGAATTCTGTGTACCGCATTTTCTCGACATCTTCCTCAGTTAACTCTGAGGTTGGCATAGGGTTTTGCTCCTTTGCAGGGGAGTTTTCAATAATATTCATTGTGCCTTTGTGTCCTCTTTTGCTCTTGATCATTATGCTTCTGGTTAACAGAGTCTTCTCCTTGGGGCATGTTTCTAAGCTGTGTCAGCCACAGGTCTACAATGCGATTTTACTTATTGCGGTTGGTACACAACTTTTCTTGCAGCCACTTGTGCCACTTCCTCCAGCAAGTTCCAGGTCTGGGTTCTTATGTCAGATTTCCACCGTGGTCTCCACAGCCCCAGCTCTTGGCTCACCACTCTCCACCTCCTGTGATACCATGCTGAGGCTGCACCATTGTCTCTGCAACCTTTCTCCCCCTTCCGGTTGGAGCAGGTCCCAGGATTAGGGAGACACCAGGTGCCCTATATAATTGGGTTGTTGGTGGCGCTGATCTTGTTGGAACCTGTTGGATGTTAGGTCTGGATGCCACACGAACCTATTTTGACCCATACGATGCCACAGTCGGTATTATTTTCCTGCAGGACCAGTGCAATCCACTGACCTCAGTGAGTTCTCCCGAGCTCAGCACATGCACAGTTCACCGTTGTCCCCTGCAGTCCCAAAGCTATTGCCACAGTGGCCAAAATGGCGCCTGACGTACCACCACTACAGTTCTTGATCTGCTGGCTGTCAGATCTGAGGGCTACCCAGACCTGCCCTGGGTGGAATCCGTAGAATGCAACGTTGATGCAGTTCATTGAGTCAGAAATGAGCTCACTCCCAGCTCAGTGCATGCTCAGTTGCTTGCCCTTTCCTCCTTAGGCAAAATGGTGCCCAGTTCAGCTCTAGGGAGCCGACTGGGCTATGAAATCCACTCTGTTCTCGCACTGCCAGTCTGAGATCTGCTGCTCAGTCTCTGCTCTTGGTCAAATCAAATGGACCAGCAAGATGGACAGTTCTTTGTCTGGGTTCACCACCCGAGCTCCCAGTGAAAGTCCCTTCCCACCTGGTTGCTGCTGGAGTTCCAGTTATTGGTGGAGCTCAGAAAGGCATTAGCTTAATGCTGCTGGAGTATCAGTCACTGCAATACCACACTGCTGTGCCCGCTGCTTTCCTGTGTCTGTCAGTCTCCAGGTACCCCTCTGCTGTTGTTCTGCCCTTTCCTATTTCCTGAAATATGTCCTCTCTGCTTCATCCTGATTAAATGTTTTTCTGTCCGTTTAAACGTGTCCTTACCCTATTCTGCCATCTTGATTCTCCAGAGTAGCTTTTAGTATCTATTGAATGTATCATAAAAACACTAAGTAAAAATGGTCTGGTTAGAGACCAGCTTGTGTTTCAGTGGGTTAAGCCACCAACTGCAACACCAGCATCCTGTATGAGTGCTGGTTTTGCCTTCTCCATTTTTGATTCAGCACCCTGTTAATGTGCCTGAGAAACCAGTGCAATATGGCCAAGGATTTGGGTCCTTCCATCCATGCTTGTGGCCTGGATGGAGCTCCAGACCCTAACTTCAGCTTGGTTTGGCCCTGGACATTGTAGCCACTGGGTGCTGCAGCAGATGGAAAACAGCCCTCACACTCGCTTTCTTGTGCTCCGTCCCTTCCTCTCTGAAATTCTGCATTAGATAAACTTCCTAGCATGCTATTGGTCATGAATTCCCAAACTGACTACTGATTAAACACATGTCCAATCTCTTTCTTTATCTCAACTTCTTGGGGGCTGTTCCTGGCACAGGTAAAATGCTTACTGAGTATCGGAGATTGCAAAATAGCCAGGAATATTTATCCATCCTGTGCCTACTTGCTTTAAAGTGTGATTTTATAGTGCCTTTTCTTAAAAGGTGGGCATCCCACTTGCTCTGGTCAATGAAACGTGGTAGAAATGGTACTGTGCTTGCACATGTCCCTGCGTCACTGTCTATGAGCACATGGCTGGCTACCTGGAGCATGAGATCCACTGTGTGGATCAAGGCCAAGTCTGCTCAGCTGTCCCAGAGATATGGAAGTCAGCCACGCAAAGCAGAGCTGCAGATCCACTTGCTGCTGACTTCCGGCCTGTGAAGAAGCCCTGTGAACCCACCCTACACGACCAGCATGAAGACTAATGCATTGGATGAATGACTATTGCTCTAAGCACTAAGTTTCAGGTGGCTTGATAAGCAGCATTGTAGAGTCAACTGATTATGAACCTGAGGTGACATTTTAAAAGATTTATTGAAAAAATTAAAAAATAAGTTGGTTTTGTTGTAAATGTCATTTGAAATTCACCTATAGCTTTTCTGTAACATGCATTTTCCAAGCAATTTTTAAAAGATCATGGATTGCAGCACCAGTGTAGTGACATAACGAGTACGGTCACCACTTGTGACAACTGCGTCCTATTTAGAAACCAGTTTGGTCCAAGCTGCTCCACTTCTAATTCAGCTGCCTGCTATTAGACTGGAATAAGCACAGGATGACCCAGATGTTTAGGCCCCTGTCACCCTGGGAGGGACCTAAATAAAGATCCTGGCTCCTGGCTTTACCCTGACCTACTCCAAATTGTTGCAGCCATTCAGGGGGTGTACCAGAGGATGGAGAATCTTTCTTCTGTCTGTTTCTACCTCTCTGTGTATCTATGATGTTCCAATAAATGAATAAATATTTTTTTTAAAAAAATGACTATGGCTTTCAAAAATAAGTGCACTAAAAATAAACTTGCTGTTCAATACCATTTTCCATGAACTTCTGAAGTACTCTGGTAAACTAAACAAGTTGAAGATATCATTGTACCATTATTTTACTCGGCTGCTATGTTTTTCCGCCTGCTTTTGAACAACACACTATGCATATGCATATGCAATGTGCAGTGTATAACTTACTGGTCTCTATGATCTGGTGTTTAAGTGGTTTTTTGAAACAAATGTTCGAGATACTTCTTGAAGATGTTTCCATGATGACACCACTATGAAGATCACAATAATAAAATTCAAGGCTGGAAAATGGTCTATGTATCCTAGGGTTAAGATGCCTGCATCTCATATTGGAGTGCTTGGGTTCAAGTCCTGGCTGGGCTTCTGATCCTGGCTTCTGCCGAGGTGAGAAGTGATAGTTCAAGTAGCAGGGTCCCATTGAGTTCATAGCACCAGATTTCAGCCTGGTCTAAGTCAAGTTGTTCTGGACATTTGGGGTTGTGAAATGGAGTTAAGAGATAACTCTAAGTTTCTCTCTGTGTGTTTCTCTGGTTCTCAAACCAAAGGATGACTATTACTCTGCATTTGATAAATGGGGAAGCTGAGGCTCAGTTAAAACAATTCCTAAGAGGCAGAGAGCAAGAATCCACACCTGGGCATTTCGGCAGTGCATTCTGCTTGTCTCCTTGAAGGAAGGGCAATGAAACATGTGTGTGCACATGTGTGTGCAATGCATGCACATATATAGGGAGAATGGTGCCCACTGGTGAGCAGGAGCCAGCCTTACCTGAGCCAGATGCAGATGCATAGTCATCGTCATCAATAGGATACACTCCAGAAGCTTCTTCAATGGAGCTGTTGTCAAGGTACATGTCTTTATCAGATGTTAATTCTGCTCTCTGGGAAAAGAAAGACAAGGCATTCAGGGATGGTAAACAACGAAGAAATAAATTGACCTCACTGATCAGGTATACATCCCAGGGACTGCTCTTCCTTCCTCTCCTTATTTGGAATCCACATCTATGATCATCAAGTTACCCAGGACACCGTGACAACTTGCAGTAAGTCAAAGGCTGACCGAGGACTATCACCCACAAGGGAAGCCTATGTAGCCTAATCCAGTGGAATGGAGCATGAAATCCTAGGCACCCACCATGAGCCCACTCTGTTCTACTCCATTCCTACTAAGTTTCCATCATGCCGGTAGTTGTTATAACCCAGTTCAGGCATTCTTTCTGTTGCAGATGAGGTTCCTTACCTGGAAAAGCTATAAGAACACTCAAATCACTTAAGACTTCCGTGGGGGACAAATATAAAGACAAAATAGTTACCCAGAGAGCTCAAGGGAAACCAGACGCTCCCAGGTCTGGCCATGCACAAGGGCTTTATCACTACGGATGAAAGCTCTCCTGTGGCTGGGCAGTCCAGAGCTTTCTGCCCCAGCTTAGATCCATGCTAACGTCAGGCAATGACATGCTGCAGAGCAGCACCTGCCAGGCTCATTAGAGAAGGGCAAGAGCCCTGGTAAGCCTGAATCGAGGGCTCAAGAGCTTAGCAGTGCCTTAATGACAGAAACAGATAAACCCAGTGAGCACATTCTTTTTGCATTACTGGCACTTGCTCACAGCAAACCACACGACGCATATGAAGAGGGATCAGCTACTAAGTAGACCAGCTCCATAATTTCTTCACTCGTCACTAAGAGTTCAGTATTAAATTCAACCCAACCCTGCCAAAGGAGTAACTCGAATGAATTGGACACAGAGGAATAATTTTTTAAAGTAGTTTTAGTAAGTACATATTTTATCATCAGTATCTCACCAAAGCCCAGAAACAAACAGAGCAAACTGGCAGTGTTTAAATGACATTTGTATTTGGAAACAAGCAACATTCATTATTGTCTATTTTTAAAGAGTAAATTGAATATGTGTTCCTAACAGGAGTTATTTTTAAAAATGTTTGCCTGACTACATTGGCTTCTAGTAGATTTCCCTTAAAATAAGACCTTCTGTTCCAGCGGTGGCTATGATTGGACCCCTTTCCTAGGGCGACAGAAATCCAACCTTCTATCACAGTACCCTTTTATGCTCTCACGTTTGGGCGCCTGGCTAAAGAGTTTAACATTTTGGAAACCTGAGCCTACTTTCTTCACCAGGCCTCAGTGCTCATGGCAGAAAAGCAAGGAAACCATTTTGTTGTTGTCACACCCACAGATTCTTAGGGCTGGAATTTTAGGGGACTGTTCTTCCAGCGATTGGCTTTGCAGCCACTGAGTGACACTCCATGAGCCAAGAACATTTTGGAACTTTTCTGCTAAAAGAGGCAGAGGTTGGCTCTGCAACTGCAGTCTGTCCTGCAGGACATCCATTTCCAAGAATATCACCATTCCAGGCTGTAATTCCCAAATCTTATAAATTGGGAGACCCATGTTCCAAAATTGCTGACCAACTTAACTGGTGTCTATTATACTGTCAGAAACTTAGAGGGTGAGGGCTGTACCTCAATTCATCTTGAAGTCACCATGAGTGCACCATTAATGCCTGCCATACTGCAAGTGTTCAGTCAACACACCTTTGACTGGGTCACTGTTCATGTTCCCATTTGAACGTCAATCTGAATCCTGCTTGCACTGGACTGTGTCCTCTCGAGCCCAGCTTTGTGCTACTGTGGATGCAAGCACTGCATGTGATGCTGGCATCCCACGTAAGAGTGTCAGTTCAAGTCCTGGCTGATCTCAATCCAAAGAAGTTCCCTGTACATATGCCTGGGCAGGCAGCAGAAGATGGTCCAAAAATCTGGTCCCCTGCCATCCATATGGAAGACCCAGATGGAGCTCCAGGCTCCTGGCTCTGGTATGGCTCAGTCTGGTCTTTGCGGTGATTTGGACAGTGAACCAGATATGGAAGTTCTTTTTGTCTCTCCTATCTCTGCCACGCTGCCTTCCCAACAAATTATAAATATGATACATATAAAGAATATATAAAATGCTTATAATTATAAATTATATATAAACACACATAAAACATACATGTATGTGTTTTAAAAAATAGACTGTCCTGTTACCTTCACCCACAGGACTTTCTGTTTTCTCCCTGAAATTCTGGCTCTCAAAATAGGTTCAGATTTCTGTAGCTCTTACCTATGCCACAGTTGCAAACTACACTGTTTATTACACTGCGTAATACGAAAAGTTTAGGACACAAACTTTCACTGTTTTTTTGTAATTGTTTTGTGAGTCGTTGTCCTGCCTCTTTGCAGAGACAACTCCCTGAAGGCAAGTCTTGAATAACCTGTGTGTGTTCCCTGTTCCTCTCAAAGTGCATGGCACTCAATAAATATTTGCCAGCTGAGATTACTTAAACCAAATTGGCCTTTGATTTTGGCTTCAACATCAGCACATGTCGTAAGACCTTCAGGATTTCTGCAGGTAAAATCTCTCTTTTTACATCAGAAATCGTCTGCTCCATACTGCACCTTATCTAATAAGTAACCCAATCCAAATCAGTAAAAGATTTCCTTTATACATCAGGAATAATTTTCCTCTTTGTTAACACTGAGTGACTTTAATTTTCCACTTGTCTCTGTCAAAGAAGCTTGCTGTGGCAAGAGTAATGTAGATACTTCATCCCTATGTGTAAACTGAATCTCTACTCATCAGATGACACAGTTTTCTGAACTCACACATCTGTCATACAAACAGGCAAATGGGCCCAAACTGAGAAGTCCAGCCACTTCACATTCCCACCACATCGGACAGCCTGACAAACCAACTGACTTCCCCAGGTCAAGCAGTTCATTGGACGGTAACCAACAAGCCAAGGGAAGTCAGCTTGCTGTTGGCCACTTAGGGTCGGTGGGTTACCAGGGTGGTCCTGGGGCTGACTGCATGTGTCATATAGTTGAAGGAAGAGGGAAGCTCCACATTTGTCTCTCTTGTCATCTAGCACAGTGTGAAAAACTGTGCCATCAAAATCAAAACATTCTCTTCCACTGTAATTGTAGGATCCCTAAAGAACATAGGAAGCATCACCAAAATCCTCCCAGGAAATTCAATTTCATAATAAGCAGAGCCCTTTGTACTTGAAGCAGATAGTACTCAAAGAATAGCTCCATTGTCTTTCCCTTAACAACAACGAAAACACTTCTCCAAACACAACAAATTTCTCTGATGAAGACTGCACACTCTGTGCCCTAAGGGATTTTTGTCATTATCATACTTGGTGGAGAAACCTAATCATGCATCCACATTCCCTTGGCATAAAAGGATGTGTGCATTTGCAGCAGGCCATGGAAAGAACCAGCTGATTTACACCTGGCCACATGTGGCTGGCCTCAGGGAGCAGAACACTCTGGGGCACTGTCCGCACATTCTCACTTGCTCAATGGGGTAGGACCATGGGACCCAAACAACTGGAAGGAAACATTCAGAGGCACAGAGCCACAGCCTGCCTGCACGGTTTCATAACGAGGTTGTTTAATTTGGGACTGACGGTGGCTGTGAGGCACTCACTGCCAACACTGTTGGCTAACAGGGTTCAGAGTACAACTTGGAGGAAAAACAAAGCTGATCTTTCAGATCTCCCCCAACCTCGGCTGATGCAAGACAGAAATACAGGAGAGAGCAAAGGGAAGGTGTGGACAGGAGTGTAGCATGGAGGAGAGGACAAACCACTGCAGATGGTAAGAAAGTGCTTGGCTATATGTCATGTCCTGAGATTCACTGCCCCCACAACTCCCCAGTCTAGTTCCTCCACGACATCCAGAAGGATGGTAACATGCATACTTATCTTCTAATCTTATCCCTCCTTCCCTGGCTTCCAAAACCTTAGCAAACGTATCCTATTGGGTAGGACCACTGCTTAAGCTTTCTGACTTGACGTCTACCCATGTCTTTGACCTTGAAGCCATTCTTAAATTCCAACACTTCACATCAGACCCTGGGGACAAGCTCTTTATTGGTCCTGTTTCACCTACAGGCTGACAGAAACTCATCAGTTTGGAAGCAAGTTCTCTTAAGTTTTGGTAAAATGATTTGATCCATACTTACATGACATTTGTAACAAAAAAACAAAAAATTTTGATTCACTGCACAAAAGATCAAGCATACCCATTTCAGTTTCAGGGATGAGAAGCATCACATTCCTGTCCATTGCCTCAGCGAAGACAGTCTGTAGCAAAGCAGCTTAACAAATCTAGTTTGATTGTTCTAAGCAGGTAAAGCCTATTTAGAACAAATGCCTGTGTTTTCCATGAGTGCAGAAATCTGTTATTTAAACATCTAAAGTCTTCCCTGGGATACACACAGGCCTCTGCTCCTCAGCAGAGGCCCTCCTACTGCTTTCAAGACAGATAAGTTCAAAGCAGTAGGTGCTAAATTCACACAATGGCTTAAACTTGGATTCACGACAAAACCAGAAAGCGGAAAATCTAACAACGAGAATCTAAACCTCAAAACCCAACTCTCAGAAAACCAGCCTTGACTCAGAACCCCAACCATGAAGAGAATTGCAGGTTCCAGGTCTGACCGGGGAGTGCATGTGTCAAAGCTGAACCTCCTTCCTCAGTGGCTCAGATGGAGCAGTGGACAGCATATCCAGGTGCACATGGAGGGTACTGTAGTACATTGGAGCCTGCATTGGACACCTGGTGCCAGAACAAAGGACAGAACAAATTCATCAACTAGCCCAGTCAAGCGTTGGCAGAGAAAATCTGGGAAAGTGGAGCCGCTAAGCTGGACTATGTCAGCCAGTGGATTCTGAAGAGATTTCATCGCGCTTGGAATGGCAAAGTTGGCAGTAATACAGAACTGCTGAACTATCAAAACCACCTGTGCAGGACCTCAGAGCATGCCCCATATCGCCGACCTGGGGTGGCTGGGAGGGTGGGTGTGGTTTCTCCCTTTGTCTTCCCTCTTCCCCCAGATACAGAAAGGAAAAAGGAGAATGTGGAAACAATGGTCTTACCCACTTTCCTGTAGCCCTTGACCCTTTGAGCCCTAATCAACTATGTAAAGACATTAAAACAAAAAAGAAAGAGAAAAGAAAACAAAACCAACCTTGGACCTAAAAATTAAATAAGCATGTGGTCTCAGCACACCTTTCTGTATCACAGCAGAGAAGATGGGCCGCCTGTATGATGCCTCAGGTTTTCTGTGTATTTTTATTGTTATTATTTTCCAATTTTGTAGATAAAAGCATCCCCCCCTCTACCTCTCTTCCTCACCACTCCTCCCCCACTGTTTTCCCCATATTATTACAATAGCAGAGTCTTTCAACAATAGTCCAACATTCTGCTATTTAAGTGTATCCTGACATTGTAGGTATAGACGATGGTGGAAATCCTAGTACATTGTCAAGGTAAATTTAACAGTTTCATTGGGAGTCCTCCTTTTATTCAGGAGTAAAGATGTATCTTCACTTCCCAGTACTCTAGTCTCCATTACACAGTTCATCTATGAGAATGCACACATACACACACATGTTTATGTATATAGCTATCTGTTTTATAGTTTGTATGAATGTTGCCTTATATCAGAGAGAACATATTTGGTGTCATATTCTTTTGGGATTGGCTTATTTCACTAGGCATAATATTCTCCAGTTGGGACTATTTTGTTGCAAATGGTAAAATTTCATTCATTTTAATGGCTGAGTAGTATTCCGTGGAGGAGATGTACCAGTTTCTTCATTCATCCCTTTTTCAATGGGCATCTGAGTTGTTTCCACATCTTCATTAATGTAGATTGTGCTGCTGTAAGGTCACTTTCTCATAAGCAGGTTTCACTTCCATTAGATATTTTTTCAGTAGTGGGATAAGTGGTTCATGAGGTAGATCAATTTTCCGTTGTCTTAGCATTCTCTACACTGACTTCCACAGTGGCTGTAATATCCTACACTCACACCAGCAGTGCAACAGGGTACCTTTCCCTCCATATCCATACCAGAATATGTTTTAGTAGAATTCTGAATTTAGGGCAATCTCACTGGAGTTATGTAGAATTTCAATGTAGTTTTTATTTGTATATCTCTGATAGGTAGGGAGCCTGAACATTTATTTTTCAAATGTTCATTAGTCATTTGAATCTGTTCTTTTGAAAAATGCCTGCTCATTTCCTTTCTTCATTTCTTAACATTTTGTTTTCCTCTTGCAGAGTTTCTGAGGCTCTTTGTAAATCCTGGATCTTCATTCCCTATCTCTTATATTAGGAGCAAAGATTTTCTCTCATCCTGTTGGTTGCTTCTTCACTTTGTTGACTGCGTCCTTTACTATGCAGAAGCCTTTTAGTTTGATATAGTCCTGTTTATTTATTTTAAAAATTTATTTATTTATCATTTCATGATACAGTTTTAAAACAAAAGGAAGTCCAACCCCAATTTAGACTCAGCTACAGAATTTTCATACTGATTATATAGTCCCAGAGAGGCTGTAAGTTTGCTTATCTTTATATAAGTAACTTAGCAAACTCTTCTCTTAATAGCTAGCACACACTGGAAAAGAAAGAATAATCAGCTAAAATTTCTCTTGCCCATACAGTCATTCAGAGAACATATACCCATCCTTAAGCTGAACTTGCCATTACTGGCTGGCTCAAGTGGGGGGACCAAAGAAACATATTATCTTGAACTTGAGCGCCAATATCACTTCTCATTTCAAAGATGAAGAAACACAGCAACATAGAGGTAAAGTGGTTCAAAATAATTTGGTCCAGCTGGTGGTCAAGGTCAAATTTGGGCCCCTACTGCCCTGGAATGGCCCACAATGTGGGTAACATGAGACCCTTCAACCTTAGCTCAAGCTGTTGAGTGTTTATTATGTGCCAGGAACTTTGTGCTAAGTGTTCTGCCAGCATTGGCTCATGTAATCATCTCAACAACGTCTACTGCAGACCAAAAAAGAGTTTTGTTTAAGTCACAAAACTCAGGAGGAAAGACCTCAGAGTGTCTATTACGGAGAGCTTTGAAAACCCTGGTGTCCACCTCCTCCCTGTGGGATTTTTGTTTTGTTCTGGTGTGTGTGTGTGTGTGTGTGTGTGTGTGTGTGTGTGTGTTTGTGTGTGTGTGATTTCATACATAATCTTAATAAATGCCCGAGAAAGAGTTGCAATAAAGATCCCTGTTGAACTCTGTTTAGTCCAGCAGTTTTGAACTCTGACCACATAATTTTCTCCCTGGAATATCTATTTCACATTTTTTATAACTAGCATTCTTGGCATCACAGATGGGAAAAAATGGGGTTATGTGTAGACTCTTGGTTTTAATGGCTTTTTCTCTACCTCGTATCTTGCAAATTCCCTACATGGAGGATGCCTGCAGCCAACTCCACCAATTGCCATTCAATGATTTTAGTAACATCTTCATGTCTAACAAAGCAGGTGCCTCATCCAAACTCCACATGTAACCACAGGAAAGAGACCTGTGTTTATTGTTCTTGAATATGGGAAACAAGGCTGAGTTACCAGTCTAGAATGTTGTATTAATACACACTTATTCCAAGGGTTTGTTTACAGAGAATTATCTTGTACCTGAAAATTTCCTAGACTTACCCAACTATCTTGTACACACTCAAACTACATTCAAGTCATCTGTGGAAAAAAGCCAGGGTCAAAGATAGGTCACACATGAAAGAAAATTCTTAAATCCCCTACTTAAGAAATTCTTAAGAGAGTCCTCAAGTATGCAATTCCTTGAAATGTCTATAATAGTCTTTCATTAACCACCTAACACTGAATAAAGCCTCCTTAAGAAATACTTCATATGCCATCCACCATGTGGGGAATGACATTCATATTTGCTCATGCATGTTAGGAAAATAAATCCAGTCCTGGGGTTTGGAGAGGGAAACAAAGAGCAACAGGTTATAGGAAGGCAGAATCACACCAGGGTGTGAAGCGTAAGGCACAGGCTGCCCGCACTAGTCATAAAAACATCAATTCATAGGCAATTTTGGAGAAACAGCATCAGTTCCATAAGGCTTTCAAAAGAAACCAAGGCATGGGAGATGGCATAATTCCTACCGCACTTACAGAAGTGTACATTAATATTTCAGTCAATGGCAGACCACACATACGACAGTAGTTCCATTAGACTATAACAGAACTGAAACACTCCTGGTGGGGCTGTACTAACACCCTAGCACCGCGGTGGCATGCATCACACATGTGTTTGCGGTGATGCTGGTGTACACATCATAATGCGTGGTCAGCAGGGCAAAAGCATACACAATTCCATACAGCCTATAACACTTAATAATGACAATAGAGGACTGTGCTTTGTTGAATAGAGTCTTAGCCACTTACCACACAAAAGCGTGCTTTGCGTCCTTATTTTAGGAAAAAAAAGTCCTTTTAATTAGAAAAAGATTTTCTGTAAAACAGAAAATGCAGTTTCACAAGTAGCAGCCCTGTACCTCTCAAATTTATGCAACTCTTGGATGCAATAAGGAATGACACAGAGTGATTGCTTCTATACCAACTAGGGTGCCCCAGGTAAACTCCGACATCCACACAATGAGAAGACCACCTGAGGATGCCTTTCTCAGAGTGTGCCCCTGTCACTGAGAGACACACAGCCTTCTGTCCAGGCCTGGGAGTCTGCCCTGGTCACTTGGAACTTAGCACTAATGCTGGACTCTCCTGCTGGATGCCTCATGCAGAGTAGGGATCTTTCTCCTCTCTCTATGACAGATGTTCCCTGCATGCCCTGTGACCCTGTCCTCTAGCAAACAGAATACAGCAGAGTCTACCAAGAGCACAAATTGTAGCGTTCTACAGGCTAAACTCAGGTTTGCAGCCACTTAAGGAGAGGAAATGGCCAGGCCTTTTTAAAGCAGTTACTTGGTCATCCTGTATCTGGAGAGATCAACATTCTCCTACTTACTCTTAAAAAAATCAGCAGCTGGGACTCAGCCTTATTGTGTAAGGAAGACTGCCAGAAAATGTTAAGTGTGACCTTGAAAGAAACTTCTGATTCCTTAAATACATCCCCAGAGGTGGCATGTGGCCTGGGCGTTAGGATACCCGTCTCCCATATTGAAATGCCTGAATTTGATAGCTGGCACCAGCTCCTGAGTCGAGAGAGCAGCTGATGGTTCAAGTAGGTAAGCCTCTGCCACCCACGTGGGAGACCTGGACTGAGTTCCTAGCTCCAAGCTTTGACCCAGTCTAGCTTTGACTAGGCCATATATTTGGGAAATGGGCAAGAATATGGAATTGATCTCATGGTCTTTCTACCTTTTAAATAAAAAAAAGAAACGAAAAAGAAAGAATGTTTTCAATGTGCTAGGCATAACACTAATCTTGGAGAAAACTAAATGGTTAGTGTTTTTAAAAAGTTAAAACTGAGATGGGTAGTGTTATGCGTTAAGCATCTACCTGCAGAATTAGGATCCACATGGGATACTGGTTCAAGTTTTGTCTGCTCTACTTCTGATCCAGCTCCTTGTGGATGGCCCAGGGAGGCTGGCACAGAGCTTTGGGCTACTGCACTCCCATGGGAGATCTGGAAGAAGCTTCTGCCTCTTGGCATCAGAATGGTCTACCTCCAGCCATTCTGGCCATCTGGGGAGTGAATCAGAAGATAGAAGACATTTCTTCTCTCTGTTAACTCTGCCTTTCCAATAAAAATAAATAAATTAAAAAAATTTTATTTTTAAAAACTTAATGTGGAGTTAAAATACTTCATTGTAGAACACTTCCTCTTTGTGTGAAAAAAATCAGAATCAGGCCAAAGTGGTTATATTTCCTAAGCCAAAAGTATTCAGATAAAACATCTCATATGGTAGACAGCACAATAATGCCCCTCATTCAAAGAAAGTCTTGCCAGAGCATGTGGCTTACCTGAACTTGTATGGATGACTTGATATAAGCAGTTTCAGAAAGGGGTTGCCCTGTATTTCAATTGCTATATCTGGTGTTATAAAACTATTTTCTTCATAAGCTTTTATTTATTCTGGAGAATAATATCTTGCTTAGTAAGTGGTTTGGGGCGGTCATTTTAGAATTGTATGTCAGATAAAATGATCCAGGAAGATCTTACACAGACACGTAACAAAAGGAAGCATCCATTTGCCATTCCCAAGTATTCTAAACCACAAAGTAAGAGGCCAGGTTCTCCAGCCTCACTGAAACTTCATGCTTGGCAACAGTGAGCACCCTGATCACATACATTCATTGAGTATACAAAGTACCTGAAAAACATCCAAAAAATAGAATTAACACACAAAATTAGTAGTTAAGACAGCTTCATCTCACATCAGAATGTTTGGATCTTTTTCCAAGAACTATTCCTGACCCAAATCCTGCCAGTGTAGGCCCTCAGAGGCAATAGCCTCAGGTAATTGGTTCTTGCAACCCATGTGGGAGACTCACGCTGGGTTCCTGGCTCTGGGATGTCATCCCATTCAGCTCCAGCTTTTGTGGCAATTTGGAGGGTGAATCAGCCTGCACAAATCACTAATTCAGTCTCTCAAATAAGTGAAACTTGGAAAAACAGTTTCCTTCAGGCCAAAAAAAAAAAAGCTGAAATTCATGCATGATATCTCTGTCTCATAATATCATTTTCCATGAGCATTTAAAGACCCTTTAAAGGGAAGGGTGGAGAGGAGTACAAAACTGTACTGTGGGAAACAGCAACTAAAGATTCTTCTTAAGAATTTCAATGTATTCTGCACCAAAATAAATCTTTAATTCCATTACCCAAAAAATGTTTGAAGTATTTTCCTGTGCTTACCCAGAGTCATATTATTGGCCCCTCATTCCACAAACTCTTATGATTCAAATTCCTCAGTTTTTACAAACCACCATCTCATGATGAAAAGCTCTTAACTGATTAAACCAAGCAGAAAGAAATCTAAACCTTTGCACCCAAATGCCTGACACATGTCATATTTTGTAGCCTCGAATAATTACAGAGACAACTAATTAAAAGCAAAACATGCTAGTGGAGGAGAATTTTCACCTTTTGCCCTTCTGTAACTTTTCAATGTTGAAATATGTGCATTACAAAATTCATCCATATTTTTAAACAAATTCCCTACCAGAAAATGTTCCACTCCAGCAACAAGGAACCTCCCCACTCCCAAAGCAAGAGCAGAAACCACTGATAATCCTTACTTCTGTGTCTAGTAATGGGTTCAGACTCCCCTCTCTGGGAGAGAGAGGGAGAACAAGCTTGTCTTGAATTACAACAAGATTGGCAACAAAATCAGGACTGTCTGAAGCCACGTCTATTAAAGCAAGACTGAAACTATGAGTGGATGCTGTGGAAGACGCGTGACACACAGAAAGAAAATGCTCATCACTTACAGATGTGCTCCACATGGGCCTTCTTCCTTTTTTGGAATATCAAACAGAGGGAAGCAAGAGCTTTTCAGTCATGTTATTATAAGCATTGCTGCCTCTCCCCCCACCTCTCAAACTAGAATATTCCAGCATTTATTTTGCTATCATACAACCACAGTTTAGACTAGAATAAAAATAGAAGCTGTGCGAGCCTAACCTGAAAAGTTCCCAGTACTGGAGAGGGTCAGTATTAATAAACTCTAACTCAACTAATGAGATTCCGTTTCCTGGTAGAGTTTGGCAGGAGTTGGGTGGGGGGCGGGGGGGGAGAGATATTTGGAATTTATTTCTTATTCAGCAGTACTTTGTAAAAAACTACCATAATGGAACAGACTCCAAGTCAAAAGCACAGGAAGCCAACAGGCTCTGGTCTGGATTGAATAATTCACTCTAAGTGTTTTTCAACTTCTACAATTCTAGGCCCCACAAATATTCACAATTAGGGGGTTGGGTGGGAGGGCAGGGTTGACAGAATGCCACAAGAAGCTTATGGAACAGGGAACTGGAGAAATCTAGAGTCCAAAGGGCAGAAAGGCCTTCCCAGGCTCCAATTCATGCTGAAAAGAGGCCTGGGGTTGAGGCTGGGCTGAGTCAGATGAATAGAATTTCCAACTGGGCCTGAACGGCACAGGCTGAAATGATAGGAACAGGGACACTCTATGGCTGTCCTATAAAGAGAAAGTCTTTAATAATTTAAAAGATGTCAATGAACAGAAATTGGCACAGACCTTTTTGAAATCACACTGGTAATGTGTCGGAGGAAGCTATAAGGGCCTGCACTGGAGTGCAGCACGTTAAGCCCACAATGTTAGCATCCTAAATAGGAACCCAGGAGAGATCTGACTGCTACACTTCTAAGCATCTCCCTGCTAATGTGCCTGGGAAAACAGAAGATGACCTAAATACTTGGATCGCTACCACCCCCATGGGAGACCCCAATGCAGTTCCAGGCTCATGGGTTTGGCTTGGTCCAGTTCCCAACCTCCCCAAAACTTTGGGAATAATGGCGAAGAATTTTCTGTAACTCTGCCTTTCAAACAAATAAATAAATCTTAAAAACAACAACAACAACAAACTAGCAGTTACAAAATCTTTCATACCATTAAGCAAATATTCTTGTAAGGTATTATCCTAGGGAAAAAGTCTACAAAGAAGAGGGCATGCATTTGGAACAAGAATTAAGACATTGCTTGGGATTCACAATCTGGCTTCACTTCAGATCCCACATCCTGCTAATGTGCACACTGGGTAGCAGCAGGTCATGGCCCAAGTAGTGCATCCTATCACCCACATGAAAACCCAGACTGCGTTCTAGGCTCCCAACTTTGACCTGGTCCAAGCCTAGCTATCACTGACATCTGGGCAACTACACAGCAGGTGGGAGAGCTTTGCCTTCTACCTCTGTCCCTCTGCCAGCAAACTGATGAAAAAAAAAAGCACTGAATGCCAATTAAATAAATCAGTCATTTAAAAAGAAGCAGCAAAGCTGGGGTGCTTACTACCACAGCAAAGCAAAATCACTGAGACACCCCTAATACCAAGTATAGGGGGTAGCTATATATGATGCTTATGTATAATATTCTCCATATGAATATTCAAAATCATATACCATAGATCACTAAGGAAAACATTTATAATAACTCATTAAAATTTAGAAGAATTTATTACAAAAATATTTTCTAATTGCATAGCCTAGTGAAGATTTCATACATATTTGGTCAAGCATTAAAAGGGTAGTGGAATATGAAAAAAAAAAGAGAGGAAGCTGGTTATGACAGATTTGTGGATGAGTTTTTTCATAATTGGTGCAACTGCTACATTTTTAAAATATACAAGAATTCTTCCAAAAGCTGTTGCAAAACTGAATTGGAAGATTTATTTTGGTGTGAAAGTTCCTGCAATGCTTGCATAGTTTTTCATATTGCACATTTTTATGAACTTTTGGAAGACCTCTCATGAGTGGGTTTATACACACACCTTGGAAGACTGTAAAGTGGGGGTGGGGAGCCTTTTCTCAGCCAAACGTCATCTGGATAGTTATAACATCATTCATGGGGCATACAAAATTATCAACTTAAAAATTAGCCTGCCGGGCCCGGCGGCGTGGCCTAGCGGCTAAAGTCCTCGCCTTGAAAGCCCCAGGATCCCATATGGGTGCCGGTTCTAATCCCGGCAGCTCCACTTCCCATCCAGCTCCCTGCTTGTGGCCTGGGAAAGCAGTCGAGGACGGCCCAATGCCTTGGGACCCTGTACCCACGTGGGAGACCCGGAAGAGGTTCCAGGTTCCCGGCTTCGGATCGGCGCGCATAGGCCCGTTGCGGCTCACTTGAGGAGTGAATCATTGGACGGAAGATCTTCCTCTCTGTCTCTCCTCCTCTGTGTATATCTGGCTGTAATAAAATGAATAAATCTTTAAAAAAAAATATTAGCCTGCCAAGGATTTATTGAATTTTGAGTGCTGCCTGTAGTTGTTTTGGCAGGGTCAGACTATATGGATTTGCAGGCCTTATAGTAGGCTACAGGCTAGATGTTCTCCACCCCTGCAAGAAACCATCATAGAAGTATATGGATTATGGGAAATACTTGAAAGAACTTGGGATTTCAGGAAAGTGCCACTGAATCACAGAACAGTCCCTGGGCACTCCTGATCCATATCCCCTGAGAAGGTGAAGGGCCTAATAAAACAGTATGTTATCGCAAGATCCCAGGTTCTAAAACTTTATGAGTCTGATTACTCATCTCACTGGCTCCCTAACTCTTGGGAAGTTATTTCAAGTGTTGGTAGCCACTCCCATTCAAGGTGGAGCTGCTCAGCTTCCCAGTGGACAAGTGTCCTCCAAGTTGAACCCCAGGTAGTAGAGGCCAATGCCTGCCCTTGAACCCCATGCACCACACTCCTACAGGTACTGCACGCTGTTTCTGACCTTCTATCCAACTGACCTTGTCTGCCTGTAATGGGAGCCTCTGCTGCTGACCAAACGAGAGTCCTTAAGTTGACACACTAACTACCTGATCCAAGAGGACTTATAAACCAAATAAGATAATATCCAGTAGCTGTTTCCTAATCCCTGAAGACTGAACATATGTCAGCACTTCCAACATATCTTAAAGAAAAAACCTCTTTAAAACCCTAAACAAAAGCAGGGAAGCTAGAACAGAAGGGATCAACCCAGAGGGGATGAGACCCTGATTTCAAAGGTGGATTTTAGAAAAACCACTGTGAATGAATGGTGGGCTGTCAATACTAGTGCCAAGTCACCATGGCAGCTGCAGGCTGCACTGTGTGCCCAAGGAATTATTCACATTCCTGATTGCTACTGAAAAGCCACCCTTGCTCTGGCTTGGACTCACAGCCCCAGGCCCTATGTTTCCTTTTATTGTACAAAAGAAATGCTAAATGAAGAAGGTCAAACAGCTTTTAAAGAAAGTTTCCTTGATGAAGGAAACAGGAAAAGATGAAAAGGGTTAGAAAGAGCCTACTATGAAATCCATCGGAGACACTTGCATGAAATTCCCAAGGAAAAGGAGCCTCCTTCAAGCTGCATGGGGTGGGGCATGAGTCCCCAGGCACACAGAAGCACTTCCCTGGGAGTTCATGTAACACCTGGGCCAAAAGCATTACAAAGGCAAATGCTGCTTCTGGTGTGTGAAGGTGCTGTGTAGGAGTACTGGAGACAACAGTTACAGTCTTGCCCAATGAGAAGGAAAGCAAAGCTGTGGACAACAGCATTTTTCTCCCCACCAAAAATAAACACCTGATCAGCTGTGCAAATGGTCATGTCGCCTCAGACTTGCGCCAGCTCTGCTTTCAGTTTTTCTGCTCCACCAGCATCAGAGTGTACTCGGGAACATGTTCTGACATTGGGATGACAGCATTGCATACAGGTTGAGTATTCCTAATCCACAAAGCTTGGGGCCAGACATCTTTCAGATTTTGCAATATTTGCACACCTTGCCAGTTGAGACTTTCTAACCCAGAAGATCTGGAATCTGAAATGTTCCACAGTCAGAAATACGTCAGGACTCGAAATGTTTTGGCCTTTAGAGCACTTCTAAATATTTTATATCTCAGATTTTCCTATTAGGGATGTTTAACCTGCAGCATACTCAAAATTTAGGGCTATGGAAAGGGGAATTTTAAGACAGAAATGACATGCTTGATTCAAAGTTAATATTCAAGATGTACTTTTGACAAATGGTAATGAAAAAGCAAGTCTTTATGAGTCAGACTGCAACAGATCATCTCGAGGAATTTTTTTTCTTCAGGTAAGTCCAACAATAAGTCTACTTACTCCCAAGGCCCATTTCTGTTCCTTCTGCAAAGCAACCAATAATAAAGTCTGTATCAGAAAGACCCTCCACCTTCACCACTGCAAGGGTAGAGGGATGAAGGCCACCTGGTCTACCTGCTATGTCTTCCTTTCCTAATGAGCACTCAGATTTCCCGAGAATTCTGTTGTGGGAATCCGGTCCATACAAATAGTCTCTGATGTCAGTTCCATCACAGGCTTTGGGAAGCTGGGACCAATCTCTAACAGATCTAACAGCTCCAGGCACATCCATTCATCTCCCCTCCCACCCCTCGCAGCCCCCTAGTGCTTCTGCAGAGGGAAGTTTATGATTTAATGCGCAGCCATCAGGACACAGCCTTGGAAGAACAGGTGTGCAGCATGCATGTGTCCGATGCCAAATGAAGACATGAACAATCCTCATGGGCAACCAGGGGTGCCATCTGGGGTTATTACCCCTAACTCTGGTCATACCTGGATTTGGCCCCTGCCCTAGAACAAAGACATCCTTCCGCCTCTCCCTTCCTGCTGCTTAACCTTGCCCGCCTCTTGTAGAAAAATGACTTGTTTCTGGACCCTTCTGCTCTGAAGGCTAAAGAATGTGGCTGAATGAGTGCAGCTGTCAGGGTAACCCCTTTGGCATGCATGCCAGCAAGCCCTCACCTAAGAGCCTTCCCCCTGCCTGGCTGCCCTGGCCCACCGGTGATGATCACAATCCCCTCAAGTGGTCACATTGCAGGGCAGACCCCATGGAAACCCATTTGGAACTGCTCAAGCTCATACCGAAGAATGATGTTTTTAATACAGATTGTTCTTTTTAAATCCACGACAAAAGCAGCTGTAATCAATCGTGCTGGGGGCTTGGAAAAAAAAAAGCTGCCATTTGGAAAGCCCCAATATTGATTCTTTTCCTCTCCGCAGCTTTTAAGAAAACAATTGCACGCTAAGAAAGCATCATCAATTTTTCCAAATGTTGCCAAGATGAAACAGTATCTAAATTAAAAGGTCTACTCTAAAATGACATAAAATCATAAGCAGATAAAAGAAGAAATCCATTGGGTATCCTGCCTTTTCTAAGGACTGCATGTTTGTCTCTTGTTTTTTTTTTATTAAAGTCAGTTGAACAAATTCAACAATTAAATACTGATTAAACTTCAGTAATTCTTGTCAGAGTTGTTGAGGAAGTGACAGCAGCTTAAAGCTGGGGAGGAAATCTGTCTTCATTTAAGCTCTTGGCATTTCCAGTTCTTAATTTGCAAGATAATATATTATTTTCTCTGTACCTATTCTTAGAGAAAATGGTCAATCCTAAGCCTGTGTTTATAGACAGTCATGATTCCAAGTGACCACATCCCAACTGAGCTTCCAAATTCCAGAATGTCCTTAGGTTTTCTCAGGAATTATGGTAGATATATTATTCTGCCAAGTTTGCTTTTTCACACTAGGCCTCTTACAAACTGAAGTCTTTAAAAAAAAGAACAGAAAGTCAATACTTACAGCCACAAAAAATGCACAAGGCAATTTGGCATTTTCACTTAAAAAATTATGTTAAAAACCCTTGCCACCACCCAAGGCCAATTTCCAAATTAGGCATTAAAGGAAAAGCATGAATTACTGTAATGGTTATTATCAGTACCTCTGTTTAGAAGGACAAAAAAAAAAAGGCTTTATTAAAATGCCACACACACATAAAGAAAAAACCACAGAACTGAAATCCAAGTAGCTGGTAACCCATAATATTCTGGGGTGGCATGGTATCCACCCCGTGAGTGTCATCAGATCGCACCAAAGGGTTAGCAAAAAGCCAAGAATCTACACTGCTCCCAAGCACTTTGCTCCTGCGTAAGAGTAATTTCAGGGGCGTGAGCTACAATTTCTGTGATAAATATCAGATATGCATTCAGGTTTCACATTTCTGGGAGGCAAGGACCACAGGACAGCTTGCAGATTCACTGGGGAGAAACTGCACTCCCTCTCTATACCTACTCCATCCCCTCAAATTAGAGAAGGCCTGTGCATTTTGACCAAACTGAAAAAAGCGAGAGCTGAGAGTTCTGTAAAACTCCTGAAAACTAGCTGATCAAGTCTAAACCCTTGTCAAGCCCTACCTCCTGGGGCTGTCATAGAGGACGCATTTCACTGCTCCACTGGCCTGGACAGCCTTTTGATCCCCAGTAGGTCACTTTAAGCTATTTTCTTTTTCCCCTAGCAAACAAATCCCTGGGCTGGGTCTTGCCCATTGTCAAATGGGTTGTGGGCACAAAAGAGCTAAACACTAAACAGAAACCAGAATCAGCCTGGTTGACTAATTTCAATCCCATCCTTCTACTGGGATGCTTTTATCTAAATCAGGGCCATCCAACAAGATTTTGTGCTATGACAGAAATATTTTTCCGTATGTATTGTCAAAAACGGTGGCCTCTAGTCACAACTGAGGTACTGACTCATTCCTTACTCTTGCATTGTTATTAGTGTAGCTTTTTTTTTTTTTTTTTAAGATTTTACTTCTTTCGTTAGAAAGGCAGAGTGACAGGCAGGAAGGGAGACTCAGAGAGGAAAGAGAAAGGGACACACACACACACACACACACACACACACACACAGTCTCCATCTGCTGATTCAGGCTCCTAATGGCCTCAAGTGGGCCAGCCTAAAGCCAAGAACCAGAAACTCCCTCTGTGTATCCCGTGCAAGCACTTGACCACCTGCTGCTGCTCTCCAAGGCACATGAGCAGGGAGCTGGATTAGAAGCAGGGCAGTAGAGACTGAAATCAGATATGGGATGCCAGCACCACAGTCCTCAACAGTGTCGCTCTCAGGAAAAATCTGAAACTCCTGGCAGAAGCCTGGATACGACTCACTGCGACTGGACTCAGCCTCTTCTCGGTCAAGTACTCTGTCCTTAAACTGTAACTACACAGTTTCACAAGTTGGTGCCCAACGACAGAATTGCTTTTTCCATCACAAGTTGTCTCCCCAGCCACTAGACACCTAGCAGGAAAATAATCTATCTAACTAGGTCACATACTGCCTAATTATCGAGCAGCTGCTATTGTCTGAAATGTCTTAGCATTTGTTTTAAAATGAAACAGCAAATCTCATATATGAACAAATGCTACCTAAATTCACTATACAAAGGAATATTATTCAGCCACGAAAAACAATCAAGTTACCAAAAGATACGAAGGAAATTTAAGCAAACATTGCTAAGTGAAAGACCACTACAAAGAGGCTACATATTATATGATTCTAAAGACATAACATTTTGGAAAAGATAAGAGAAAATTAAAAAGGTTAGGAATTACCTCCTTTCAGAAAGGATTGGAGGCGATATTGGCATATGGGCTTTGTTAGTCCACTGGTGGAATAATAGACTACAGATAGAGTAGTAGGGACTAGGAGAACAGCAATATGTCAGTCACAAGATGAGTCTGGCTGCTAAGAAGCCTATTTTATTTGGGCTTTCTGGGCAACCTAAGGAATAAATGGAACCATAGTCATTCCCAAGGTCTTCATTAACAGCTAGGAGGAACAAACCTGTTTTCTCAGGGGAAGCAACACATTCTGATAAATGCATTAAATAGCTGTTTCTCCAGACATAATCCTTTGCAACTATTCTCATTATCACAGAGAATTCTAAGTAAGTTGACATTTTTTTTCCCACAACATATCACTGGGTTTATCCAGTAAGTAGGACATCAAATAGAACTTTGCTATATGAACAACCAGTTACTTTTTGTTAGCCTGGTTAATTCAAGTTTCCTGTCTTGAATACAGAAATAAGCCAAGTTAGGCCAAATGTCTTGAATTAGCACGTTCTACTTTAATTTTTATTTTATTCCGTAAATATACCAAAGTTTTATACTTTGTGCCATTCTGAATATGCTATGCAGTGTCAGTAACTGCATTTACAATGTTCTAGAACACTTTTGTCATTCTAAACACATGTCAGCCCCATTTTATGATGTCTTCTCATACCCACTCTGCCTAGCTTCTGCCTCCATGAATTGATCTGTTCTATGACTGTAATACAAATACTGTAAAAATAAAAAAAGGTTAGGAGTTGCCAGAGGGTCAAGGGAAAACAAGGAAAGACAAATAGAACCCAGAAAATTTCAGGGCCTGGAAAATATTCTATATGATAGAATGCACTGTCAAAATCCATACAATCGTACAAAGTGTAAACCTTTTTTTAAAGATTTACTTTATTTTTATTGGGAAGTCAGATATACAGAGAGGAGGAGAGACAGAGCGGAAGATCTTCGTCTGCTGATTCATTTCCCAAGTGGCTGCAATGGCAGGAGCTGCGCCGATTTGAAGCCAGGATCTCGGAAACTCTTCCGGGTCTCCTGAGTGCAGGGTCCCAAGGCTTTGGGCCATCCTCGACTGCTTTCCCAGACCACAAGCAGAGAGCTGGATGGGAAGCGGAGCTACCAGGATTACAACCGGCACCCATTTGGGATCCTGGCGCACGCAAGGCAAGGACTTTTAGCTACCAGGCTACCACGCCAGGCCCAAAGAGTGAACCTTCTAAGCAAATCCTGAACTACAGCTAACAATCATGCTGCCAATATTGCTTCCCCAACTGCAACATATGCACCCACACTAATACAAGATGTATCAGTGTATAAAATCAGTGGAAAGACAGTAGTGTTGGAGCAGTTATGCAGAGCTTTACATATTCACTGCAAAATTATTCTATACATCTAAAGCCATATCCCAAAACACAGTGTATGAATAATCATAGAGCTCAAAATACTGGTGCACTCTTGAAGGCCTGCCCAAAATCTCTCCCTTGCACAACGGCCCCTTCTGCAGCCAAAAGGATTTTGGCATCAGTCTCCATTAGTGAGTTCAGCAAAAGAAATGATATATTCCCACACTTCTAAGTTCTCCGCGGCCCATTTACATTTGTGATGGATGCTCTGCATGCAGTTTCGTTCATTCACTATTGCCTCACTGCTACATCAAACAAGAAAGGAAAGCGCCAACAAAGGCAGGGAATTGCAGTCTTCTCCAGGAAAAGAGCCCAACTGTCAGCACGCATTAACTAACAATTGTATCACTGTTCCATCCGCTTAGCCAACACTGGAACTAGGACAATCTGATGCATGAATACGTTGCAGATGAGAAAACCCAAGTAGATCATGTGTGAGGAAAAAAGAGAGCTATACAGAAGACATTCTTGGACATATGAGAAATCCATATATAGGGATGCAATGTCAGATAAGAACATCAATCACTACTCACTCTCTTTGGTGATATTGCCCTTTCTCACAGCAGATAAATTCTGAATTTTTCAGGAGTACAGTATTCTGATGATCAAAACTAACTAAAATGGAAAAAGAATTACACACGTGTATTATAAACAAAGCAATTTTAATAAAATCCTGCCAATTACTGGATGAAGGTGTAAGGTAGTGTTCTGTTCTTTCAGCTTTTCTATGTATTTTGAGAATCATCACTAAAAAGCAGATAGCCGAGGAGGAAACTATAGTTTATAAAGTTTGGTGGGACAGTAATGTGGACCATACAACACTTCATCAGTAATGGTACAAGGTAAGAGATGATTTCCTACCAAATGGAACACTGAGGTCAACTTCATTAAACCTTCGACCAGCCTGGAGGCCCACCCACAAAGGCCTGAAGAGTCAAAGGAGGGACTTGGATACTTTTTTGGAACCCAAGGTGGTTAGGAATCTAACGGAGAGTTAAGGAAATGGTTCCTACCTTTGTAGCCAGGCAGGGGGAGAATGATAGCAAGAGAGGAATCTTAAGGGGATCAAGGTAGGGAAGGGCCTCATGAGAATAACAGGTGGAGCCAAATCCTGGATGGCCCTTCATTGCCAACAAGCCTGTCACACAGAACAGGTACAATTGTACACATGGGTGGCTTCCATGGAATTCAACTACATCTTCAAAAAATGAAGAATCACAGTTGGAGAAAATAATTATAGGTTTTAAATAGTGGCCTCCTTAAAACAACTGATAATGGGAATTCTTTTTTTTTTTAAGATTTATTTGATTTATTTGAAAGACAGAGTTACACAGGGAGATTAGAGATATTTTCCATCAGCTGGTTCACTCCCCAGATGGATGCAACAGCTGGGGCAGGTCTAAACTGAAGCCAGGAGCTAGGAGTTTCTTACAGCTTCCCAAGTGGGGGAAAAGGCACAGGACTGGAACCAACCTTGACTGCTTTTCCTAGGCACATTAGTAGGGAGATAGAGCTGAAGTGGAGCAACCAGGACAAGAAACAGC
This sequence comes from Ochotona princeps, assembly GCF_030435755.1. Classification (NCBI taxonomy): domain Eukaryota; kingdom Metazoa; phylum Chordata; class Mammalia; order Lagomorpha; family Ochotonidae; genus Ochotona; species Ochotona princeps. Next base: position 35,448,809 of record NC_080840.1, read on the forward strand.
ACCTACATGGCATCCTGGTACTGTAGCTACCTGCTATGTGCTTGCTACATGTGCTATGCTACAGTGTCAGCCTCATTAGAAATTACTAAATTGTTCTGTCAAGAGAATAGAATTTAGAGCTTCTCTCCTCTCTCTACCCTTGCCAACTCCTTAATTTAATTACACAAGAAATTGGTGCAAGCATCGATGATTGAATTATTCATGTGGTATATGTTACTATATTAAGATGATAACTTGAAATTCAAGCCATACACCTAGGACTGCATACTTTTCTAATTGTTATAGCTCAGGGAAAAGTTGGTTAAAACAAAGAAACACAAAGAGAATAGTTGCCTCAGGGGAGAGATTTCCCTGGTCATAGGACTGTCATTAATACCAGTTCACTGGGATGAGTGTTTGGCACTGCAGTTAAGTTGCTACTGCTTGAGAGACCCTCATCCCATGTTGGAGGGGCTACTTCAAGTCCCGGCCCCTCTGATTCTGATCCAGCTTCCTGCTAAAGTGCATGCTTGGAAGCAGCAAATGACAGCTCAAGTATTTGGATCCATTACCCATGTGAGAGACTCAGAGTTCTGGGTTCTTGGTTGCAGTCGGCCAAGCCTTGGCTACCACAAACATTTGGGGAATGAGCCAACAAATGGAAAATCCATCTGTGTGTGTGCGTGTGTGTCCTCTCTCAAACCAATAAAAAAATAAATGAATAACTGCACACGTTTGTAAGACACAAAGTGCATGAACTTTGTGGTCCTTTTCCTAAAGGCACTAGGACACCCAACCACCAAAGTTGAGAAATACCAACTCTCAAAAAACATGTGTAGAAGATGCTGCATTTTACAGGAACCAAGCAAATTTTCACAGTTTCCATAAAGCAGGAAGATTTGGATTGCTAGTTGTTTAGAACATACAGGAACTACAGTAAGATGTACCTAGTTCTTGGGTTTTCCAAGGAAGCAAAGCTCAAAATAAAGATGGGATGTATTAAATGTCTTCCTCGCACAACAAGAGCAAGACAAGACGATAGTCTCAAACCCTGCAATAGCTGTCAGATGACTGCAGACAGGTGCAAGTCCCATTGAGACACAGCAAGCTCCCGCCGACTGTACAGATGGCAGCCCAGCTTTGTCACTTCTTGGCGAATGAAGATTCTGCACTTGAAAATCACAGATAACCACTCTTGCCTCAATATTGCTGCAGGGGAATTAGAGTTGTTTTTTCAGGGAATATTTAAGAGACAATGATGGTTTAAATTATGAATAGCCAAATGGCAGCTCTTGATACACTGCTGGAGGGACGGCTGCTGCTATATACATACACTTTAATTCTGAACAAAACCACAGGTTGGTGTTCTCACTGTTAATAAATCAGATGGGTGGTGGGTATGGGGACCTCATTTCTCTTCACTCCATTTTCATAGGAGCAGAATTCAGATCTCTTGGTGGCTCTGCTACCAGTCCAGGGTCTTCCCTTAAAGATCTCGTCAGTGTCTAGCCTAGACACAAACAAGAATGAGAAAGCAAAGAATGCCATTAGGGGTTATTATCCTAAGAATCAGAAATGCTAGCTTTCTCCACTCACGTTGGATTCTTGTAGTCTTTCTGGACACGCACAACATGGCAGTTGGAAGCTGAGGAGAAGAGAAGGCGACCTAAAATCAATATACCTGAACTGAAGCTTTGGGATTGAGCTGTCTGTAATGCAAAATGAGAAAAGTATGCCAACATCTTTGGTTTCATGTCAAGATTTAAGAGGAAATGTGTAAAGCAGTTCAAATAAACTGCAAATGTAAGTTTTCCAAAAAGCCCAATACAACTATTTAGTTAGCTTTGAATAGATGCATTTGTTCTTAGGTAAGGTATCATGACAAACAGAAAAAGTGCCCATCCTTGGAACTCAAGCCATCTTTACGGAGGTCACCATCATGACAAAACCAGCTGTAAAAATGGATCTGGTTAATCCAAATGTGAAGACAGCAATTGAGGGAGATCAGTACAGTGACAGATTGGGCAGATGTCACCACCTGTGGCACCAGCATACTATGTGGAAGCCAGTTTGTGTCCTGGTTGATGCAGTTCCAGTCCAACTCCCTGCTTATGTCCTGGGAAAGCAACAGAGAATGGCCCACATGGTCGGGCCCCTGCCACTGATGTGGGAGACCCAGGTGAAGTTCCTGGTCCCTGGTTCAGTCCTGGCCCAAACCTAGCCTTTGTAGCCATCTAGAGAGTGAACCAACCAATACAGGATCTTCTTTCTCCCTCTCACTGTAAAATTGACTTTTAAGTAAATTAAGTGTATATTTTTTTAAAAAGCAAATGAGGATAATTATGACAGAAAAGTAATGACAACATTTATAACTAACCCCAAAACCTAATCCCATCTCCAAATACAACTATGGAAATAAACAGCTCCTTGACATTAGGAGACCCACTCATGTAGCCAACGACTGACAGGAGTGGCAGGAAACCTGAACAACATGCCTTTCATCCCAAAGCACATCACAGCATGCACAGAGCTGAGGAAGCTTCTAGAATTTGCAGAATGGTTCTAGGGCACTGATTTCTGGCTTTGCCTCAGATATCAATAATTCCGTAACTGGGGACAGAACAAATCTTTGTCAATCTTAAAAAATTACCCAACACAGCCACCCAGGTTTTGAAGAAACCCTTCATCGTCCTGAGGGAGCACAAAGAATCCAGGTGACATTTAAACTTGACCCAGCCTGGGAGCCTGCAGCCACAATCCTGCTCCCCATCAGCAGAGGCACTGTTAGACCCATTTGCTCTGGGATGTGAACCATGACGCACAGCATCTCCACAAAAAGACCAGAGCACAGGATTAAGTATCCTCGCTGGCTGCCCTCACTGGTCCCCAGCAGGCAGCCAGGAAAATTTCAAAGCTCAGAAAAGGTTCTTGTGAAATGAGAGATGGGAAGCAGTCACTGCCTTCCCCTTTAATAGGATCCAACATTTTTGGACCAGGGGCTTTGGAGTCAAACACCATTACCAAGATTTGGGGTTGCCTCTCTGTCCCAGGTCCAGCAGTAATAAGGAAGCCCCCATAGGTGGATGCAGAAACGGAAAGGGGTGGCAACAGTCCCCACAATACTTCCCCACTGAGAAAGTCAAGCCTTTGAATGGACTTAGTGTGACCCAAGATCTTTCCAGAATGAAAAGCCTATCTGTGCAATCTTGGGAAATGGCCCCAGTGACTTGACAGGGCCAACAGCCAGTATGCTAATGCACTGTTGTCTGTTGTCTCCTCCTTCTGGGTTGCAACCAGAACAAGATGGAGCTCTGTGGAATAAGCATGTTCCAAGTACTGCCTTCAGGTTGTGTTATGGCTGATGGTTGTAATTTGTGAAGAGCTGAGTTTCTATCTGTCTCAAGTCAGATTTGTGGTTCGGCACTGTGCCAAGCCAACCAACAGGATGCCCACCTGAGAGCAGTAATTAGAAAGCAACAAAATACACTCTTAACGAGCAGACAAGGGGCATAGCCTGGGGAAAGAATCCAGCGAAGCCCAAAACTGTAAACACAGTATTTGGTTGGAGCATAGGAAGTTGCCATTTTATAAGTGAGAAATATCAGCAACTTCATATGGTTTAGTCTACAGAGGAATTTGAACTTTTTAATTGCTTTTTTTTTCTAGACTCCAGTTTAATACAGTACAATTGTATCTAAATCGTTCACTCGGGTCCACAAAACCCTGCATGATCAGGCCCTGCATCCTTCCATTCTTGTATCTTCCTATCTCCCTAAACACACGGGCGTACTCCCACTCTGTGATTGACGCACCAGCCCCTCCTCTGCCTGAAACTCCTCCCTTCAGCAAGCTCCTGTCTTGTCAGTTTCTTTTCATTGCTTTTGCCTAAATGTGAGCCCCTGAAAAGAACCCTCTCCTGGCCGGATAAAATCCAAAAGAAATTGAATTTCAATCACATATATGATTTTGAACATTTTAGCATTCACATTAAAACAATAACATGAAGATTTGGGGGGTGGTGTTAAGATTGTGGTAACATATATATAACAAAACCCATCATTTTAGCAAGTTTTAAGTGTATAAGTTACAGTGACATTAAATACACTCACATTGTGCAACCACCACTATCCCAAAAATATTTTCACCATGCTAAAGTCTGTATCCATTAAACAGACAATGCCCATATCCCTTTTCCCCTCGGACCCTGGTAAGCAGCATTCTACCACCCTGACTGCTCCAAGGACTTCATGTAATATCTGACTTTTGTTTAACTTCTTTCACTTAGCATTCATTGTAGTATATTTAAACCAATATGTAAAAAAATCTAGTTTAAAATGTAATCAATGCAAAACAAATGGTTCATGAGGGGGTATTTTTTATACACTCTGTCTCCAAATTCCAGTGTATCTTTCACTGCTACAACCTTCTTCAATTTGGATTGTCCATATTTCATTCATGTGACATTGGACAAAAGTAGCAGCAGCTATCACATAGAACAGCATGGGTCTTTTATGGTATTTTTAGTTTTTGCATTTGCTTTTTGTCTCTTCTCTGAAGTTATTTTTCAAAGAATTTTTATTCTCATTTTATTTGGAAGGGACAGAAAGGACATGGGGGCATACAGAGACTTTCCATCCACTGATATCACTTTCCAAATGCCTGGATAACCAGAATTAAACCAGAACAGAGCCAGAAGCCACGAACTCCATCCAGGTTTTCCCTAAGGATGGCAAGTGATTGGATTGCGCCAATCACCTACTGTGTCCCATGTTACACATTATCAGGAAGCTGGAATTGGAAGCAGAGTAGTTGGGACTTGAACTCACTACTTAAAATAGGATGCAGCACACTACCCAAACACCCACTAACAAACACATACCCCAAGCAGCAACTTAACAGACATATCACCTGCCTGCCCCTGTTCATAAGTACATTTACATGCTTTTCTATATCCTCTTAGGATAACAAAATTTCCCGAAGAGAAAGGCTTATGCCTGTTGTTTTCCTCCCTGTTCTATGCCAAGCATATACTAAACATACTACAGTCACATAAATATTTCTAGACTTTTTTAGAGATTCATTTATTTATTTGCACTCAGAGTTACAGAGAGAGAGAGAGGGAAGGGGAGAGAAAAAATTTTTCCATCCACTGCTTCATTTCCCAGATGATTGCGATAGCCAGGACTGGCCCAGGCTGAAGTCAGCAGTAAGTAGCTTCATCCAAGTTGTCTACAAAAGCAGCAAGGGCCCAGACACTTAGGCCATCTTTGGCTGCTTTTCCAAGGCCACATAAAAGGAGGTGGACTGGAGGTTGAGCAGCCAGGACTCAAAATGGCATTATATGGGATGCCAGCATTATGGGCAATAGCTGGCCTGGAGATATGTTTTTAAAACAGATGTTCTTGGAAGTGGAAAGAGCCTTCTCCAAAGGCTCTTTTCCAAAGGCTCATTATGATTCCGCCCTATCTGGAATGGGAAACATTGCTAGACACTGCTAGTAATCATCTTCCCAACTATGGAATCTCTCTGAGCCTCTGAGCCCCAGGTTTCTCATCTATAACAAAGGGATAAGAACTAACAGTGCCCACCTCCCAGAGCTGTCAAGAAAATTAAAGCAGTTCATATCAGAAAGCCTTCTGAGCAGGGCCTGGCATTTAGTAAGGGCCCATATGTTGGCTGGTCCGATTAATCACACTTACATATTTTATCGTTGCCATTTCGGGGGTGACTTTGTATTGCTCCAGGTAACTCTTCCTTTTCTACAATCTGTCTACATAATAGTGTCACAATTTCCTTCCCAGGACATACACACAGAGTCCCTGTTAGCTCCCATGCCCTCTAGGAGTCCCATCTAAACTACCCAACAATGTGCTAGTGGCAGGGAGCACTGCCAGGGAACTCAGAAACACACTCAACTTCTGGTGTTCCAGTTCTTCACCTATAATGTGGAATAACAACAGTACTTCCTTTATGGGCTGTTGAAAAACGAAATAAGTGAATATGAGCAAAACACTTTTTACAGTGCCAAACACAGGGTAAGCACTCAATAGGTTTCATCTTGTATTATGACAGGGCCCTCCTCAACTGGATTCCAATTTTACAGCTTCATATTAATTCACTTAGCAAATATTTAATCCTCGTCTATGTGCTATGCAAACTTGTATGTTTACAACGCAGGTGGGAGGGACAGGTAAGAGCAAGTTAGAATTCCTGGGTAGATACTCAATTAAGGGAGGCACACTGCACTCAAGGACCCCACAGTAAGGGAGTTCCTACCCAATGTAGTTCTGGGAGGAAGGCCAGGTAAGGCAATGAGTGCAGCAGAAGGTATTCAGACATAGAGTAAAAGAAGCAGCGAGGATAAGAGAGCAAGAAAGTACATTCTACTTTGGTGTCTGGGATCCAGCCATGTAAATTACCACTTCTCTGACTCCCAGTTACTTTCCATTACTCCTCATGATTCTTGATTTATACTCTGACTATGGCTGTCCCCTGAATTCTTCACCCCGAAACAATAAATGTTTACCAAATAAACACATTTTTCCATAGTTTCCTTTTAGCAGTAACACTCCAAATTCCCTAATGGTGACCTGGGCTCTGGTCCTGGATCAACCAGGTCCTGGATCAACCAAAGCTCTTGGCTTTAGCAGACTCACACTCAATTTACAATATCTGATCAGTGCTCATTCTGCAAACATGCTGATACAAGAAAACATGGCACAATGTCTGTCTTGGTGGTATTTATTTCTGACTACAAACCAAGAACTCCAAGCAAGATTTCCACCTCCAGGTTTCCCTTTGGCAAGTTCCTGCACCTCTTTAACCCACATGCGTCACCTGTGCAATTATCTCACCTGTCTGACCAACAGGGACAGAGCCATGCAGTTGTACCACCAGGCACCATTAGGACCACTGGGGCAACTGGAGAGTTGTTTAGGATCTCTGGTGGATTCTGCTTCGAAGGTACATCATGAAAAACAAATCCACTCAAGCTGTTCCCTCCTTTCCTTTAAACCAAATCACTAGGTTGGCCAAGTTGTTTGACTCATTGCCGTTCACATTTCATTTGCCACCCCCACAAGACATATTCTTTCACCACTAGGTGAGCCAAAGGTAATTAACAACTTCTGAGGAAGAGAAGAGAAAGCCCTGTAGGCTTTGCTGGAGACACAAGGTTTACCTGGCTCAGAACTCACATAATTGTGTAACACAAAGCAAAGAAAATTGAGGCAATTCTTCAAGTTGATTGATGCTAAAACACAAGAATAAGTGTTAACTGCCAGACATCAGGTAAACAGCTAGTAATTATGCCCCTATAAGGAAACAGGAAAAATAGAGACCTAGTAGTGCACGGCAGACCTGAGTTCAAATGACAGCAATATTTCATAGCTTTCTCTTTTACTAAGTGAACACTACCACCTTCTATGGCAGTTCTAAAAACCACCCGGATATGAAGTGTTGAAACATGCCTGGCACTTAACAGGTTGCCTTAGTCTGTTTTTCGTTGTCATACAAAAAGCATCTAAGAACAGGTAATATATTTTTTAAAAAGTTTATTTTGGCTTTGAATTTTGGAGACCATGAACACCAGGAGCATGGCACCAGCATCTGCGTTGCATCTGGTGAGGGTTTTGACACTTATATGTGTGACCCGGATAGAATTCTGGACTTCTGGCTTTGGCCTGAACCAACCCCAGCCATTGCCGCTATTTCAGGAGTGAACCATTGGAAGGAAGATGTTCTCTCTCTCTTCCTTCCACCCATCTCATTATTTCTCTGCCAATAATCAATATGCCCAATGAAAATGTTCTAGTTTATATTTGTTTTTCCTAGATATGTTGGGAGTACAATGTTTGAAAACCCTCACACAATATTCCTGATCTCTGATGAATGAGCTGCAGTGTTTGCCTCTAGAACTGTAATACCATTAATGGTTTTATAACTCCATAGCACTGGGATGAATTAAATGCTCTTCAACAATCCAGAACTATTTAAAAGCCATAAGAGAGTTTAAGTGCTTAAACTCAAGAATTTACCAAAGTCAATTCCAATACTCTAACATGAAATTTTAAAATTAAAATTCCACATTTTTAAGACGAGTATTTAAGAATCCCAAGATAAAGTGAGTCAACACCTGTAATAATGACAATAAACCACCAGACACAGCAGTTTCCTGCTCCCCATGTCTGTCATGGTTCCATGTCATTCTAACTAATGCCTCCTTGTGCCCTGGCAGCCGGCATTGCTAGTCACACCGTACAAATGGCAAAAAAAATAGTGCATCTCAGTGCTACCCAAGGTCAGGCAGTTAATAAATGACACAGGGACAGGCAAGCAGGCAGAGGAGAGCACAGGTCTAATGGGTGGCAAGCCCACCGTATCCGTCACTAACAGCATGCGTCTTCGATGGGCTAACGGGTCAGGTGATGTCAACTTGCAATCTTCCCTAAAACTTACTTTTCTTTCCTCAATGTAATTTTTTTTAAAGATTTATTTTATTTTTTATTGGAAAGTCAGATATACAGAGAGGAGGAAAGACAGAGAGGAAGATCTTCCGTCCACTGATTCACTCCCCAAGTGGCTGCAACAGCTGGAGTTGAACCAATCTGAAGCCAGGAGCCAGGACACAGGAGCCAGGAACTTTTTCCAGGTCTCCCAAGCGGGCACAGGGTGTCAAAGCTTTGGGCCATCCTCAACTGTTTTCTCAGGCCACTAGCAAGGAGCTGGATAGGGAGAAGTGCTACCAGGATTAGAACTGATGCCCATTTGGGAGCCCGGCATGTGCAAGGTGACGACTTTAGCTACTAGGCTACTGCACCGGTCCCTCAATGTAAGATTTTTTTAAAGCTTTTTCCTCATGTATATTTATTTGAAAGGCAGAGAGAAAGAGTTCCATCCAATGGTTCACTCTCTATGAGCCTGCAATAGCCAGAGCTGGCGGGGCTGAAACTAGGAGTCCAGAACTTTATCCAGGCCTCCCACGAGGGCGGCAGAAATCTAGGTACTTGAGTTGTCCTCAGAAGCAAAGCTGGAACTTGAACTTGGGCATTCCAATATGGAATGCAGGAATTCCAAGCAAAGGCCACAGCACCAGCCCTTGCTGTAAAAGTTTAAGAGAATAAATACACCAAGATGGAAAAGGACAGTACAGCCCTATTAACCAAAAGATTATGACGTGAGTAAAAAAAAATGAACAAGAAATGCAATGGCAATCAAGTTTGTTTTCTAAATGAGTTCTAACAGTGGGTGAGGTCATTTCCCAAATCCCTGGCAGGGCAGACTTCATCATTTATCTGTAGAAGGTATTAAAACTTTCAAGGTGCAACACATTTGGCATCTCTTAAGCATTTCCCTGGCATTTTTTATTCTAGGTCAGACAGCAAAAATCTAGTGGGGCCTGAGGGAATCCATCACCTTAGACCCATTTAACCGGTCAGAATGCACTTATTTCTTTCACTTTAGATTCCTTCACAAAAGAAGCTCCATTACACTTGAGTCCCTCTTTCTGTGAGACTAAACCATGACCGTGTACGTGGCTGATGCTGTGGTCTTAGGCAGCTAGTTCAGAGTCAAGAGCTTGAAAGCATGCCTCCCCTGCCTATGTGATCCTTTCTGCCCACCGGGGATGCTGACCTATCATTACCTGGAATCCGAGAAGGGGCAGACTGGCATTGTTGCATCACCACTCCCCTGGCAAGCTTCCATAAAGGCCCGTGACAGGGAGGGGCTCGCTTTCTTGGTCGTGTGCTTCCATTACTCTTGCATTCCCTTGGCCTCCCTCGTACCTGCTTGCTCTCTGAATTCCCACAGACTCCGAGGGCAGAGAACCCTTGGACATGGCCACTGTATGTCTGTATTCTTCACCTTCTATTCACTTGGGCGAGTCAGTGAATATGTAAATGCTAAGATGCTTTGTATTTCTAAGTTGTGTACTTCTCAAGATTCCGGGGAAGGTGAGGCCTTGCAGGAATGGAACACGGACAGAGAAGCCAAGAAAAGGTGAACGCCTGCAGCCTTTTAAGTGTGCCCAGGTTGTTCACTGCACATCTTTTAGCATAATTTATATTGCTGGGGAAGCTGGGATATAGGTCTTCAATTTTACAGATGGGCTTCAGGGTTTCAATTCAGACTGGATTGACACAGTGACTTCATTTGCTAATTTCTAGTGGGCACTGCCATACCGATCTGGGTTAATAAAGATTGTTTAATACATTCTAGACTTGTCTGGCATGATCTCTCTTGCACCCGCAACAACTGACACATTTTTTTTTTAAAGATTTATTTATTTTGTTCATCTACTCCATGGAATACTACTCAGCTATTAAAAAAAACAAAATGCAGTTCTTTGTGGCCAAATGGGCCAAACTGGAAACCATAATGCTAAGGGAAATGAGCCAATCCCAAAAGGTTAAATACCACATGTTTGCCTTAATTTAAGATGATATGATGTTATGTATAACATGTTATGTTTTGAATGTTATATGTTGTGTATAAACTAAATTGAAGTATAGGTGAGGTGGTCACAGAAGGTGGCTGGGAACTCGCATTTACTTTCAACATATTGGTTACTCATTACTATGTCAATTAATTCCATAATGATGTAAATTTTTGCTGATGGTATGATGGAGCTTTCAATTGACTGGGATAATACTCTGCTAGCTCTGTCTTCAGACCAGAGAGGGTATACCTAAGAAGACGTTGAACTTGACTGGACAATAAGATGCTGGACTCTATGTTTGGTGTATGCTTGCAATGGGGGAATCTCAACTGAACTTGAGCTGTGGTTATGCAACAAGGTGGAGGAATCCACCATGGTGGGAGGGTTTGGAGAGGGGTGGGAGAACCCAAGTATCTATGTAACTGTGTCACATAATACAATGTAATTACTGAAGTTAAAAATAATAAAACAAAAACAAAACAAAAAAAAAAGATTTATTTATTTTATTACAGCCAGATATACAGAGAGGAGGAGAGACAGAGAGGAAGATCTTCCATCCGATGTTTCACTCCCCAAGTGAGCCACAACGGGCCTATGCGCGCCGATCCAATGCCGGGAACCTGGAACCTCTTCCGGGTCTCCCATGCGGGTGCAGTGTCCCAATGCATTGGGCCGTCCGCAACTGCTTTCCCAGGTCACAAGCAGGGAGCTGGATGGGAAGTGGAGCTGCCGGGATTAGAACCGGCGCCCATATGGGATCCCGGGGCTTTCAAGGCGAGGACTTTTAGCCGCTAGGCCATGCCGCCGGGCCCAACAACTGACACATTTTGAAAGAGGTAAGAAAATAATCCGTATATTTAACAATGAAACTAAAATGTTAAACCTGCTCACCAACACAACTGGAGACACCTGCATCATTAGAAAGGTGTAATTACCAAGCCGCCAAGCCACAAGACTACTTAGGAGCCGTGGTAACAAGCAGAGCAACTGAGATACTGGCAAAGCTTGGCCAAACAGCCTTGACAACCCAGGCCTGCAGTTTGGTAATTGGCAGTTGAGTGGCCACAGGACCTATTGGTCTGTAATGATAGAGTATAGCCACCAGTAGCTCACAACTATATATAGCAAGTGTCCTCATCTAACTTCGACAGGAAGTAGAAGTAGAACCCTCAATTCGATGACACTTTTATGGACAAGGGCCTGTCAGCTGGAACAGAAGAGGAGCTCAAAATGTCTTTCAATTCAAACCACAGTTTTAGCCCTGTAGTACATAAAACACAAGGCACAGATCTGAGCAACTTAAGGTTTCCCTGTGAATTACATGTATCATTTAACCAAAAATGGATGAAACATGGACTTGCACTGCCACATCAACTTTGAGAACTGTTTAGAGGAGAAATTCTCAAGGTAGGGTCTGTGGACCAGGCAGACCAGGCAGGCATCAGCACCACCTAGACACCTGTTAGGATTGTAAATTCTCAGGCCCCATGCCAGACCTCCTGAATCAAAAGCTCTGGGGGCTGGATCTGGCGAGCTATACTGTAACAAGCCCTCTAGGTGAGTGGGATGCATGCTTGACTTTGAGAACTGGTGGCTTAGAAGTCTGAGAACAAAGACATGAAAGTGAAAAAGTACAAAGTATTTATAGAAAATGGTGAGATGAGACGAAAACTCCGATTAGGTAACAAAGAACCTGAGAAAACGTACTAGAAGTAAGGCTGGATATTAGGTAAAGGCCAGAAAATTCAAGACACCCAGTGCTGGCTCAGGAAGCTTTGATGCTAACTGGAAATTGGGAGCTCTTGGAAACTCTGCAGATCATTAGAATGATGGGTTTGGCAAAGCCAAGAAGACTGGGTGGAAGACTGTCAGGAAAGCTGACTCAGTGCAAGGTGATGGGTCTGATGACACTACTGGGGAAGACACGCAAAGAGACAGAAAACAAGATCACAGAATTCTACAGGCACAACCCCTCCCCCACAAAGCAGAGCAATCCAAGCCCTCAAATGGGAAAGCTGAAATTGACACTAGCCTGTAGATGGGAGTGAGAAAGCACAAAAGGTCTGCTTGAAAACAATCATAATTTTATTTTAGGTTTCACTGGAATGAACAATTGAGAGTAAGGATTAACAATTATAATTATTTAAATGGAATTCCTGGCTCTGCTACTTATACACAATTTTGCTCTAATTATCTTATCAGTTAGAAGGAGTGTATTAGGAATGAGGAGCCTGCAGAAGAGGAAAAAAATAAGAAAAGGACTCATTTCTACTTCTCTGATTCAGACGCTGTCACTTGCACTCTGCTAATACTGAGTGTCTTTCTTAGAAATACCCAAAACTATGTGATGCCCAGTGGGTGCCCAGCATACCAGCTCCCTGCAATCTCGACTCCCCTCACTGACCACAGCCTTCAGAAATCCTGCCAAGGGCAAGCGAGAAAGGTTGTTCCAGTGAAAGATGTCACCCTTTTTCATCTTAAAGTCATTAAAAGGTTGTGCACCAGAAATAGACCTACATAAATACAGTCGATTGGTGTTTGACAAACGAGCAAAGCCCATATAATGGAGAAAAGACAGTCTTGTTAACAAATGGTACTCTATCACCTAGATATACACACGCAAAAAAAAATCAAGATCAGGCCTTACATCATTCATAAAAATGAACCTACAATGGATCATAGACATACACATAAAATGTAAAGCCAAAAGGTCTTAGAGAAAACTAACATGCAGCAAAATCTCAATGACCTTGAGTCTTGCAATCAGTGGTTTTTGAGATATGAGTACAACACCAAATGCATGAAATAAATAATTGATAAGCTAGACCTCATTAAAATGAAAAACTTGTATTCTGCAAAATACACTGTCAAGGAAATGAAAAGACGAGTCACCGACAGGGAGTCTGTTGAACTGTCATCTAAATAAACATCTTCTCTTTCTACATTAGTTTCAAGTGTTCTATGACAGTAACAGAAAGTAGACTACATAGAAGAACATTGTTCTTCAGACGTGGCTAAGAACATGTCGGCTAATGCAACGGAGGTATGCCGTACTATTGCACCATTTGGCAACTATGATGTAAATAACAGTGTGTTGTGTGGCCCACGAGTAACAGCTACACTGTAGGTCTGTTGGGAATCCCCACTTGTTGATAGCAGGGTTTTAAAGAGTGTAGGCCCAGGGGGTATTGCTCCAGTTGCAGCTCTGCCTTTCAAAAGTGCTAGTGCTCCAGCCTTCTCAATGTAACGCACACATACTATTTCACATCCGGAACAAAATCCCCCTGACGTGGACAAAGACTTACAGAACACATTCTCATGGATAGCAGAACTTTGGAAAACAGGAGGGCAAACAAACCTGCCTGAGGCTCTTTGGCTGTGCTTTGCTGGCAACATGTGGGGCTGCTTGGTTGAGCTTTGAGGAGCTATTTTTTCTCTGTGTCTAGATCACGGAACCAGGCTGGGAGGGTTGTATGGGTAGATTTACAGGGTCCATAACCTCCTAATTTTTTTTCTTTTTCTTAAAATCAAGATCTGTGCACAGTTTTGTTCAGATTTTGAAGGGGTTCATGACCCCAGAGCAGCATATGTACTACTATACTAATTCTTCCAGAGAAATCCAGAAAAACTCCTTTACCTTAGGCTGTAAAAATCACATAAAAAACAAAGCTCTGGTCTTAACAACATAAATTTTCCTTTCCTAACCAATCATTTATGAAGCACTTTATGTTTCACCAACTGTTTGGAAGAATTAATATGAGACCATTTAATTAAACAATTCAGTTACATGCTTCCTGTGGAATAATTAACTCACATAGCACTGAACAAAACATTTGGACATAACTATCCTTTAATCTTCACAACAGGCTGTGAAGGAACTGTAACAAGGGCACTTCAAACAATTTGTGGAAAAACAGAATTGAAAGATAAGTTTGTTTTGGTGCAAACAACTTTTGAAGTTCAAGCATGAAACCAATCTTCAAAAAGTTTGTGAAAATACTAGAAAAACTACATATAGATTTTTCTTTTATAGCACATTAGCACACATTTTAATCCTATTCTTCCATGAACTGTCTAAAGCATCATGCATGTCTGACAAATACAAAGACTTTTCAGTGCTAAGAAACCATCTCAAGGTCCTAATACCGGCAAGCTGGTCCTCTGAGGCCCAAATCCATGGTTACATTCTGTAAACTGCTAGTTTATAGAAGATATCAACTGTACTCCAGAGACAGAAATAACATGAGTGGTTGCCTAGGGCTGGGGGAGAGTGGTGGGAGAGTGAGGTGTGAACTACAAGAGGTTACTACTAATGGCCACCCATCTGCTAGGGAGGTAAGAGAGAAGCTCCACAATCAATTTATAGTGATGGTTCCTTGGCTCTGGATATACTACAAAGCACTTCATTGTACGCTTCCTCATAAATGGTTAGTGTTGTGTATAAGTTATATCACATATGGGTCTCCAAAAAATCAGTTGGAAATTGAGGGAGGGAATGAATTTTCAATGCTTCTCATTTTGAAGGTCAACTCAAACAGTAGCTTGGTCCTTTCCCCCTGAGTATCGGTTGTTTGTTTCCCATGAGGATGCCTAGCAGTTGTTGTGGAAAAAAAAACAGGCCAACAGTGCCTAGTGGATTTCCAGTTAGCTGGAAGTCTGCAGAACTCAACGTTGAGTCGCACCTGCCTCCCTTTCCGTGCCACAGGGGTTACAAGACACACATGCCCTCTACCATTCAGCAAGGCAGGAAACTCACGACAAAACAGAATATTCAGATAAGCTAAATGACTGTCATCCACTTGTGGCAAACCAAGCCTGTTGGAGACAAGACCTGTGATGTGGCTACATAAACCACAGGTGACACTAACATGGTGAGCCATACTCTGGGATACAGCAAACCAAGCCTTCACTACACCTCGGCTTTCTTTTGACTTCAGAAACCTTCACTAGGTACCTGTGACTAGTTTCATTAAATCCAAATGCTCTGATCTGATCCCCCAACCCCAGTTCATTTCCCACCTTGGGTCAGCAGTGCAGGACAGGGTGACCTCCTCACTGGGCCACACTCAGCTCCATTTCTGAGTTCACAGAGAACCTGCACATACTCTTCCCATCTCCCCATAACTAACAAAACCCTAACTCTTTCAAACCCCATCTCATGTTTCACCTCCTCCTTGGTTGTACAGCCCTGACTCTTTGGTGTCTTTCTCCTCTGCATACCCCAGTGGGACCTTTGTGCTAAATATGACAATGGTGTCCCTGTAATGACTCCCTGGGGAGAGCTCAGTAGTAAGCACTCAGCGCAGAATTGAGCAGGAAAGAGACAACTGAGTAAATTTTCTCCCATTGCAAGTCAGTTCTGCAAAAACAAGCCAGCTCCTGCACCAGCAATTCCTAAAACAATCAGGAAATTATCTTTATAAACCACTTTTAAGATAACATCTGATTTAGGAGATTTTTATTTAGGTGCTTTGCTTGAGTGTGTCACCTAGTTTACGATGATACACCCACCATGAAAAGAACTGGCCCACCAAAAGTGGGGCTCATTACAATGCTTCAAAAATGAATATGGACTCACATGGACTTATCCCCTATACAGGTTACACTCATTCAGCCGGTCAGTATTTCTAAGCACTGAAGAGGTATTGGGAACTCTAGGCTAAGCTCAAGAAAGTGCATCAATTTTTTGTGGTTACACTCACCTCGAAAACTTTTCCTCCACGCATGCTGAAGCTGTAACTGGGGACAGCAACCACACTCTCCCTACATAGGAAGGCTCTTATCAATGAAGGCCTGTCAGGTGCATGCCACAAATCACCAGGGCCTATGTCCTTCTTAGGTGCTGTTCCTGGTTACCCAATGTTGAGCCAAAATCACGAATTCCCTTCTCTTCTGCTCAAAACCAGGATAGATACAGCTCCCTCCCTTTCACCCCGGTCCCACCCACCCGGGAAGCTGCATGCCTGGAAGCTAGTGAACCATTTCTAAATGACACACAGCCCTATCCAACACTTATAATTTTCTCAACCACTGGGGACAGAATGGATCCCTCTTTCATTCTGGTTTCATGCAATTAGAACTGCTCTAACTACTCATGTGTACCGATTATGGGCTTTGCTTACAAAGAACACTGAATGTAGACATAGGTTTGGCACATCCTAGTAACTATCTTCAGGACCAACTGAATGGACGTGTGCTCCTCCTGAGCTTGTATCTTCCTAAAAAAAAAAAAAATCCTCTGGTTAGTGTCCTTGACCCCTCCTACTACACAGCAGAGCTACTGTGCTCTTTCTTGGGTTCAGGACAAGTCACCACAGAGAAAATAAATAGATACATAAATAAATAATAAAAATACTGTTCAGTCAGTAACAGCAGCATTTAGGGTCAGTGTTGAGGGGCACCGAGTTAAGCCACACCTGCGATGAAGGCTTGTCGAAAAGCACCAGCTGGAGTCCCAGTGTCTCCACCTCTGACCCAATTCCCAGATAATGCACCTGGGAAGGCAGTGGAAACAACCTAAGTGCCTGGGCCCTTGACACCCACACAGGAGAGGTGGACGGAGCTCCAGGGGTCCTGGCTTCAGCCTGGCCCAGTTTAGGTCACTGCAATCACTTGGAGAATGGCTCTCATTTATGTGAAGTTCACCAAGTTCACCTTCCCAACCCAAACCCTGCTTCTCTTCCCATCACTCTGCCTTTCAAATAAATACATCTTTCAAAAAAATAAATAAATCTTAAAAAAATGACACCATTCTCATATGAATATACCAACTGACCAGAAATGTGACAGAACATTTAATACAAATGTAACAGTTCAAAGTAGGAGGCGAGGGTAAAGAGGCCAAATAGGAAGAGTAATTCTCAAGTTTATTTCCTTCTCTTTTCAACATAATAAAATCTTTTTTTAAAAAAAATTGTTATTTATTTTTTATTGGAAAGGCAGATTTGCAAAGCAGGAGAGAGAGAGATTCCATGTCCACTGATTTGCTAATCCCCAAATGGCCACAACGGCTGGAGTTGAGCTGATCCAAAGCCAGGAGCCAGGAGCTTCTTCTAGGTCTCCCACGCAGGTCCAGAGTCCCAAGGCTTTGGGCCATCCTCACCCTGCTTTCCCAGGCCACAAGCAGGAAGATATAGATTTGAAATGGAGCAGCCAAGATACAAACAGAGCCCATATGGGATCCAGGAGCATGCAAGGCAAGGGTTTAACCACAAGGCTATCGTGCTGGGCCAAAATTAAATCTCTTACAGACCCTAACCTCCAATTACTTCAAAAAATTTGTGGAAAAATAGGATTAAAAGATTATTTTGGAACCGAGAGCTACTGAAATTCATGTATAGTTTTTTTCAAAATAGCAATTTCCACCATCTCTTTGAAGTATCCTCATATATAGTTCTTAAAGTATAAGCCCAAAAGAGAGACTATTAAGTGATAAAAGTAAAATAACATTGCCCAAAATAACACAGATCATAAACTTTCTAATCAAGTTTAACTCACAAGGATGTTTAGTGACACCAGATTGCGTGCATATGTACAATCTTGTAAGAATTCACTCCAAATACACTACATCTTAGTAAACAAGTTTAAGAGGAAGTGGAGAAGTATAGCCTTCAGTAAGTTTAACAGTTTATTACAGCTCAGATCAGAAAACACTGTTCTTAAAATGTGTTCACGACCTTGAACTGTTGTGGAGTGCGAAAGAGATCACACTGGACCCACGTGTAGGATGTGAGGAGTTTTATTTTCCAAGCTTGGTGACAGCAGCTCCCGCTACACCCCCGGAGCCTCTGCACCGAACTGACCAAGTCAGGGGCTTTTAAATTCTCACCCGCCAATCAGATTGAGAGCCATGCAGAACCAACAAGGAGTTATTAGAGTTATTAGAGTCCAAAGTTTTCTTGTAGTTAACCCTAATCTAGACTAGCAGGCAGGCAGGGCCAGGTGTACTGAGCCTCCAGAGTTAATTTCTGCACCACTGGAGTAATTTCTGATCTTCCAGTTGTTTGGAATGGTGCGGAAGGCAGGACAGGCAGGAGGAGCAGGGTGCTCTTTTCGCTCCTTCGATTAACTTGAATGCCGTGAGAGGAGGTAGGAAGGGTGGGGTGTGGAAAAGTTTCAGTGCCCTGTCCGCTGTCAATTAACCTAACAAGTGGCTTGTGCCATCAAGGCTGGCACCCCATTACAGAACTTTCCCTGCAGTAGGCAAAATTACATAAGTGGATTTATATGTGTGCCTCAACTCACATGTTCAATAAAGGGAGTTTGGACAGTGAACAAAGGAAAAATAATGATGTAGGAAATGCTATGACATTTGAAGAGTCACTTTTTATCACAAGTTACAAAGAAATGGCCCCATTTTCTTAAAACTTTTAAAACCACAAAATATCCCACACCAAAGGAAACAACCTAATTTACTCAATTCTACCAATGACATATGGTGTGTGCGTGTGTTAATTGCCAGTGTAGCTCCCCCTCACACGGACATGTATTATCTGCACTCTTAGGCCTGCCTGGTGGTTCCAACAACTACTTGAATCATTCTGGCTGCTTTATAAACAGGAACAAATGCTAAGACACTGAAATAAAGAAGGCTACAGAGCCATCGCACTCCATGCCCTGCTTTGCACTCAATAAATATTGGATCATTGATCGGAGTTGGACGCGAACAAAACAAAGGATCCTTAATTTGCCCAAATCTAGCCAAGTGCTGCATCAGCTACCCTGACTGAATACAACTAAATTCCACAGGCTTCCCACGATGCTCAAAGTATAAGGCAAAAAAAAAAAAAAGTCTGTATAACTCATATGGCTGCATCATTCTTTCTTTACCCATCCCTTCTTAGGTATCATGTACCATGTTAAGAGCTGACAACACAACGGGTGGAAAACTGCCCAAAGGCCTTGTATAAAGGAGACAACTGCATAGAAATGCAGTAAAAAGGTACTTCCAAAGAGAGGAGAGCAGTGGCATGAGAGAATTCAATGGAGGGGAAGGGAACAAGAGCCAAAAAGATTTCCCACTTTGGTGTGAAGGGTAACTGTGCTTTAACTAAGGGTAGAAGGAAAGGAAGGAATGGGGGGGGGAGCAGGGAGAGAGAAGGGTCTGCTCTGAAACAGGGACTCAGGCCCAAGAGCTGAGGGGAAAGAAGTGAAACCCAAGAGCCAGAGTAGCTGCAGATGGCAGGTCAGGGAGCAGCCAGGGGAATGAGCAGAGCAGGGCACAGCAGCCTGACAGGCAGCTCCGGCTAAAGATGTGTCTTGATCTTAACATAAACATGAAGAAAAACAAAACCAAAAAGCTTCCTGCGGCAGAGTAGCAAAGAGGACTGGATCCCAGCTCAGCCAAGCTGAACTTGAATCCCAAGTGCCAGTTTAACCACTGAAACGTGCCAGGCAATCTTGGGCCCCATCTCTACCAATCAGTGTGTCCACTAAAAATAGCAACACCTACTTCTAAGTGCCAGCTAGGAGGGCTGGGTGAGATAAACCAATGTGAAATTGTTTTGTTGAGATAAAAGTTCAGCAAATTAACAGCATTCTAAGATTACCTACTTAAAAAAAATTGAATTTGATACATACATTGTAATCTTCTTAAAACCTATTTTCGTTTCCTTTCAAAATCAAAGACAAATTAACATGGGTCTTGCACAGTAGCCGAGGAGCTGAAGTCCTTGCCTCGCATGCTCTGGGATCCCATATGACCACCAGTTCCTGTCCCTGCTGCTCCATTTTCAATCCAGCTCCCTGCTTGTGGCCTGCGAAAGCAGTAGAGAATGGCCCAAAGCCTTGTGACTTTGGACCCATGTGGGAGACCCAGAAGAAGCTCTGGACTCCTGCCTTTGGATTGGCTTAGCTCCGGTGGTTGCCACCACTTGGGAAGTGAATCAGTGGACGGAAGATCTTCTTTTCTGTCTCTCCATCTCCCTGTATATCTGACTTTCCAATAAAAATAAAATGAATCTTAAAACAAATCAAAGACAAATTTACAGAAACATACCCAAATTCTTAAAAGTCCCCTACTACTTGGGTGTCACGGAAAGAAATGACATTCACAAAATTCAGAAGTTGATTTGCAGTATGAATTTATAGTCAGAAGGCTGATCAGATACATATTTCAACATTCTAGAATCTTCTGTGTTAAGTAATCACCATGCTAATTTCCTCAGAGAAAAATATCCTTGGCATTGATCCAGAATTATATGCCATCAATCAATTACCTTATTTCATAGACAGCTTAGAGCTAACCCATACAGACAAAATTATTTCTATAAAATTAAACATAAAGTACAAGTAGTTCTAATTGTTGGAGGTAATAATAAAGCAAAAGAAAAAAATAAGCCTTATTGCTGTTGAAGATAAAAAAATTAGCTACTGGTATGCATACCTCTTTGCTGCCAAAAACAAAACAAAACAAGAGCTCAGTACACTAAAACTAATGTTGGTGTAAGATTAGCCTATTTCTATAACTTCCCAATACACTCATTTCTACCTTAAACAAAAATAAAACATTAAAATAAGCAAGAGTGATGACTCACGTTCTAAAAAATTATAAGAGTATTTATTTTAGTAAAACAAAGCATAACTTATCATCTACAGTTACAACATGCTGCAGCTATTTTTAAAAGTTACTTTAAAATCAAATACTGAAATTCTAGAAATTCTATAAAATGCCTTCTCAAATAAAAACTGTACAAGGTTAACATATACAGATTAACTACCAAAAATAATTGTCTTACATGAGTATCTTCTTAAATCAGTTGCCAACACGTAGAGTGGCTCACAGAGGTTGACTCTATTTTGAAAGCGATGCCTCATAAGCACATCATTCACATACTTACTGGATGAACCTTACTTTCTTTGCTTTTCAGTAATTTCTTCTTTTTTTTTTTTTTCTCTGTGTAATTCTTTTTTTTTTTTTAATTATTTATTATTTAACTTCAGTAATTACATTGTATTATGTGACACAGTTACATAGATACTTGGGTTCTCCCCACCCCTCCCCAAACCCTCCCACCATGGTGGATTCCTCCACCTTGTTGCATAACCACAGCTCAAGTTCAGTTGAGATTTCCCCATTGCAAGCGTATACCAAACATAGAGTCCAGCATCTTATTGTCCCGTCAAGTTCAACGGCTTCTTAGGTATACCCTCTCTGGTCTGATGACAGAGCCAGCAGAGTATCATCCCAGTCAATTGAAAGCTCCAACATACCATCAGCAAAAATTTACATCATTATGGAATTAATTGACATAGTAATGAGTAACCAATATGTTAAAAGTAAATGCGGGTTCCCAGCCACCTTCTGTGACCACCTCACCTATACTTCAATTTTAGTTTATACACAACATATAACATTCAAAACATAACATGTTATACATAACATCATATCATCTTAAATTAAGGCAAACATGTGGTATTTAACCTTTTGGGATTGGCTCATTTCCCTTAGCATTATGGTTTCCAGTTTGGCCCATTTGGCCACAAAGAACTGCATTTTGTTTTTTTTAATAGCTGAGTAGTATTCCATGGAGTAGATGAACCATAGCTTTCTTATCCAATCCTCTGTTGATGGGCATTTTGGTTGTTTCCATGTTTTTGCAATTACTGATTGTGCTGCTATGAACATAGGAGTGCATGTTGGTTTCTCATAGAACAAGTGTTCTGGATATATTCCTAGGAGTGCTATTGCTGGATCATACGGTATGTTGAATTTGAGTTGTTTGAATATTCTCCATACTGATTTCCATAGAGGCTGTACCAGCCTGCAGCCCCACCAGCAGTGGAGTAGGGTTCCCTTTTCCCCGCAACCTCGCCAACAAGTGTCGTTGGTGCTTTTATTCATGTGGGCCAGTCTTACTGGCGTTAGGTGGTACCTCATTGATGTTTTAATTTGGATTTCCCTTATTGCCAGGGAACTTGAGCATTTTTTCATATGTTTATTTGCCATTTGGGTTTGTTCCTTTGTGAAGTGTCTGCCCATTTCCCGTGCCCATTTCTTGAGTGGGTTGCTTGTTTTGACATTTTGGTTGTTTTGTAGCTCTTTGTATATTCTGGATATTAGCCCTCTATCACCTATGTCGTGTGCGAAGATCTTCTCCCATTCTGTGGGTTGCCTTTTTA
Organism: Ochotona princeps; assembly: GCF_030435755.1. Lineage (NCBI taxonomy): Eukaryota > Metazoa > Chordata > Mammalia > Lagomorpha > Ochotonidae > Ochotona > Ochotona princeps. The sequence goes on from NC_080840.1 coordinate 35,471,346, forward strand.
CTTTGTTGATTGTTTCTCTAGCTGTACAGAAGCTTCTTAGTTTGATGAGGTCCCAATTGTTTATTTTGGTCTCGATTTCTACTGCATCTGGAGTCTTTTTTAGGAAGTGAGGGCCTACCCCTAAGTGTTGCAGTGTGTTTCCAACATTTTCTTCCAAAAGTTTGAAGGTTTCTGGATGTAGGTTTAGATCTGTTATCCATTTAGATCTGATCTTAGTGTATGGTGAGAGATGTGGATCTATTTTTTTGTTTCTGCAGGCTATCAACCAGTTGTCCCAACAGCATTTATTGAACAGACCTTCCCATTTGCCTGGGTTGTCGTTTGTCTTTTTGTCAAAGATTATTTGGCTGTATCTGTGTGGGTTTCCTTCTGGCATTTCTATTCTGCTCCATTGATCTTCCTCTCTATCTTTGTGCCAGTACCAGGCTGTTTTGATAACCACTGCCCTATAGTATGTCCAGAGGTCCGGAACTGTGATTCCCCCTGCTAACTTCCTGTTCTTCAGGATAGTTCTAGCTATCCGTGGTTTTTTGTGCTTCCAGATGAACCTTTGGATCATTGTTTCCAGTTCCATGAAGAATGTTTTGGGCAATTTGATTGGGATTGCGTTGAATGTATATATTGCTTTTGGCAGTATAGACATTTTAATGATATTGATTTTACCTATCCAGGAGCATGGGATGTTACTCCATCTTTTGAGGTCTTGTTCAATTTCTTTTTTAAGCAGTTTGTAGTTTTCTTCAAATAAGTCTTCTACATTTTTGGTTAGATTTATTCCCAGATATTTCATACTTTTCTCTGTTATTTTGAATGGTATCTTGCTGGTTAAGTCTTTTTCCATCTTGGGGCTGTTCGCATACACTATGGCTGTTGATTTTTGTTCATTAATTTTGTACCCTGCCACTCTACCAAACTCTCGTACAAGTTCTAGCAGTCTCTGTATTGAGTCTCTTGGCTCTTCTACATAAAGAATCATATCATCTGCGTATAGTGAGAGCTTGACTTCTTCGTTTCCCATTTGGATTCCTCTGATTTCTTTTTCTTGTCTTATGGCCTCAGTGAGTACCTCTAGGACTATGTTGAATAGTAGTGGAGAAAGTGGACATCCCTGTCTTGTTCCAGATCTCAGTGGGAAGGGTTCCAGCTTTTCTCCATTCAGTATGATGCTGGCGCTGGGTTTTTCATATATGGCTTTAATTATGTTGTGGATTTTTCCATCTATGCCTACCTTGGTTAGGGTTTTTAGTAGGAAGTGATGTTGGATTTTGTCGAAAGCTTTTTCTGCATCTATTGATACTATCATGTGATTCTTGTTTTTCAGTTTTTGGATGTGGTGTATCACATTTATAGATTTTCGAATGTTGAACCATCCCTGCATTCCAGGGATGAATCCTACTTGATCTGGATGAATGATCTGTCTGATGTGTTTTTGAATTCTGTTGGCTAGGATTTTGTTGAGAATCTTAGCATCAATGTTCATCAAAGAGATAGGTCTGTAGTTTTCCTTCTCTGTTAGTTCTCTGTCTGGTTTTGGGATTAAGGTAATGTTGGCTTCATAGAATGAGTTTGGAAGGGTTGCCTCTTTTTCTATTGTTTTGAAGAGTTTGTAGAGGATTGGGGTCAGCTCTGTTCGGAATGTTTTGTAGAATTCTGGAGTGAAGCCGTCTGGGCCTGGGCTTTTCCTTGTTGGGAGGTCTTTAATCACTGATTCAATCTCTACTTCAGTTATGGGTTTGTTCAGGTTGATTGTTCTCTCTGGGCTAAGTTTTGGCAAGTGGTAGAAGTCTAAGAACTTTTCCATTTCTTGGTGATCTTCTGATTTGTTGGATTACAGTGCTTTGTAGTAATTTCTAATTACGGCCTTAATGGATGCGGTGTCTGTTGTTATGTTGCCTTTTTCATCTTTGATGCTGGTAATTCTTGCCTTCTCTTGTTTTTTCTTTGTCAGTCGGGCCAGTGGAGTGTCTATCTTGTTTATCTTCTCAAAAAACCAGCTTTTTGATTCATTGATTTTGTGTATGGTTTTTTTTATTTCTATCTGGTTGATTTCCTCCCTTGTTTTGATGATTTCTTGTTTCCTATTGTGTGTGGGGCTCTTCTGCTGTTGTTTTTCCAGTTCCTGGAGGTGTGTGTTTAGTTCCTGTATTTGGCGCCTCTCTTGGGCCTTGACATGAGCTCCAATTGCGATGAGTTTACCCCGTAGCACTGCTTTGGCAGTGTCCCACAAATTTTGGAATGTTGTGTCAGAGTTTTCATTGGTTTCCATAAATTTTTTGATCTCATCTTTAATTTCTTCTCTGATCCATTGTTCGTTTAGTAGCATATTGTTCAGCCTCCAAGAGTTTCTGTATTTCCTGGGGCATTTTGAATTGCTGATTTCCAGCTTCATCAGTAATTTCTTCTTACATGTTAGATTTTTGCATCATATTTAAAGTCTGAAACTTGCATTACACATAACCCTATGCCTAAAACCACTTTCTTTTCATGGGTCTAATTATAAAACAGCTATTCAGGGATTCCTGAAATACCTACAGTTCTTTTTCATTCAATAGCAGAAAACTCTCAGAAACTTAATAAATTGTAGAAACATTACTCTCTAACAAGATGCTTCAAGACACCCTAGGAGTTTTAGTATGTAGATGCTCCTTACAGGGTACAAGTGATAGCACTCTGTATGAAACAGTAAACAAATGTACTAAAAGATTGTAAAACATTCTTTCTAAAGACCAGTCTAACCCAGAAACAAAATTGAGCATTCCAAACAATATAAAATTTTAAACTACACAAAAAATATGCTACAGGTCAGCAACAAAAACCCAAGTCTGCTTTGTTCTCTTCAGTCTTAAATGCAAGGGAGGTGGCCTGCAAGATGTACTATTAAAAACAATGTTGCTGAAGGTAAAATGTAGGACTCTTCAATGCCACTAAATCAAAATAAACTCTTACACAGGACACATACCACATGGACAGAACCGGTCAATGTTTCAAAAGAACAAACTATTGGGGCAGGTATTGCAGCGTTGTGGGTTAAGCCACTACCTGTGAAACCAGCATCCCATATGAGCACCAGTTTGAATCTGGGACTGCTCTGCTTCCAAAACCAGCTCCTTGTTAATGCACCTAGGAAAGCCGTGGAAGATGTATCCAAAACTTGGGCCCTTGTCACTCGTCTGGAAGCTCTGATGGAGCTCCTGTCTCCTGGCCATCTGGGACCACAGAGAACAGAAGATATCCTTCTATTTTCCTCCTTCCCCTTCTCCCTCCTTTCCCTGTTCTACAACTCTGTCTTCAAATAAAGAAAACAAATTTTTAGAAAAGAAAAAGGCACAATGTACACTGACGTTACGTGAAAACACTGTGGCTGGGAATAATCCATTCCCTTTAGAGGCTAAAAAGAATTCAGCCAACTTCACGGTAACAACACAATTTTGAAACCCACATTTGCCAAGATCAATAACATGGGATATAATTCAAGAACTTTAATATACCAAACAGCAGAGGGAAAGAAGTTTTTTTCAGTGCCTCTGGACAGAACATAGTCCCAGGATGGAGCTCAGATAAAAAAGAGGTTATAATTTCATATTAGGTACTACAATCCATATTTCATTCCTAATTTCACCTGTAGGCTGTTAACTCTAGCATTTCAGTAAAGCAGGGATTTGGGCCAAGCCTAGTGAGAGAGGAACAACATGGAGCCAGACACCAGTCAAACGCCAGTGTAACCCTACTTCTGCTGCAGGACAATGCGACTTGTCACTGTGCCCCAAATGCCAGATGTGCAAGCCATCAGGAGAGCTTGAACCAGCACCTCCCCCTGCCAAAACCAAACCCTGGGCCCAAGAGTAAACAAATGGAGCTTAAGAGAAAGGCACAAGGAACACAAGGAAAGCTTGGAAGGAGGATGCAAATATCTGAAGAAAATCTGCCCAAGGAGAAAGGCAATGGTCACAGCAGGACCTGGCACCTAGGTTACCAGGGGCTGGGCTCAGAGCAGCAGGGGAAAATCCCACAATGCCAAGGTCTGCCCAACATGCTGAGCCAGGACCAACTCTCTTGGTACATGAGAGTTCTTCAAACATTTCATGGAAAATGAATCGGAAGTTTGTTTTGACTCAGAAATATTTAAAATTCATGCAGTGTGCGTTTATAATAGGCATGCTCTTGAGTTTTTTGAGGATCCCTTGACAGACCTAGATTTCAAAGTGTTTTATACCAAAACAAGCTATGTTTTAATTCCATCTCCCACAGACTTTTTGAAGTCCCCTTATAGCTTCTGCACAGATGTGCAAGCTACTTGCCTGCTCTCATAAATGACTGAAAACAATCACCTGGAAAGTCTGTTGGAATCCAATCTCTACCACCCTGAAATGAGATGGCGCTTTGGTGATGAGTTAAGGGGAGAGCTGTGGGATTTGGAGGGTTCCTGAACTACTCCGTGTCTCTGGCTTCCCAGCCTGCAAACGGGAGTTAACAATACTACAAATGTCTTATGAAACTATCCAAGAGGACTCCCTGACAAAACACACAGAATACTAACAGCATATCAACACTACATGACTGCTACTTATTAGTCGCTATTTATTGTGGCAATAAACCGTTTTACACTGTGTTGCTGAAGAACAGTGAGTTTTGACTTAGGAAATTTACAACTGTGGGCAGTCTGCCTGAATCCCACATAGAGAATGAGAAATGACCTTGAGGCTTCTAAGAGGGGTGGAATTCAACTCATGGCAAGATTGTAACAGGTCTCTGAACACCTGGATCACCTACCTAGACCACATGTGAGTCAGAGACCCTCCCTGCAGCAATGGAGCCCTGACCCAGGCAAACAGGGAACTGTATGAACACACTAACCACTGATTGAATAGGAAGCAAATCTCAAGATACTCTCAACAGTGACTTGGGGCCTGGGGGCACCTGTAGATCTTCTCAGATGATCAGAGACTATGGAAATGAATGAAGAGTTAATGATACAAAGACCAGAAAAAAATCACAAGAGTATCCATCAGCAAGAAGCAATCTGAGTTTTGTTGATTGATTTACACAAGAGGCTGCTGGGATTTTCTGTTAATGAGGAACAATCACAGAAGGGCACTGGACTTGCGATAAATTATATCCGTTTTTTTTTAAAACCACTTAAACACTACAGCTACCTTACTCAATTATATCTCCAAGGGTCCCAAGGGTGTGTGCGTTGAGCAAGAATCAACTCAAGATGCAAGCCGTGGGATACATACATTCTTTCTAAGCTGACCTGAAGGCCTTGTATGACAGGCACCTTTGACAACGTGCTGCCTGCGAAGGACAACAGCAGTTAGCCGCTGCTGAGAGGAATCTGTCTAGCTCAGAGAGTGATCATCAGCGCATCAAGTGCTCAGATCAGTCGCAAGTTTTTATGTAAAATCCTACTAAGTTGGAACGATACCTGGTTTTCACCTTCATTTTGTTTCCCACATTTTACATTTATACGTGTGAGGTCTTTGACAACTTTTTTTTTTGAAGGAAAAAAGGAAGAGGCAGGACAGGAGAGGATGGAGAGAGGGAAAAGGGAAGGGAAGGGGAGGAGATCAGTTGAGAGAAGAGAAGGAAGAAGACAGTGACCACAGAGTGCTCTCGCCCACTGCTTCACTCCCCAAATGCCCACAACAACCGAGGTTGGGCCATGCTGAACCTGGAAGCCAAAACCCAATCCACATCTTCTGAATGGGTGCAAGGGACCCAACTACTTGAGCCACTGCCTGCTGTGCTCCGGGTGTGCAGTAACATGAAGCTAGAATTGGAAGCAGAGCTGGGAACTAAACCCAGGTACTTCAACATGGAAGCAAAAAGCATCCTAACTGGGAGCTTAACTACTCGGCCAAATGTTTGTCCAATAAACTTTTTGAAATGTCTGATCACAAGGCCCGGCATGGTAGCCTAGCGGCTAAAGTCCTTGCCTTGAACGCACCGGGATCCCATGTGGTCGTCGGTTCTAATCCTGGCAACCCCACTTCGTTTTCAGCTCCCTACTTGTGGCCTGGGAGGCCAGTCGAGGATGGCCCAACACCTTGGGACTCTGAACCCGCATGGGAGACCCTGAGGAGGCTCTGGGCTCCTGGTTTCAGAATGGTTCAGCCCCAATCGTTGAGATCATTTGGGGAGTGAATCATCGGATGAAGATCTTCCTCTTTGTTTCTCCTCCTCTCTGCATATCTGACTTTGCAATAAAAATCAATAAATCTTAAAAGAAAAGAAATGTCTGATCACAAATGATCAGTAAAGTGTTTAGCCTCTCTCTGCTCTATATTTGTAAATATTATATATTACCAGGGAAACCCAAAGCCAAATTTTAAATATAAAACCTAGAAGAGAGAGCACTCCCACAGCTGAGTTGGATTTTAGATCCAATTCTCAAGGCAACTGAAATCGACAAAGTACTCCAGTACTCCATTCTCCCAGGAAGAGAAACAGTACATACCTCAGTTTTACTAGGTTAGAGCAGTATCTAGATTCTACTTCCAAGTAGGAAATACTACTGGTTTTAAATGTGTCCATTAATTTTTTCAAAACTAAGTTCAACAATAAATTCTGAGTCTCTAAATAAAGGTGTTTGGAAGTATACAAATGTAGAAGACAAAGTGAAACAAAGACTTTAAAAACTATGTTTCTTGATGGGAGGAAATGAGAATATAGACTGCAGAAATTTCTCTGAACAGAAAAACACAGGGCCAATCAGTACACATCCTCCAAATTCCCAATTTTAGTCTAATAGGTGAAGAATCAGCCTACTAGGGTGCATCTACTTCATAGTGTTATTTTTCTTACCCTCCAACCTTCCCCCTTCTCCGCAGCTTGGAAGCCACTCACACACACATCATTTACACATGTTCAGTTCACAGGAGCCTGGACAGTTCTCAAAGGTAAAGCTGTCAGCCCCACTTTAAGGGTTACTGACTCCATGATAAAGGTTGAAACTCGTCCTTCCAGGCTTATTATAGGAGAGCTACTCTGGAGGCTGTAATTCAAGAGTTGAAAACAGAGGAGTGAATGAGAAGGAAAAGAAAAAGAGAGAAAGTCTGCAAATACCCACAGGTTTTTTTGTTTTTGTTTTTGTTTTTTTACCTGTTTTCTCTAAAGGGGAGAGCAAGAGCAAGAGATCTTCCACCCTGTGAATTAATCCCCAAGTGGACTGCAGTTAGGAACCTGGATCTATAGCCAGGTCTCCCACATGGGTGTGGCAGAGGCCCACATACTTGGGTTATCCTCAGCTGCCTCCTGTATGCATTAGCACGGGACTGGACTGGAAGCAGAGCAGCTGGGAACTGAAGCAGCACTTCTGTGGGATGCTAGCTAAGCTACTGTGACCCCTTACCAGACCCCCACAAGTTTCTAAATAATGTAATTATGTAACTTTTCCCAAAGAACTAGTTATCTCAGTTGTAGAACAAAAACATTCTGTTAAATGCCCATTTTTTTTGAGATTTCTATGCTCAGATCACCCAATAACTGCTACTGTTCGAGAAATCATTTGTTGTAGAAGAGATAAAAAGAACATGGGCACATTTGAGTTCACTTTACCAGAACACAGTAATCAGAAGGAATTTTAGAGAACATTATGCTGCAAAAACCCATTAAATATGTTGTCTACTGCACTCATACACGATGTGCTAGCCCATTCTCACACACAGGATTAGGATCAATTATTATTTTTTTAATGCCATGCTCTTACTTGCCACCAACACTGACATGATGTCAGTCAAGTTCATAGCCCTCAAGGCTGCCCATTCTTTGTTTCACATTCACTGCAAAGCAAAACGTCAATGTTAAAGCTGGGAATTTAAACACAGGGTTCAACAGAGATATTTCATTGCTTCATTGATGGTCATACCTTTTTCTAATAGCTCCTGAACTTTCACCCACTTAAGGAAGAAGCGGTAGTAATGGAATAGAATACAGGTTAAAAAAAATAAACCCAAAGGATGTCACCTTGCCTACTCCTAGCTGAAGACTGGAAGAACCCCTGCTAAGATGAAACACGGCAGGGTTCTGTAGCAAAAAAACCGTTTGTGATTCTTAAGACTTTCTTTCCCCTTTATAACTCATACCTGGGGACACACCTGGCAAATGGGAGATACCTCAGCTTCTCTTATTGTTTACCATTACTGCTATTTTTGGAAGTAATAAACATCTATAAAACCTTAAGAGGCTAAAAATATCAAACCAGGAACCATATCAAATCAGCTGAGACACTAAGACAAACAAACTGCATTTTTATACAAGAGTCATCCATTTATCCTCTATCAGCAGGTAAAAACCTATGGTGCCCAGGTACTAGTAGACCCAATTTATCATCATCTGTTACTCCAGCGAAGAGCCTAGACTAGTTTTAAAACTGAGTATGTGATGAGGCAAATGAGTACAGGCCCTGTGGGCCAGACACAAGGAGCCACCTAATGATTCCTGAAGACCTCTATAAATAGCCCCATGGTGAGCGTTGGTGGGGAGGTGGTCCCAAGTTTATGGGGGAGCGTGAGTCATCATCGGGCCTTCTAGATCCATATTTACTGACTGTGACTCACATGGTAAGTAGAGCTGTGGAAGCCATGTACAGTCTAAGCTAAGGAACAAGATTTTTGCATGTATCACCAAGGCCTGAGATGCAACTAGACCCTTCAACAGGAGGCAAGCATCCCTATTGAAACACTGCCAACACGAACTTTCAAGACACAATAATAAATGGAAAATAGTCTGCATCTTTTCCCTCCACTCAGATATGAGACCATTCAAGTTGACACAAAAAGGTTTCTGCAAATCAATAGGGCATTTGGAAATGGCCCTTTTTCATTCTAGCACTGTGGCGTTTTAAAAATTGTCACACCCAATCTAGCAGCCTACAGGCTGCATGCAAAGTGCCAGTTCAGGAAAGCCCTGTTCATTGTGATGGTTACCATCAGCAGACAAGAATTCACAGCAGGATGCGCTGCTGTGTCCATTAATCAACACATGGAAATGCAAACAAAAGGCTCATTTCGCCTTTCTTTCCCAAAGCATTTTTAATTCCATAAAGGAATCAGAAGCCAGAGACTCAGCATGGTTAGAGGGAGCACCACTCTGAGAAATCTTGAGAAAGCATTCACACAAGGTTTCATTCCACACACCCACTTTGCCTTCAGCTCCAAACATGATGCTAATCCACCACCTTGCCATTCAGAGAGAACCATTCGTCCATGTCAGCTGACACCACTGAAACTGCTCCATGAAGACCAGAAGAATCTATCACACTCTCTGCAAGCAGCTTTCGCATCTCCTTTCTCCACTTTATTACCAACAAGGGCATGCCTGCTCACAAAGGCACATGAAGCCTCTCTAAAAGAGTCTAAGATCCTCTAGGGCTCCATTCTGTGGACTAAGGTTGTGTGTGTGTGTGTGTGTGTGTGTGTGTGTGTGTATGTGTGTGTGTGTGTTTCACCCATAGCAATTTGTTTCAGACAAGGCCAGCCGTCAGTAAGTCAAGTAATAAATTCTCAAACCCTAAATCCCATTAAAGGCTCCTCTGGGAATGTGATCAACACTATAGCACCACTCCCCTGAAAACTCAGGTCCACCTAAACTTGTACAGTTCCAGAAAGATGGTTCATGAACCCTCACGTCCATTCATGAATCCCAAGCCATGAATCACCCCACCCCCAAGCCCCAATTCTCAACTGGATCAGTCTCCAATCTTTGCATAGCCCAAGTGTCTATTGGGGCAACTTTTAGAAAGGTTATTTTCTATCATTTCAGAGGACTGAAAATGGAAAATTTCTCTGCAACTTCCCAGCAGTTTACAGTAGGGTGAACTTTTAAAAACTATCTATACCTTCTTTCAGAGAAACAAAAAAACGGGACTAAGTGTTGTGGCCCGATGTGTTAACCTCCACTTGAGATGCCAGCATCTCATACCTTAGAGTCACGCCTAGTTGTTCAACTTCCAATCCAGCTTCCTGTTAATGTGCCTAGAAAGATGGCTCAGAAACTTGGGTCTTTTCATCCACATCGGAGACCAATATGGGGTTTCTGACTTGGCTTCAACCAGGATTAGTTTCAACCTGACTTAACATTGGGCTGTTGTGGGCATTTAAAGAGTGAGAAATCTCTATTTTTCTCTCTGTCCTTCTACCTTTCAAGCAAATACAACTCAATAACAAATCAAACCCAAATGACTTCCTTTGAAAGGCAGAGCAGAGAGTGGGAGGAGAGAAACAGATTTTCCATCTGCTGGTTCCCTCCTTTAAATGTTCCCGACAAGGCACGGCTAAGCCAGGCAGAAGCCTGGAATTCAGAAATTCCCATATGATTGGCAGGGACTTAAGTATGTGGATTATCACCTGCTGCCTGCCAAGCACAGGAGCAGAAAACTGGACTGGAAGCAGAATCGGGATGCAAACCAAGCACTCCAGTATGGCATGCAGGCATTAACCACCATGGCTTCACCTCTGTGCCAATCACTGGTCCCCTCCCCTTCTAAGGAAAGTCCTGCCCTTTCTTCCCTTTTGGAGCCTGTCCCCTTGCTGCACAGATTACCTTCCAGGGATTACTCAAGAGCTCTGTGACTAATCTTCCTGCTGGAACTCTAGTCTCCCTAGCTGCTCAAGACTGAACAGGACTTGGCTCCCCAAATGCACACAGACATTTAAACTCTAAAGTCTTATGTTAATTGTTGATGGATTAGGGTAGAGACTTGATCTAATTATTGCAGCTAGGAGGCCGACCTGGTGGGAGGTCTTTAGGTCACTGGGGGCCTGCCCTCAGAAGGCAGTTCTCACAGAAAGTTGGTTATTGAAGCAGAGTTCAGCCCAGATTCTCTCTGCTCCCTGCCTCACTATGTGGTCAGCCCTCATTGACAGCCTCCAGTAATGTGGCTCACCCGATCTGAAACTGTGAGCCTCCAAACTGGGAGCTGAAATAAGCCCCGTCCTTCCCAAGAAGCTCCTTTCAAGTATTTTAAAAGTAAGGAATGCTCACAGCTTAAACCAAGCACCTCATCAAAAACTATATAAGCACACCTCCTAAAGGTACACCTGCTACCTGGTCAGATCTTTCCCCCCCATCGAACAGGGGACCCCACATTCCAGGCGATTCAAGTCCATCCAGAAGTCCCTTAGAAATACAGATGCCCAGGTCACAACATAAGCTTACAGAGCACTCCAAACTCCTAGAATCTCAGGCTGGGGGAGAAACAGGAATATGGCTGTTCAACATGCTCGCTGGACACTCCAGTGCAGCCACAGCTTGGGATTATTGTTCTAAGGTCATCTTTCATTGAAATCTGGTTGGAAGCCTCACTGCTGGGCCTCCCTCTAATCCAACAGGCTCCTTCTCACCTTACACTTGGTTTTTTACCTCTGCAAGAAAACAAGTCTTCTTCTACCTCAACCTTATGCACTTAAAAAAGCCTAGCGGAAAGTCCTTCATTCTCATAACACAGATTTGTTTTGGTGTCTCTTGTGGAGAATTTTTTTCTTCAACTCTGACATAACAAGTACTCTGTTGGAGGAAGGACGAGTGACAGGTTAATCAAAAATGCCAGTTCCTAGGCCAGTTCAAGATGTACAGGACTGAAACAACAGTGAAATGTGAACGCTTTTTTAAAAAAAATCCACAGAATGCACATCAAAAAGCTTTCTGTAAACTACCCCAAGTCTTGTCTCTGTCCCAGAAATCCTCTAACATATTTCTGAAACTCATGCAGGCAAAGAGCTATAATCTTAAAACCTGTCCTCCCTGCTAATGCAATGCAAGAGCCACAGGAGCAAAGCTAGTCAGGTGGGGACAGGTGTGCCCTGGCTTAGTCTAACTGGATATACTGACAGCATAAGACGCCAGCTCCCCGAGCTTCTGCAAAATACCTCAATTTGGCTTCTTCAGCATAGCATTCCCCAAAGCACCTGTGCAGTTTCATTAGCTGGCAGGCCCATTAAAAAATATATTGTAGACTTGAGACAGGACATGATGATCTATTGCATAAAAATATACAATGACGGTTTTTAATTATGTACAAACCAGGTGACAATTATACCGATATAAAGTTCCCTGTAATATTCATGCGCTTTAAAAATCTGTAATCACCTCCTATCTAATGAGTGGGTGTCACCATCTCTAAACCCATTCATTTATTTCACAAATGAACTGTGAATTTTTCTCAGGATATGGCACTGTGCTACGTGCTCTGGGGACTTCAGGATGAATGAGAAATGCCCACTAGCCTCACAGAAGACAATGAAGACAAGTGGCTATGGAGTGAAACAGCGTGGGTAAAGGGCTGTAAGAGAAATTCAAATTACTGCAAGGATTCAGGAGAGAAAGTGTGATTATGCGAACAGAGAAACCACCACCAAGGCACCTCCTTTTTGAGAGATGAGTCCAAGCCTGGGGTCAAAGAGACAGTAAACCAGCAGGAAGGGAAGGGTTGTGGGCATTTGGGTCAGCCATTAGGATAACACTTAGGAACTCTACACCCAGATCAGAGTACCAGGGTTTAAGTCCCAGCTCTGCCTCTGGTCTCAGCTTCCTGTTAATGCATACCTTGGGAGGCATCAGATGACTGCTCAAGCAACTGAGTCTCTGCACCCACACGGGAGATCCAGATTTGAGTCGCAAGGACCTGGCTTTGGCCTAACCCAATTCTGATTAGTGCAGGAATTTAATAAGCCAATCAGTGGATGAGAACTCTCTCTTTTTTTTTTTTTTTTGTTACTTGAACAAAATTTAAAGACACACATGCAAAAATCCCAATGCTAGTATATAACAGGTTAGTAAATAAGGCAGAGTTGGCTAAAGTAGGTGTGTGCTGAGCTCACTGGCTTCCCTTAGGTATACCTATGGGATAGCAATAATTTTGAAGGAGCAGTATACTTTGCAGATGGACATTCCACATCCAATTGGGCCAAAGGCACCCAGGTTCCTGCCTAACAAAGAATACTGTGGTATAACCTCAAGCTGTGGTGGAAAAACAATTGGAAAATTTTTCTGGAACATACTGGGAAAGAAGTAAAAGATACGATAGCTAGACCAATGGACATACAGTCATAAATCTGGGTTGGAGTCGGAGCCCATCCTGCCATCTGCAACGTCTTGGATCAGGTGCTCACACTTTCTTTTTCTCAAATGCAACTGATCGATAAAGTCTCTATTCTGTAAGACACCCATCCAGCAAGATGGATATGAAAGTCCTCTGTAAATGTGTAAGGTTCTTTCGAAATCTAGAGCAATGTCATGAGGTGGCTTGTGAATATATGTTAATTTTACTTTAAATACCAAGTAATGAACACACCATAATATATACAACAACACTGTTAGGGTACCAGACCCCGCCTGAAGCAAACACCAGGGATACCAGAGCAGAGAGAGAGAAACAGGACCGGGCTGACCATTCAACCCTAAGATCTCCTGTATTCAGAATTTCCATTTATTAGAACCATCACTTCTCCTTCCCACAAAATAAGCTCAAACTGGTAACAATTGAAATTTGCAACATTAAAAATTCTGAAATCATTTTTTATTTTTTTAAGAAGCACTTGTTTTGTTACCAGAACAATGTTCTCTTAACAATAATGAAGAAATAAATATGGGCCACCCAATTTCCTCATGACTAGCCTATTTTTTTTCAATGAATATCCACCATACAGTCTTCTAAACTGAATACATATCAAACAAAATTTTATCAAACCAGGATTCAATTTTCATTGTAGAAACCAATAGGAAACATACACACTGCAGAGAACTCTTCTTTAGTCTTTCATTGGTCATAGAAATGCTTGAAGCTCTAACACCTGTCTACCTTGACTGACATGAACCTGTTTACCCTTACTAAAAGATCCCATACAGTGACTAATTGAAATAAATCTTCCTTTGATCCCTTAAGACTTTCAAACATATACCACAGTAGATTAGAATGTTTACAAGTTAAAACAATCTTCCCAACCAAAGTATACCTACCATGCCAGACTACACAGTTACTTCCCAAATTCCTCACCTCCTGAATCTCTGGCAGCCTAAGATTCCTGCCTGCCTGTTGGTCACTACCTTCCCTGCTTCCTCCTAGGGTAGCAATAAAATTTATCAACTAAACCAGGGCACCTGTGAAAGTGAAAGGGCTGCTACAGAATAAAGCCAGGCAACTACACATTCAAAATTGGGACAGATGGTCACCTTACTTAACACATATTATTTTGGGCAGAGGGAAAAATTTGCTCATTGAGAAGGGGGGAAAATTTCATAGTTAGTAAGTATATAAATATTGGAACTTATCCTAGCCCTGCATTTCCACCCTGGAAACATGATACATTAAAGACCTTTGCCTTCTCCAGGGCAGTTGCCCTCATGGCTTCTCTAGTTTTCGTTGAGATGTTAAGTCCAGGTCAGTCTGTTCAGCAATGGAGCAGTATCAAACTGAGAAGTGTCTGGGACTACTGGTAAAACCCTCAGGGCTTGTTCATCCTTTGCTGTAAACAAAAGACGATCCTTCACTGCTAAAGAGGCATTAATAACCTTCAATTAAATAGGCATTAGCTATGACAGCTTCCAACATCAGAGGCTCGTCTTCATCCAAAACACTCATTAAGTATGGTTTACTGCGCTGGGTGCTGCAAAGGTCAAAATGCACAGCCCACATCCTCCCTGAATTTATAGTTCAGGATGCAAAATGATACGAACTGTCATGGGTGAAACATACACACACACACACACACACACACACACACACACACACACACACATCACATGAGGGAGTGACAAGTGCAGGCCAATCAAGACAGCAGAAAGCAAACCAGTTAAAGGAGAAACTGGCTCAATTGACCCCAATGCATTGGTTTAGGGTTCACTACTGAGGTAGTGCTACATTTTGTGGGGGGAAGCTGGGCAGAAGGTAGAATAACAAACAGGATCATTTCTGGTCTGAGGGCCAAAGCATCCATCTGTAACCATAACACTAGTTGGTGTTCCCATGCCAAACACTCGGTTCTCTAACCTATAATCTCTGCCACATAGGAGGGGCTTTGATGTCAGTCACTGCAGTACAACCAAAATCAAAAGAACAGACGCCCAGTAAGCATTTTTACTTTTAAAAATGAAAAGGCATTTGACACAGTGGTGGGGTCATCACGTGGGGTGCTGGCATCCCATTTGGAGTGCCTGGTTTGAATTCTAGATCCTTAAGTTCCAATCCAGCTATTGAGAATGCACACCTTAGGAGGCAGCAGATGATGGATCAAGTACTTGAGTCCCTGCAATCACCTGGGAGAATCACAGAATCTCAGGCTCCTGCCTTTGGCCTGGTCCAGCCCTGGCTATTGAGACTTCAGAGGCCTGAGCAAGCAGGCAGAATATCCTTCCAGAATATAGCTGCAGATGGGTATTCCACATCCAAATGCCTGCCCCATTCCTGTATGACTTTGGATACTCTAAGACTTAGTATAAGTGGAGTTATGGAGTATTTATCTTTTTTTAATTTTGCTTTCTTTCACTTAGTATAATGTCCACAATATTAATCTATACAGTAGCACATCAGAATTCATTTCTTGTTTAAGGTTGAGTAATATTCCAATGTAGGTATATACCACATTTTGTTTACAATAAATATCTTTTGGACCAATGAAATAACTATACTTCATAGACTAGTACAGTCTCCTTAACTAGGAGAGAATTTTTTGGATTAGAATTTTTGGAATTTCTTGGAGAAAGAGAGATGAACTGGTAATTCTTTAACAATTATGTAGGAAAATGCTTGGCCAAGGTTGACCTCCGGTTCCTAGCACTCAATGAGACAGCATGATTTAATAACGGACTTGTTAGGTGGGAACTGAGATTTTCCGGGTAAACACCTCTGCTTTTATCAGCGTATATGGTAACACTTTTGCTTCAATGGTGTAGGAAAATCTATTTCATAAAGGCCAAGGGGCTAGCCTTCTTCATTCAGAAAGAGAAAGCCTCTACAGAATGAGTAAGGACTGCTAAAGCTTTTCAAATCCTGACTTCCATAAGCCACCGATGGCTGAGCACGAAGTGTGTATGGCAGGGCGGACAAGGGGCAGGGTCTCTAGAGCTGCTCTCTCCATCAGAGTCACCTCCCACAGATGGCAGGTGAGCACACGAAAGCCCACCACATATTCCAGGCAACACTGGGAGTCCTCAGGCCTGTCCTGCAGGGCTATCTTCTTTCTTTCCCCTTTCCTTCTTGAATCTAGGCATCAAAGAAACATAATGGGAGAGAGAGCTAACGACAAGTGGGGTGGGGTTGGGAGTGTCACCATGCTTATCACAAAATATGTGAAATGTATTCACTAGAATTAATTTTTAAGAATAAGACTTTTTACTACTCCCCATGTCTCTAAGACATTTATCGTTAAAGTTTATTAAATGTTTGCCATATTGAAAACAAAAATCTGAAACAAAGTGGTACTTCCTCATGCGGGTCACTAAGAGGCCTCTTTACCAACCACAAAACCTCAGCAGAGAACCAGACAGTCAGAATGGGGGGGAGCAGAACAAGCAGGATGGACTACAACATGAGAACTGTGCGGGTGCCAGAAAGTCCTCAGGTATCCCAGTGAATCACTGAGCACCGACTGTGTGAAAAATGGGAGAATCCTGTTTGCCAGGTGGAGCGAAGCAAAGGTAGTAAGAGCTGAGTGCTCTGCATTGCTAAGTCAGTATGGTGAAATCAACGTACAAACCACACCACACTAACAAGAATAAAACCTCAAATAAAGTGACACATTTGTCCAAACGCCCTCCAGTTCTTCAGCACAGGTATATCTCTTTGCATGATTGTAATCACAGCATGTACACAATTCTGCACCCTGCACTTCTTGGTAAGGCTCCATTATACAAAATCTTTCATATAGCTATGCGAATGTCAACTCTGTAATTTAACACATTTATGGAAATCCACTGTATAAATGTATCACAATACACTTAATAAAAACGGGTGTTGAAATAAGCGGGGGGGGGGGGAGGCACAATCACAAATGTTATTCAAAGGAACAATAGCCTTTTCCCATCAGTAACCTAGACCCTCTCGGAGGGATGATCCAATTACGCCTAGAAAACTAAGCAGAGCCCCTGATTTTTAAGGCACTCCTTTTGTAAGGATAGTTCCATTTTCTCAACTGAGTCAATTGGCTGGAACTGCTTTAGTTAATTTTTATCATATGATCTCCTAGGGGTAGGCCAGAGGTACATTCTAACTTATTCCAGAAATGACAGCTTAGAAAACAGAAGTCTAAGTAGGGAAATGACCAACAGAGGCTACAACAGCCCAAATGGAGAAAAAGCCTGAGTAGACTGCATTGCAGTGAAAACTCAACGAGCTTGTGGCATTGTTTTTGCTTTTCATGTCTAATTAATAATCAGGAAATCAGAAGAGGCAACTTGCATTTCCCTTTGATCTCTGTGACCCGGTGCTAGGCACTATAGCACTTAAAACCTACTGACCTAGAGAATGGTGTTCACCTGACTGTCGGCAGTAACAAAAGCTTGTTGTTGCTCTTCCTTTCTGACCCTAATTCAATCATTTTAACAAACTTAAATCCCACCAGAAAATAACTAAGTCGACATTTCATGAATCCCCACATACTTCATCATGTATACAACCCAACAAAGCATCAAATCTAGTCAAGATCAGTAAGAAAAAGCAAATAGAGGAAATGAAGAAAATGCTTTAGGATCATCGCATCCACACGAAGATGTATTTCATCTTTGAAAACATGGGAGATGCATGATATTTTTTTAATGCCCTTTCCTTAGTCACTCCAGGGTTCCTGTAGCCGTAGACACAAACTCTGTGCAGGGTCCTGGTTATTGTGTGATAATTCTGGCCAGCTTTGTCATGAAATCAAAGGGCTCCTTTTAATGTCATCCCTTTGGGATCTCTGACAGTTCACGTGGGCAAAGATACAAATTCTTTGTTAAGTCCTGGTTATTGTATGATCATGGCAGGCCCTGTTCTGCCTCGTTATCTAAAAAGTAAAACCAGAAAATGTTTACAATATAAATTGGACCTTTTAGCCAATATGTATATTGTTTGCTTACTTGAATGAGATACACACACATGCACGCAAAAATCATCTGCAAACACGTACGACTTTAAGCAACAAATTCTAATGATGTTCAGGCACCAAAGACAAGCAGAGACACTCAACCTCTGACTGCATGTCCTGAAGTCCACCCAGAGATAACAAAACTGGGCAACTCCCAGTCCCAAGAACTGCATCCCAAACCCAGAACCTCCATGAATAAATATACTGTAAGACTGATCTTGCTGGGGACACATTAGACCTAACTAGCTGACTGCTCTAACTGCACTTAGGGCAAATAAATTTCTTCAGCAATTGCTCTTCACATGCTGAAGATTTGATTGAATTCTTAATATTGCATTCATAGCTCAGTATAGAGAACCTTCTAAAGTAGCAGGGCTTTGATGACTGAAGCCGTTGCCTTGGAAACTACCCCTCCTTCAACTTGTAGCAATTAAGAAACCTAGCAGCTTTTCTACACTTTCTGAAGCCACAGAACTTGAGGCAGATAAAAAAAAAAATTTTAAGAATAAAACACACACACACACACAAACACACACAAACACACACACACAATTTTAAGGTTCCTAAAATAATGGGAAAATACCTTTTTTTGCTTTAGGGAGATTGAACACTAAACCCTTAGAAGTTTCAGTCAATTCAGTCTAAGCAAAAAGTATCACTCAAGAATAGTATTTATAGCAAAACTTTTGTATCTTGAGTATATTTGGTTTGAAATATTTCATAAATATTGGTTTTTAAAAGGTTCATTTCTATTTTTTGCTACATTTTCATCACCTATTTCATGTTTGTATTACAAAAGGTCTGCCAGAAATGGAAGCTCTGTATATGCCATCTGCTTTACATAAAACACAGCCTACAGGACATACGAGTTTGTGCTATGACTAAATCTTCAGGAATCAATTAGGCCTGAGGTCAGCGGTCAGTTGTAAATAAAGGATGTTGAAGACAAAGCTGACAGACACCTTAAAGTGCATTAGCCTTTATAGAATGAAGAATGAATTTTTCTTTCTCTAAATTATCCTTAAAATTCATGACCCCTCCACATGGTACTGGGCTCATTAAAATAGCATTTGAAACCAATTAACAAATAATCAAAATATCCCAAAGACAGAATCTCCCAGCAGAACAGTTACTAATGTCTTTAGACTTCTCTGAACACTACACATTGATTTCTAGACTGTCTTTTCGATATGATAATACCTCATTATCACCTGGCTTGCTAGTTCCCAAACAGAAAACCCTGCAATTCCCAAAGAGCAGTATGCTGCATAAATTTCTCCATAACCATATCATTTCCAGAATTTTATGAGAACGCTCAGACACCTGGACCCTGTAAGATCGTATAAACCACAGGCTACGGATCCAAAGAAATTCATGGAACTTTCATAAACAAGCAGGACTTTGAGTCCAAAGGACTTTAAAATCAGGATGTTAGTTCTTCTCTTTAAAAAGAGTAGGGCCCGGCACGAAGGCTCAGTGGCTATATCCTCACCTTGCATGTGCTGAGATCCCACAAGGGCACTGGTTTGTATCCCGGCTGCTTTCTTTCCAGTCCAGCTCCCTGCTTATGACCTGGAAAAGCAGTAGATGATGGCCCCAAGCCTGGGGATCCTGCACCCACATGGGAGACCCAGAGGAAGCTCCTGGCTCCTGACTTCAGATCGGTTCAGCTCTGGCCATTGTGGCCACTTAGGGAATGAACCAGCAGACTGAAGATCTTCTCTCTGTATCTCCCCTCTGTAAACCTACTTTTACAAAAATGAATAAATAAATATTTTTTGAAGTTTGAAATCCATGTACACTATTTTTTTAAAAAGCAGAATTACTAAAATCATGAGCCTTCTTGCTCTTTCTTAGCCATTCATAAATTATTTTCTTTCAATAAGGGTGAAAATCTTTACCACAGATGATCTTTTTAGTTCACCAAATTTAACCAAATCATAGCAGGATTAATCAAGTTCTCCTATTTTTCATAACAGCACACCCCATCAAGGTACTCGCAACGCACCTACATTAGGAGGCTTCTATTGGACAAGAACTGGAACATGACATGAAGCCTCTTGATAAGAGAGGAAAGTAGACACACAGATTAGGTATTTCACTAATTCTTGCCATTGGCAGCTTGGATTGGCTACTCGTGATTCTGAATTACAAACTCCTCATTCGGAGAACTGAAGTCTAATGAGTTTTTCAGACAGTTGCAATTACTTTCAGGTACCCAATTCTTGGCTGACAATGAACTGTGCCTCCAATCACTTCAGAAGCCATAAGTAGAAGGAGTTCCTAGGGGCTAGGGTTCCCTCCTACCTGCTATTTCTCTGTTTCTCAAACCAGCTATGATAGAGCACAAGTTCCACACAGACAGTATTATGCACGCTGCGGACATCATGAGCACCCAGAAGTGAGGATGAGCCACAGCTAGGAGGCGTTCAAGAAACACTACAGAATGGTTCGTGCATCCTCCACTTGGAAGCATCCAGGTCATTTCCAACCATCACTTGATTACCGCTATCCACAGCTGCAGCAGACCAAGTTCTGTCTCTTGGGGTGGGAAGGAGAAAAGGTAGGGATTAAAAGAAGAAACAAAAGGAAGAAAAGGAAAAGCTGGGATAAGCCATTTTGTTTTCAGATTTCTCACCATAACTTAAATTCCTCTGGGGCAAGGCCACATCACCTGATTACTGCAGCATTCCCCATGAACACTTTCATAAACGTTCCTGGGTTGACAAACACAAATCATTCCCTCTTTGCTTTCTCCTCTTTAACATGATGCCTCTGAGCCGCATGAAATAGCCATTTCTACATTTCATAAAGCTGCCTCATGTCAGATTTCACTGCTATGACCATCTTACACTGCCTCTCAAGTCTGCATCCCAAAAACTTGGCAATGATCACCCTCCAAAGCAAAGTTCCCCTCTGTTCAGCTCGAGCCCCATCAGTAGGATTGTTAATTATGTTTGGGAGACAAGATTTTTCTAAGTTTTGCACTAAGGTCGAGTGCCAAGTGGCTATCACATTTAACCCTGATCTCTACCTAGGAATGACATTCTGCCTCAGATATATTCTCCCTACATTTATCAAGCGATTTCCTGTATCAAAATCCATGCATCTCTCATGCCTTGAAATCACAGAAATCCATCTAAGTTGTTGACACCTCCAACTAACCCTCAGGAGTCTTCTTTTTGGCGGTTCAGCCAAACAGGACCTCAGGGAATACAAGGAAATTTCCTTTCTTCGTTGTGGCATTTTAAAGGCTGTTTTCAGAGTTAAAAGTTGCAACAGTGTAGCTGGAATCTATCACTGTAGAGATGCCAGACTGACAAAATAAAAACACTGCTGCTCAATTAATTGTGAACTTCAAATAATGATACACACTTTTTTAAGATTTCTTTTTCTTTATCCTGTGAGCTCATCATTTTCTCCTAGCCCTCGACAAATATTTTTTACTATGTCACAACAGTACATGGGGCAGATTTAAACAGTTACTTGGTACTCATCTGAGTTAACTGAGAACTTGATTGGTTGAGGCAGGAGAAAAGGCTAGCCCAGCTATGAGAGGACAAGTTTTAGCACTGTGACCGAGGCAGAAGTGACAGAAAAGTCTGGGTAGCAAAACGAAGGAATCTGAGATAATGTAAAACGGAGCAAAAACATTCATAAGCAACGCATGAGCTTGGGAACTATGAATCAGAAATGAAAAGGCTTCTGGCATGAAAGAGCCTTGCCTTTGCCACCATGAGAACCTGCCCAAAGAATGAACTTAACAAAAAAAAAAATCACTATAGCAAAGACCTCAGAAAAGGTGTGGCACCTTTGCACACATATAACCAGCCTATGCTCTGGTTCCCCGGTCAGCCTCCTACCCAGTGCACCTGGCAGCTTGCAGGGCCACTGGCAGAGAAGACCATGAGGGAAGGTAAAGGCTGAGTGAGCCAGGGGCGTTCTGGGCCATGAGGAGGCCATTGGGTTCCAAACCTAACTTGTAGGAATTCACAGCTCTGGCTTTTCCGTTCACACGTTTGTGTTTTTGCAGAAGGGAAGCACATGACTATAAAAGCATTGCTTTGTTTGGAGGTATTTATTACATGCAGTCTCAGGAAAGTGAAAAACGGAAATCTTTATCTCTCGTTTTTGTTCCAAAATGTGTCTGCAGAATTGCTAGAATTTAATGTGAGCCCAGAGGAAAAAAAAATAATACTTTGCCCAGTCCCAGGAGGTAGTCTTTTCCCCTTCCGTTCCAGGAGAAAGCTCATCAAAAAATCCTATCAAAAGGCAGAGACTCCAGGAAATATGTTGATAGTCCCTGGCACCCCAAGAACCGGGTCAGGTGACAACTGTTTTTCACCAGAGTGTGTCTGAGACTGGCAAAGTAAGGTAATTGTTGTCCCTGGAGTTGTTTGTTGTCCCCAAACTGTTCACTCCTCAATGACAATTCATGTTGACTTTTAATAATTAAGATGATAAGAACATCTCACCTTTTTCGTATGTTTATTGTATTCATTTGTAACTATACACCAGATGTTACCCTTAAGATTGCATTAATTTACCTAACCTGTGCAACAACTCCAAAACAAACAGGTACGATGAGTATTTTACCGCACTTAACAGCAGAAAAATAGAGGCAGTGATGAAGGGAACTTTTCCAAGGATATACATCTGTCACCGCAGGTCATGCTAGCCTAGAGCGATCTGTTTGTGGAAACAGCAGAACAAGCCAGCCTGATGTCACCACCCCAGGTGCCCTACACAGTTCTGAACTGGCACATGGGGTGTGTGGTTCAGACAATGAATTCACATATGAACAAACACAAGTTGATCCACGTCACAATTACATTAAAATCGATGAGTCATGGTATGTAGCCGAAGGAGTGAAGGAACGATAAAGCCATACCAGGTAACTATGGTCTCCTACTATTCTTAAAATACTTAGCTAATGTCTAATAAATCTAAGGATGGCCTTGCTGGTGGCTCATTATATTTAAAATTTTATTTGCTTGTTCATCATACTTTCATCTCTTCAAAGCACAACAGTGTTGCTTAACAGCTCTCTATCAACTGGAAATTTCTATTTTTATCAACATTTATCTGTGCTCAGGGTAAGGCACAGTGTAAGGTCCTGAAGTGTTAGATAAATAAAAGAAAGTAATGTATATTTAGCACAGTTTTAGTGCTAAAAAATATTGTAGACTACTTTGAGTTTCATTAGTAATTTCGATACAATGTGGTACTCAAATTGTTAATCATTCTAAAACTGAATAGTTCTAATCGCACTTCTGAGTCTCCCGTGCTGTCCATCTGCGGCATCACAACTCAGACAATTAAAATATTTGGAGTCAGTGAAAAACAACTCATTGAGACGTCCATGAAAACAGGGTTTAAATACCACTAACATGTTTAGTGTTTATCTCAAAGTAAATCAAGACCCACAAAGGGCTTAAAAAGTCATACACACTCCAATTTGGTTTAAACCACTGAGTTGAAAAATTCATCTCATTACCAGAAAGATATAAATAGGAGGGAGGGAGCTGAGAGAGGGAAGACTGTAGTGAGTATGGAATAGATGGAGTTAAAAACAGAATCTCCATCACTTAGCTAGGTGGGCACAAGGGACATCTAGCTGTATGCACACAGGACTGAGGAGAGAGAAAGAGTCACTGGGCAATTCCAGGGCTCGGAAGGCTGGACAAAGAGGAGATGGCTTCTAACTCACTCTCGAGGCTGGCCTCAGTACATGGATGATTTCACAGACCTTACACCAGCCTTAAAAGAGGCAGGGAGCAAGAAACTCAGGATGGAATGCCCAGCATAGCTTCATCATGAGAAATGAGCCTGTATGTGGTGGTTGAGTTTTGGATGTTCTTAGCCCTGACAAACCAGTAATTATTGTACTCTTGGACGGTTTTGTTGTTTTGTATTAACTTATGTAACTTTGGAATACAATGTTGACAACTAAGGGTTTGTTTGCTTTTAGCAAGTTTTTCCTTATTAAGATAGCATGTCCTTCACCCATGGATTTTAAAGATACCAACTATTATGAAACAAGAAAATTGAAAGTGGAGCTGTCGGGGATTAGAACCGGCGCCCATATGGGATCCCTGGGCGTTGAAGGCGAGGACTTTAGCCACTAGGCCACCATGCCGCCGGGCCCCATGCTTTGGTTTTAATCCCTGGCCCCTGGCAGGGGTTTCCACGGCTCACTGGTACTCAGGCAACCCAGAAAAACCTTCCTCTGTTTCCCATATCTCACTGAAAACAGTCTAGAGATACCTTATCGACCTTTCTAAACTTCAAAGATGGGAGGGAAGGCATTTCAGTAACTATAGTTATGCCATTGACACACCATGCTGCATCATAAGAAGCAATGTTATATACTAACTGAACAGAGTTTGCAATGCTTTTAAGCTCAGTGCTGTAAAACAAGCATCTAAACCACTCTAGTTTCCCCCTTTGCCCAGGTACACAGCCAGCCCTCTGCCTCTGAGGGTAAACCACCAGCCACTCAATCCACCATGGATCAAACACATTTCCCAAGGAAAGGAAAGCTATATCTGTACTGAACATAATATAGAATGATTTTTCTGGAGATTGTTTTTTAAATTCCATGGTACAACCACTAACATGGCATTTATACTGCATTAGTTATTATAAGTAATTTAAAGATAATCTGAAATATGTGGGCAGATGTACTAGGTTAAGAGAGAATATCAGGCCCTTCTGTGGAAGAGAATGAGCATCTGTGAACCAAGCCTCATCCCACTCCGAGCTCCACCTGAGACTAATGAGACAATCCTCAAATCTCACATCTTGCCACACACATAACAGAACCACCTACCGACGTGTACAAATAGCACTACATCAGGTCTCATGCGACAGCCCAGGGAAGCCTGCAGTATCCAGTAGGTGTAGCTGGTAACCTCAGTCGTACCCTGACTTCTCTTGGGGAGATGGAGAGAAGGAATCATTTTTAAATATCAGCTAGACACACTGATAACAGGCTTTGCTGCCCCAGTTCATTAATTCCTGCCATCCTGCAATCACTAATCCTGGACAGGGGCGAGGGACCACTTAGACAAATCCAGTGATGCTGCCTATAGGACCTATAGGAGGGCAAGACCTATAGGAAGCTATAACTTCTACATCTGAAAGCAGAAGAGTTGTAAACTGGCATATTTAACTGGAATTAGTTTGGACTGGTTTTCATTAAATCTTTCCAGCCAGTTGTCAGTACGCTTCAGATGAGAAAATACACACACACACACACACACACACACAATCACAATCATATGCACAACAGATGTGGGTGGGAATCAAAGCAGTGCCGAGCAGTGCTGCAGAGACAGCAAGTGGCCACTCCCCCACACAAAAGGTCAGCCATTTAGAATGACATCCCCAGAGTGATATATGTGCACATTACAAAGTTAAATTTCATGAAAAGAATGTCCAATAAAGCCATCCATTTCAGTTGGGGGGTTCATCTGGCTGCAATTTCTGCCTGCAGTCATTTCACTCCAGGAAAACTTCGCACCATGCAGGCACCTGGCTTCACTTTGGGGGTCTCTGGTCCATGAACTCTGACATTCCTCACATACTTTCCCAAAGCAAGCCCTGAAATGCCTGGCCACAGCTTCTCAGCTCACTGTCTGTACACCATTGCCCCTGCCCTTTGATGTGAAAGAAAAATACTCCACTCTACAACATTACCCTGGCCTGGCCTGAGAGAAGCTAAAACAACACCTCCATTGTGGCCACCCGCACGTTCAGAGTAGCAGCTTTGGAAGAGGGCTGCCTCACAGCTAACACACAGTGATGCAGTTTATGCCTACCAAATTCTACTCCCCCTGTAGTATTTTAAAAGAAACCAGGAGCAGATTTTCCCACGATTATCTCCTGGCAGCTGGGGAGGGGGGTGTACTTACCTCTTTGTGGGGATGGATTCTTAGCACCAAACAGTTCAACCTCTCTTTTCTTAAAGCACCAGAATATTCATTACTAACTTCAGTTTAAACCCACGTTTGATCATAGCTACTGCTGCTGAATCTCCTCCCCTCCCTAACAGGCATTGGAGGCCATAATAGCAATCCAACAGACACCTCCTACAGAATAATTGTAAGAGTGGGCCAATTCCCTTTCCACTTATTTTTAGCCGGATTGCAAATATAAATCTCCATCCAGAATGTGGGGAATGAAGGGTTCCTCTCCAACAGCCCCTAGGATGGACTCCAACAGGTGTTCTAGAAAAGTCCATCCACAGGACAAGCTTCACTCTCAGGCAAAAGTAACACCACCACCAGATATGTGCTCTGCAAATGTGCTGGAAAATAGAGTTAAAAAACTGTTTGGGTGCAAAAATTTTGAAATTGTGCATACAAAAGGCCTTCAAAATATGCTTTCTGAAAAAAAACTAAGCATGATTCCCAAAATGTTTCTACATTCAAATCAACACCTTTTCATTTTATTGGTCCCTTAACTTCCTCTATTATCCTCGTGTTGTAGCAATACAGCCTTCTTTCTTCAAAAAAAAATTTAAATCCTCCCCCACCTCACATAATAATTCCTGAGCTACTTCTCTGCTTCCAGCCTCACCATCACATCAATACAGTGTAGCTAAGCAGCAGAGTGCCGAATCTTCTCCAAAGCCAAGACAAAGACAGGCATACATCTTGTGGGATTTTTAAATGCTCAGCAATCCATCCTGTAATTCTTTTAAGAGAAGACATATTTTGAAAAGATTTCAAATTCAGAGGTTTATCACAACGGTATAAGCCACATATACAAGGGGACACCTGAATAAGCAATTCCTTGGAGAAAATGCTTTAATGAATCACACAGAACCTTCTAATTCTGAAGAAAAAGACACACTTCTATCCAAACACCAAGTGACACGCAGTGAAAAGAACTCCAACCTCAGGTAAAAGCAGCAAGTAAGAAAGTTTTCATGTGGGTACAGGCAGCTCACACTCAGCAACCGACAGCCCCTTCCTGGAGGAAATGCCCATGTGAGGCACATCACCTCTCCAACAGGGGACAGTATGGAGGTAGTTCATGACCAAGACTTAGCCATAAGGCCACCTTACATCTGGAGATCACCCCTTTTGCTCTCTAAAATGTCAATCAGATCACTTAAGGACTGTTCCAAATACAGTTCCCTGTTCCTTAAGCTATTGCCCCTACCTTAGCTGTCCATACAACCATCTTCCCCCAAAACCTTTTCACAGTCTGATAGAAACCAGAATAGCTGCCTACTGAGAAAATTCACTTTACTTGCCGTTGGTGCCATCACAGCCTAAGAACAATAACAAAGCCCATCTCAGTGGTGTGAAGACAATGGAAGCAAAGGTGGAAGGGGGTTAATGACTTTCTGAAATCTTCTCTTTCCAAAGAGAAGACACCCAAAACTGTGTCTTCAGTGACCAACAAGAAAATAGCACACATCTTTTCTTTCTGTCCTAACTGTGCAGGTAACCACTTGAAAGCTTCACTGAAGGAAAAAGGTATCTCAAAAGTTCATCAAGTAATAGACACTGGCAGATCCTGATGAGGCTACTCAATAAAGTACAGCTCCCAAGGCAGAGCTGCAAGACACTCTGTTCTCCTACTGAGACCTCTCATCCTACCATGCTCTCCAATCCCTCCTTTCCCTTTATGGACAGCTGAAGATTCCAGGGGCACTCAGAGACAGAGTGAATATAATGACAGACATTACTGATGAAAAGGATGATGAAACCACAGAAAGAGACATACACTCAGGTCACACTCAAGCCTTAAAACCGAATAAAGCCATTAAAAACCCCACTACTAAAAAATGTAAAAATAGGTTTCCAAACACTTGGAATCTGAGTGCCCAAGACTATCCTGATGTTTATCTCCGGTTTCATCAAAACCCTCCAAGTCGATATATTCTGTTCTATCAAATGAAACCTGACCAGCTCAATCCTTAAATTGGGGGAAAAAAGAGAGAGCACATGTGTTTTGGTGATAGCCTTGGATTTAATGTGTTATTTCCTTCAAGAAATTGGCCTTCCAACCTTTCAAAGGAAAAAAGCTGAGGCTCTTGTTACAAACCACAAAGCAGGGAAAAATTTCAATCCCCAGCACAGATGTGAAATAACCAGCAACACATTACTCTCAAAGAGCTCGGCCATCTTCTTGGACAAAGCCTTTTGTTACCTGGGCAGCCTTAGGCTTAGAGACCCCACACACATTCTCCACACAGATAATGGAAGCCCACCTACTTTCTCCAGGCTAGAGGCCATAAATCCTGCAGGGGTTGCCCCTACTCCAGATATCACCATGGCTGAACAACAGTGTTCATTGCATTAACCATCCTTCCTAGTTTTCAGGGCAGCCTTCCCCCTCACCCCCATGCCAATTTTGCCTTTAGGAAAATACTGCCTTCTGGCAATATTCATGCACCAGCCAGTTAGTAGGATCTATACCCCAACAAATGCAACCAAAAAGGAAAATCCGAATAGGCTCAGACAGTCCATAAAAAGTGATGAACATGTAATTCCAAGATGCTTTTGGTAAGCGTCTTCTCTGACCACCTAGTCCTCATAAACATATAGCACATTACTAATCCTACTGAAGAATCAGGATGGCAAGGCTGTAGCCCCATAAACAACAGCTCTGTAAGCTGCGAGTCCAAGAGACCTTGATTTTAGTGCGGAGTTTGGTGAGGCAGGCAGCTAGTTCAGGGTCATGAGCTTGGAAGCCACTGCCCCACCACTTAGGTGTTCCCTCCTGCCCACCTGTGACTCTCACCTATCACCTGAGAGGGGGCGGTATTGCACTGTCTTGTAACCACTCCCTTCACAAGCCCCTATAAAGGCTCATGATAGGGAGGGGCTCATTCTCTTGGTCATGTGTTTCCGTTGCTCTGGCACTCCAACTCTTGGCCTCCCCAGTACCTCCAAGGACAAGTATCCCCTGAGCATGGCCCCTGAGTGTCTGTATTCCTCACCCTCTGTTCACTGCTTGGTGGGACAGTGAAGCTAGCAATGCTAAGATGCTTTGTATTTCTAATTTGTGTACTGTCAGGAGTTCCAGGAGAGGGGAGGCCTAGCAGTAATGGAATGTGGGCAGAAAAGCCAGGGAAAGGTGAATGTCTGCAGCTTTGTAAGTGTATCCAAGTTATTCATTGCATGTCTCTTAGGATAACTTATATTGTTGGGGAGGCTGGGACATAGGTCTTCAGTTTAACAAATGGACATCAGGATAATGACCATTTGTTCCTCTTGGGGTTACGACTGATTGGATTGCCATATGGACTTGTGATGTGCTATTTGTAATGGGCCCTGTTATCACCAAGCTTGGTTAATAAAGAGTTCTTAATAAACCTTAGACATGTCTGGTGTGATCTCGCTCACACTCCGCAAACAGGAGAGGTTCTCTTTGGGCAAATCACTTTACTTCTCTGAGCCCCCACCCCCACCCCCACCACGTCCTCTCTGTGAAATGAAAGGGTCTCTAACAGCACTTGCAGTTCGGAAATCCCACACCAGTTTTCCTCCTAGCTTGCTCTCTCCAAGCCTCACTTCAAGGACTCCTTCTTTTAACCTCCATACTGTTTTGGCTTTTGTCCTTGGGTGTCCAGGAGAAGAGTCTTTTGTTTAGACGACAGCCCAGGGCTCCCCAGGGGCCAGCGGGTTCATGCAGGTCTCCTGCCGCAGGATGTGCATAATCAAACTCAGACAGCAGCTGCTGAGTTGGAGCTAATCCTTAGAGGACAGTCTCAGACTGCCTTTGCCTCTACAAGTGAAACTACCTGGCACCAGGCCTGCTCCGGCTGTTTGGACCTTATGTTTTTCAGCACATTGCAAACAACATCTTACATAGATTCAACTCTCACACACACACACACAGCTAGTGAGTTTTTCCTTTCCCAAGCTAACTGTCCAGAAGCAACCCTTCAAACAGAAGTAAGTTTTGTGTTCACACTGCCCAGCACGGAGGCAGAGTGGCTCCTCCAGTCACTGGGATGGCCCACGTTTCAGAAAACAACCAGCATCACCAATTTAGAAAGCACTACATAGAGAGATCTCAGAGCAGCTTCAAATACCAAAAATGGGGTTTCCATGAAATCATAACCTCTCTCTACTTCAGTTCCATGGCCCACATCCGTCAATTACACCTTATTTTCTGGGAAATATAAAGTGACTAACAACTTAGCTTTTGCAAAATGAGTTCCATTTATAGATTCAAGAGAATGTTTTACAATGTGTACACTTTTAAAAGTAAAAAGGCTGCCACTGCAAAGTTCTCTTGGCTGCAATTTTCTCTCAACTGTAGCATGCTCCAGAACGCACAATGAGAAAAGCAAATCAGACATATAACCAGGATTTCTTAGATTACATTGGTCAAATTAATGGTTGGTATACATTATGAGAAGCTACCAGCTTGCTCTGAGTTTTTATTTGTTTATTTTACTTGAAAGGCAGAGATGGACCAGAGCTATCAACGTTGGCTACATTCTACTCCCAAATACGTGCAACAATTCACCTGGGGTTGGGTCAAGTGAAACCCAGGAGTCAGAAACTCAATCTGGATCTCCTAAGGATCCAAGTACTTGAGGACTCACAGCATCCCCCAGGGTGCATACCCACAGGAAGCTGGAATTGGGAGTGGAGCCAATACTGGAACCCGTGCATTCCATTATGGGATGCAGTTATCCTACAGAGCGTCTTAACCCCTATGCCTGCCGCCTATCGACCTGTTTACATAACTTCATGCTAATACTTGTAAAAAAAAAAATACAAAGCTCACTTGAATTAAATTTTTTATCTCAAGTATATATTTTTCTTTTCAAGTTATCCAAAATTAAATATCACTAAATAATGTGATATAATCACATGATCTCACATCGATCATCGCATTGTTTCCTAGAAAATAAACTCCATTGAAATCACTCAAAAACACATAACTGTTTCTTGTGTTTCTTCTCTAACAAATAGTTATCACTTGGATAATTTCTCTATTCGGAAACATGTAGAAACCAACAATAAACTCTGCCAACAAACTGCATGAGGACTTCATGGAAAAATGAAAGGTGGAATAAACAATGTTTGAAGGTCTGCTTCATGCTTTTCAGAAGCTCTTTGCGGCAAACAGGACGTGTTCTTTTAGTCCACAGGGAGTACTGAGCACCGCACAGGCCCAGCCTTATTCGCAACCACATGAGAAACACAGCTCTCGAGTGCCAAGGCTCCTCACCCTGCAGAGTCTCGGCCTGGAGACTGCATGCCCACTACACACCACGAGCACACAGTTTTCCCACACTCACCACTAACTCATGCCTCCTGTCCTTGCTGCATCCCGTCCAAAGGCCCTGTGGCCAGTGTGTCCGGATGGACTGGGTTGAGTGTGAGCTGCCTCTGTGTGTGTTTAGGTGCAAGGCATGAAAATGAAACAATCAACATCAGTCACAAGTTAACAAGACACATCTCCTGAGAAAAAACTGGGATGGATCTCTTCCAAAGGGATCCACTTGAAGACTGCCAGGCTTCAGATCAGAAACATCAAGTGGATGCAAACGAACAGCTGAAGAGGTGAGCCATATTCCTTCGAATTGTTATTACTGCTCTGCCCCTGCACCAGCTGTGAGCAATTAGCAGCCTACTCTGTATTTCTTGACCCCACAGACCCAGAATAACATGTTCACTAGATGTTTCACCTCCAGATCCATGGTTGGTGGCTCTCAAGGCAAGGGGAGTGGGTCACAGTCCCTTCAACTCTATCCACAAACCCGGAACACAAGCAGAATCTGGAGGGTTTTTTTTTTTCTGTGTCAGGCATCTTATCATCACGAATTAAAATCACCAAAGAACATGATGGAAGATCACACGACAGAGATTTCTGCACCATGAAGCCCAATATCACACTGACCCATAAAACCAACCACTCTGTTGGAGGCAGAAAGAACCGCATGGACAAGTTCCCTAAAATATTTAACATCCTAAAGTCCTGTTAAAATCAATCAAGGGCTCCTACAGGAGTGGCAGGGACCCAAATACTTGAGTTATCTATCACTTGCCGCCTCCCAGGGTGTGTATTAGCAGGAAGCAGGCACCAGAAGCAGAGTCAGGACTGGAACCCAACTACTCTGATTGGAGATGCAACCCAAGCAGAGGCTTCACTGCTGGAGAAAAATACTATTCCTTTCAATCCTACCTTTTACCTCGTTTCATCTCCCTAGCCGCCTAAATTAAAGTCAAAAGAAAGCAACCATTACAACCAAGTCCAGTTTTAAGATTCATACATGGGACCGGCACTATAGCCTAGCAGCTAAAGTCCTCGCCTTGTATGCACCGGGATCCCATATGGATGCCAATTCTAAACCCAGCTGCCCCATTTCCCATCCAGCTCCCTGTTTGTGGCCTGGGAAAGCAATGGAGGACGGTCCAAAGCCTTGGGACCCTGCACCTGTGTGGGAGACTCAGAAGAACCTCCTGGCTTCAGATTGGCACAACTCATGCCGTTGTGGCCGCTTGGGGAGTGAATCAATGGATGGAAGATCTTCCTCTCTGTCTCTCCTCTTCTCTGTATATTTGACTTTCCAATAAAAATAAATAAACCTTTTTTAAAAAGATTCATACATACACACATATATACAAATACAGCAATGCATATCATGGCACAGCTCAATGTAATAGAATTGAGAGCTCAGGAATAAACTCTCATATCCATGGTCAACTGATTTTCAACAGGAGTGTCAAGGCAACTCAATATGGAAAGACTATTTTTTTTTAGCAGAACTTGTTGAAAAACTCTACACCCCATGTTAGAAAAAAAAAAAAAAAGAAACTGCATCCCTACCCCACAACATTTGCAAAATATTAAAGTTACAGACCTAATTGTAAGAAATAAACCACAAAATTCTTAGGAAAAAAACAAAACAGAAAAAAATGTTTCTAACCTTCATTTAGGTGAAGTTACATGATACCAAAAGCACAAGCAAAAAAAGAAAAATATATATTTGATTTCGAAATTAAAAGCATTTGTGCTTCAAAAGACGCTATCAAGAGAACAAAAAGCCCACAGGATGAGAAAAAATAGCACCAATTTCGGTACCCAATAAAGAACCTATATTCAGAATAAAGAACTCTTAAAGATCAATATTACGATAAATGATCTAATTTTAAAGTGGGCAAAGGATTAGAATAGACATTTGTTTTAAGATGAAATACAAACAGCTAGGCATGAACACAGAAGACATCTTGATCAACATCATCAATCAGTAAATTAGCTCCAAAGTCAAAATGAAATTCCCCTTCACACCCATTAGAATGACTGAATCAGAAGGACAAACAATAGCATGTACTGCAAGAATGTGAGAGATGGGAACTTTCTGGGCACTGTGGATGACACTGAACAGTGGAAAATCATGTGACAGGTCTTCAAAATCCTGTATGATCTAGATATTTTACTCCCCAACAGGTACCCCCCAAAAAATGGAAACAGTAGAACACAAATGCTATTATAGCAATATCACTCACAACAGCCAAGAAGTTGGAAAAACCTGTGTCCACCAACTAATGAGTGAACAAAAGGTGGTATAACTGTACAAAGAAATTCTATTCCACAAAAACGTGTGAGGAAGTACTAACACATTCCACAATACTGACATGGCTTGACAACACCGTAAGTCAAAGAAGATGATCATTCATGACCATAAAGTTTATGACTCCACTTACACAAAAGGTACAGAATGAGTGAATCTGTAGAAACAGAGGCAGATTAACGGTTGCCTAAGTCTTGGGACAGAATGAGTTCGTTTCAGGAGGGGATAAAAAATTCGAAAATTCCATTGTGGTAATAACAGTTGGACAACTTGGAGAATACACTAAAAACCCCTGAATTGTGTATTCAAATGGGCGAATTTTTGCAGTTAAATATTATATACATATGCATCAACTGTAAACATAATACAGTGACAGTTCTATTACATGTCTAATTAATTTATTTTAAAATAAATAAATGATTTCTGGGTAATGCTAATAC
This sequence comes from Ochotona princeps, assembly GCF_030435755.1. Lineage (NCBI taxonomy): Eukaryota > Metazoa > Chordata > Mammalia > Lagomorpha > Ochotonidae > Ochotona > Ochotona princeps. Next base: position 35,505,398 of record NC_080840.1, read on the forward strand.
ATTTTGCAAAGTTTTCCATTTTGTAGATGACATTAGATCATCAAAAGAACATCAAAAATGTTAGCACAGAGATGGAGTCCACAAAAGATCAACCCAAGCTTTCCAGTTCCTCAGTCTAAAATAGGGATTATATAATTTCAGCATGTTTAGATCACATTAAAATATACAGTCTAGAGTAGGAACCAAGAATGTACATTAAAACAAAATGCTCCTGGGCCCGGCGGCGTGGCCTAGCAGCTAAAAGTCCTCGCCTTGAAAGCCCCGGGATCCCATATGGGCGCCGGTTCTAATCCCGGCAGCTACACTTCCCATCCAGCTCCCTGCTTGTGACCTGGGGAAGCAGTCGAGGACGGCCCAAAGCTTTGGGACCCTGCACCCGCGTGGGAGACCCGGAGGAGGTTCCTGGTTCCCGGCTTCGGATTGGCGCGCACCGGCCCGTTGCGGCTCACTTGGGGAGTGAAACATCGGATGGAAGATCTTCCTCTCTGTCTCTCCTCCTCTCTGTATATCCGGCTTTCCAATAATAATAAAATCTTAAAAAAAAAAAAATGCTCCTAACCCTAAAATTCTAGCTTACGAAAAAATCATTTGGGGCAAATGGGCCCATCTGCCTGGAGAGGACCCTTTTTGGATTCTTCAGATGGTCCTGGAACTAACGAGCCAGAAGTTAGCGAGTGTGTCAGGATTACTCTCAGGCAGCATTTTTCACCTGCCCCTAACAATTTTGCCATCAATTTCATAGGCCTTAGAAACTGCTTTCAAATTTAAAGATTTCTGGATAAATCATGCTGGGGGAAATATTTAGCCTCTGGAACGCTGAGATTCATCAACTCCTTCAGAGTGCCTCCTCCTGGGAAAGCCACACTAGCAGCCTCATGACCTTTCTAGAGTACACTCACTTGCCCTGGTTTTAAGAGAACTCTCAGATTCGAGGACAACAAGGCCATATATCCAGTGGGTAATATTCACAGGCTGAAACACCGGAAAATCTGTTGGGAATTGTTATCGCAAAACATAAGACACCTGGCCTTCATGTCCCAGTGGCCTATCTCTACCAAATGGACAACACTTCCCCTTACACTGAGAACTTTGCCTCCTACTCCAACTTCTATTTCCCACATCAAAAACAACCTCTGTCCTTCTGACTGGGAGGAAGAAATCTAACACAAAGCAGCTAGATGAGGTGACATCTCTGAGAAACAGAATGGTCCATTACAAAAAAACTTCACCAACCTACTTAGCTAACAAAGAAGAAAGGAGAAAACAGCATGTTAAAGTCTGGCATGAAATTGTAAAAAGCTTTATTCTGAAGAAGTAGGTATAAAATAGGAGAAAAGAAAACCTGACGTCCTTTAGAAAAGGATAGTGATAGAATAGTATAGAACTAGTCAAGGTTTGCCTGCAGAAAACAGATGGTTTTACAAACAGAAAAATGGAGGCAAAGTGGTTGAGTGATCCAACAGAGGTCACCTCCAGCTACCGGCAGAGAGGGGGCAGCCTAGGTCAACTCCAGTCTTCTGGCTATCTATCTGCTCAACATCCTCTTGCCTCACACAGAAGAAAGAAGGAAACAGCCAAGGAAATCTACTGGAGGGAAAAGGGGCAGAGAAATTCTTTATAACCAAGAGTGCTGCCCATCATTGGTTTCAACAATGCTCCAACAATGCTTCATGTGAGGAAGCCTCATAAGCAAGGCTCTGCCCTAGGACCCATGGGTCGTGGGTGATTACAGCACATAGCACGTGACCATTCTCACTCAGTCTAAGGAGAGTTAGCTGGCCCATGTGTGAAATGAGGAGTAAATGCTTGGGAATCTGAGACCTGCCCATGTCCCTTTCTCTAAACACTCTTCTTGCTGGCTGGTAGACCTTGTTCTGCGCTGCTCCTAGCTTCCCCTTTCCTCTCCAAGCTGTTGGCTTCCCATGGTGTCTGGACGCGGCCTCTGGCTCACCCAGCTCGCACAGTTCCGTTGGTCATTCAAACTGTGACTAAATGCCAAACTCCAGAGATGGTATAGTTCCTTAAATTGGGCAAACAGAAAGTCTATCTGAAACTACCATACTCTTTGAACTTGAGGCCAACAAAAGATTTCAGGTGCGAAATCTGATAAAGTTACAAGGAAAAGAAATAAAATCTATTTTATGTTGCTCCACACTCAACTTCAAAATATTTTAAAATCAATAGACTTTTCGGAGGCTTAGAAGGAAGCTGTAAAGGTCAGCCCGTTTCCTCCAGCCTGCTGATGGTCTGCATCTCCTCCAAAGACCCCACATCAATGGCCATCCACACACAAACTTGCTAGCTCCAGACAGGGGTCAGCACCACTAATCTTGGTGCAGGGGCCACTTCCATCTCTGACAGCCTTTTCTCAAGTTTCTTGTTCCTTTCATTCAAGCAAAATCGATCTGGATGGAAATTTGCATCCCTTTCACTCCACATTGTCCAAAAGAATGCAAGGCTCCGGGTGACAAAGGGTCAGATGGAAGTCATTAAATTCTGTCTTCCTGGTGCTTTTTGGAAGACGATACTTCCAGACAATGTTTTTATTACTGTTTTTTAAATGTGATGTAAAATGGAACCCCTTGCTCATGAAGAATATTAAAATGGTCTTAGATTAAGTAAACTAAATATTCTATTGAATGTCTATTAAACACATCTGTAAATAGTTTATGGTATGGGATCTACTTCAATCTTCCTGGTTTTCTTTCTCTGTTTACACCTCAAGGCACAAAACAAAAGCAGCCTGGTAAAGACTCACAGGAGAAGTTAATGCTCAGAGGAGAGAAATAGCAAATGCCAGAAGGCAGATCACAAATGCTCTCTTAATATTTATTAAGTCAACAATAGTGTTGTGAGTGAATCTTATTAACGGATTATACAACGTTTTGGGCAAATGAAATTTTAATTCACTTACATCAGATGTGCCTACAGTCCATGTTTTTCATTAAAAGGACAATAAGTGTTTAGTCGAGTAGCTTGGAAACAGCATGATATTTTGGATATTATCATTAAATTTCTATTATTTAAAACTGTCAAACTTTTTGTTAAGAGCCTTTAGAATGTTCTGGTTGTATAAAGTATAATTTGACCATTGACGTCATCTCTTTAGAGTTTGTGGAAAAGGACTTCAGGTTGGGACACAACCCCCAATACTTCATGGAATGAGGAAGGCAGGAAGATTATATGGAAAGAAATCAAACCTTGCAAACGACACGGTAAATTCAATTCAAGTTATCATTTCTATAGCAGTCATCCTTGATGTGCTGCAGGCCTCTATGGGTTGGTCCTTAAATATTCAATGCATGTCATTCAGAACATTCTACAAAGAACTTACCAACCAACAATTTTCCCTTTATTGATGTTTACGGCCTATTAAAATAAGAGATCAGAAGATCAAAAGTACATCATTAGTCTCTTGTTGAATAACCTCAACAAATACATTTGTCTCTAAGTGCCACCTGTCTCATATGCTAATGATTTCCAATGATTCCATACTAGACCCAGATGACCCACTTTCAGCACCCTGTGTTCTCCACGTCCCTCTCTGATCTCAAGTGCAGCTCACTCACTACTGTATCAACTGCACCAAAAGGGCAATGCCTGAACCCAAACCCAAATGGGCCCACAGCAAAAGTCTTTTGTCCTGGCAAAGTCATGTAACGTTAAGATCGGTTGACAGGGAGAAGAAAAGTTACAGTGACACAGCCAGAACCCAAATGATGGCGGGAGGACACAGCACATGGTGTCCAGCCCCCATAGACGCCAGTCTCCTTCAGGTGACAGTCCATTTCTCCTTGAGGTAACAATCCCTTCCTAATCCAGTCCATGGAATCAGGTGATATTTTCTCTGCACGGAGGTCAGAGAGGATGTGTCTGACCCAGGCCAGGCCAATCTTGAGTCAATGACTTGTTACTCTGAGAGTCCTACTGGGATAGCAGAAAGAGAGTTGTTCTGCAACTGCGGAGAGGAACTAATACTAACTGGAACTGCAAGACTCCATCTTTACCACTGTGGCGAGGTCTCCCCTGGCTGTCATCTGTATCTACTATCCTTTCTCCAGTAACATAACCTCCCCAGATTCAGTTAGGCAAATATCCATGTATAGACTACATTAATCAGTTTCATTGCACCTTGTGCAGTCATATGACTACACTTTGGCCAATGAGGCATAAGAGGGATGATATATTACACCTCCAGGCTGTGACCAGAAAGGGAATGGGTATATCCATCACTCTGCTGAATAGGAGGAGGAGGAAGAGTGAAGCAGTCAACTGGATCCAAAAGTAAAAGCAAGAATGGCAGAGATGTCCCATTAGCCTTGTCCTCCAACTGTTACGTCAAAGAACATTAAATTTATTTTAAGCCCCTGTATTTCAGAATCTCATTTTTAACAGTTTAGCTGTTATCTTAATTCTTGGGGTTATCTTAATTCTTAATATCTTAATTCTTGGGGTTGAATCTAACAAAGGGAAGTTGAGCTAAGAAAGAAGGAAAACTTGAGGCCTGATAAGATCACATATGATTCTCGATGTAGCCAGACCTAAAAACAGCTGTTCCCTCAGGGACTTTTGTGCTATCCCAGCCACAAAGTTCCTTTCTATTGCTTAGCCCAATCTGACTTGGGATTTTATTATTTGTACCTGAAAGTGTTTACTGTCATCACTGATTTAAAAATATAATTTCTATGTATTTATTTGAAAGGCACAGAGAGGGGGGAAAGACAGAGATCTGAGAGAGAACAAGAGAGATGTTCTTGCTCACTTCTCAAATGTCTGAAACAGCCAGGATGCATGCACTCAATCAGGGTCTCCCCTATGAGAGACAGGAACCCAGTACTTGAGTCATCACCTGGCTGCCTCCCAGGGTGGGTATTAGCAGGACACTGGAACCAGAAGTAGAGCCAGACACTCCGATATATGATGCAGGCATCTTAAGCTGCAGCTTGACGACTGCACCAAACACACCCCAATTATCACAAACTCCATGATTGTTTATGAACATTGTCCTACCTAATGCTCCTGGGGCCTTCAAAGTAGTGGCTACTGGTGCCATGCTGTTGCCCCACAAGGGTTGCTTCTCTAGTCACCACCAAGTAGAAGCCAAAGCAGCTATTCTGCCCTTTAACAAAACTCTCAAACTAAGGGCATTCTAGAGAATGGCTTCTACAAAGGAAATAGCCTATTTCTACAAAGCAGTGTTTCACCAACTCATAACGTGAATATGAGTCACTGTGAATTTTGTCATAATGCAAACTATGATTCAGTAAATCTCAGGTGGGGTTTGAGATTCTAGGCTTCTAACAAGCTCCCAGGTGATGCCCACGCTTGCTGATGTGGGCTGCATTTTAAGCAGCAAGTTCCTCCAACAGCGGTCTCCAAGTGCAACTGCACAATGGAATCATCAACATGGCTTCAAAAACTCAACACAGCTGCTATCTAGCCCCCCTGGCCAGGCACTCGTGAGGATAGGAACCACAATTCAACAGCTTTTATTTTAGCAAGCCACAGAATCTCCTGGAGAGCTTGTGAAAATTCAGATTTCTTGGCCCTGTCCACCCCTCCCAAGTTTCTGATTCAGGGCTGGGGCCCAGAATCTGAATTTCTAACAAGCACCTAAGTGACACCTGCTCATCCATCACACTCTGCGAACCACAAGCCTGATGCCAGAGTTAGTGTCTCCTTGTAACAGACTTCAATTCCCACTGAGGCAAAAAAAAATTATCTACCATTTATCAGTGCTGTGGAACCTTTATCTATTAGGGATGTGCCCCTGACTGGGAGCAACAGGGAGAAAATTCACATTTCCACTCCCTTAATTTGTAAGATTAGGCTTTGTGTGCATGCTTTATCCTTTGATGGATTTAACCCTATTGTCCCCAAAACAATAAGCAGTAATGCTGCATTTTTCTTCTAGATACCACAGATTTATTGGGTTTAAAAACCTATGAATCACAGTAAATGGCTCATTTTAACAGCTTTCTCGGAATAATCCCTCTTCCAATTCTATTGCAGGATAGATACATGTTGAGTGGCAGTGTCTAAAGGGTCAGCATTTTCATGTCATCCAGAAGAGAAAATTTAAAAAGCTTTGCGAATTCTTAAACAAGGCTTCCCTGTGCCCACCCCACCACCTGAGTCAATTAAAGATGTAATCCCCTTCAATTCATCAGATGGAAAATTGTGTTTTTAGAGTTGAGTGATGGCAAGAATGCTCCCAAATTAGATATCTGAACAAAGTAAACCACAAGCAGACTAGATAAAGTGCTGCTGCTTTTTGCGCGCAAGCAATGACTCAAATGTCTTGTCCTCCTCGGGACAGCCTAAAGCACTCTCTCTTCCGTTCTGAAGTGGAAACAACACAGCCCCACGGAATTAATGTGACCAGAACCAGATCCAAGAGGACCACCATTAGGACACACAGGCAGGGAGTCCACATGATCAGGAAATTCAGCCAAGTCCTACAATACATTTCCAATCTGTCAAACACACAGTTTGTTGGTTCAAAGCATGAACTCTGGCAAATCTAATAAACTGACCAAACATGCATTTCTACAACCACACAAGTGCCTTTTGTTCCACTAAGGCAAGTTTTCCTTCAGAAGGGAAACGACTTCTTCTTCTTTTTTTTTCTTTTTTAAAACATCTCACTAAATTAATTTCTAGAAACCTGGTCTTTTTAGGTGAAGAGCACTCATACATATCATACTCCACCAAAACAATTATAGATTTTAAAAAACCACCACCACCACCACCACCACCACCACCAACAACAACAACAACAACAACAAAAAGGGAAATGGGAGCCAGTAGCAGAAGATGCTGAAGAAAAAGGTAGAAAAGGGAGAAGCTCGGAGGGCAAGCATGCCAGGTTCCACAAAGCCTGAACCGTGAGGGACAGTGGGTAACTCCAACAGAGCCACTGCGCTCCATCAGGCTGGGTCACCAGCAGCAGAGAACACCTTCCAATGAGAAAGCCATAGGGTGGGCTCTCTTGGGAGGCCCCCATTAGGTATCAGAACGTCTGGGCCAAGTCCCAACTCTACCCCAACGAGTACCTTGGCTGGCAGCAGGTGATGGTTCAAGCAACTGGGTCCCCCCTGTTCCTGGGAGACACCTGGATCGAGCGTCCGCCTCCTGGCTTTTACCTGATCCAGCCCTATCTTTGTAGCCATTTGGAGAGTAAACAGGAAGATGGAAGAGTCTCTCTCAAATTAAAAATTTTTAAATAATAAATTAAAACATTTTTTAAAGTGTGAAAATCTGTAAACAGAATATCGGGCCAACCCAAGGACAGGAAAGTCCTGATGCTACTCTGTTACTGAGAGCCAGACCTAAGAAATTACATTTAAACAAGGTGAAACATTTAAACACTTTCGCTGTTTTCGTGAAAGATTATTGCAAGGCAGGACTACCTGAGACTGAAAAATATGATGATTCAACATCTGCTAGGGCATATCAAATGCAGCCTTGACAAATAATGATGACCAGCATGTGTGGGTCAATTATAAAAAAATGAAAAGCACCCATTATAGTTCCAACCATGGATCAGAGTAGCACTATTTAACATGCTGTGTGTGTGTGTATGTATGTGTGTGTGTGTGTGTATGTGTGTGTGTGTGTGTGAGAGAGAGAGAGAGGACACAGAGAGAGATCTGCTGGTTCACTGTGCTAACGGTTGCAAGGGATAGGGATGGGCCAGGACTAAGCCAGGAGCCTGGAATCCCATTCAGGTCTCCCACATGGATGGCAGCAGCTCAAGTACTTGGACCATATTCCAGGGCCTTCCCAGGTGCATTAGCGGGGAACTAGATCCAAATTAGAGCATCTGGGATTTGAATGAGTGCTCACATGGGATGTTGGCTTCACAGGTAACAGCACAAAGTAACTGCCTTTTAACAAAACCCTTTTCTTAACAGTATCATTTTATGAAAAAACTTGACTCAAAGGCATTTATGCTTTTCTAAAATGTATAAAAGCATTGTTCAAAAGGAAATTGTTGGAAGAAGTTGAACCTACATCCAATTGTGGCAAAAGGAACTAAGCACAAAAAGCATTTCTAGCTTGGGGTATAAATGTGCCAGACTAGCCTGCTGAAAGGTACCAGATGTGTTTTAATATTAAAAATCCAAAAGGTTGTTGTGGCATGGAGAGGAAAGTGGTCGTCTTTGACTTCGACCTTCCCTGTGAACACTGGTTCAATTCCTTGCTGATCCACTTCTGATCCAGCTCCCTGAAAATGACCTGAGATTATCAGCAGAAAATGGCCCAAGTGCTTGGGCCTGTGACACCCAAAAGGGAGAGACACAGACAAAACTCCTGACTCCTCCAGCCTGTTACAGATGCCTGGAGAGAGAACCAGCACATGGGAGATCCCCACTCACCCAATCCCAAATTCTGACTTTCCGAACAAATGAAAAATGTTTTCTTTAAAAACAAAAACAAAAAAACATTCAAGCAATGCTCTTTATCCCTCAACTTACAATAACAGCCTTTGGCCTGCAAAGAACACAGTGTTGGTTCACACAGGATTTTGCTTCTGGTCCTGATTCTTATCTCCAGGAAGCCTTTTTCTTCTGTTTTGCCTACAGGTCTCCACCACCTTTCTGAGATTTACAAATCAGTTTTATTGCAGCCTATAATCTCTCTGGTCTTCCAAATCCTGGTGTGCTGGGCTCTCTTCCCCTAACTAGCCAGAAGATGCACCAAGAAATAAAGAAAGTGGCAGGCATACAGTTTTTGTTGCACATTGTGAAACCAACTAAATAAACATCACCTCAAATTACTCATTTTGAACAAAACACATGAGTGACATGGATGCAGAGTATTTCACCTAAATCTGTGTCCCATTTAGTACTCATTTATTCAGCACACACATGCCAGAAGTAAGTGCGCTATGTGCTAACCATGAACTAAAGGGATGTTGGAGAAGGAGAAACCAAAAAGAAATATTTTATGGTCAAAAGTAATCAGTCAGATGGTTTGGGTGATGCTCATAACTGCCTCTAACTAGCTATGTGTCCTTGGACAAGTTGCCTAACCTCTCTGGATGTTTCCTTTAAAAACCAACTGCTTCTTTAAAATTCACTGTTGCAAACACTGAAAAAGAATCTGTAAGAACTCAGGGAGAACTCCCCCTACAGCTTCATACCTGCTTGATTATTCAGCTAAGGCTAATCTTATGTGAACACAAGATCCAGTTCTCCCCTGTGGAGCCCAAGGCTCACAGCGTATGGGGAATTAGCTGGATGAAATAGAAGGTTTCTTTCTCCCCTGATACAAACATCCAGCAGATCATTCAGGTTCTAAACAACTTCTTGCTCTCTGTGCTTTTGTACATTTTAGTATTTGGCAGTCTCTCCTTGGAGAACAGATGGAAGAAAAGAGAAAAACTTGAAAATCCAGTGTCTTCAAGTCATCCGTAGAATTCTAATGATTTTTCAACACACTATGTCACTTCAGGAAAGGTTTTGTTTTCCTAAAAATTCAGTGATTTCTCTCCAACAAGGGCCCGATGCTTCCTGACTGTAGTTTGGGGCTGCCTAGATTGCCAGACGTATGCAATTAGATTTCAGACCAAAACTGAGTCCTATTTTACAGATAAGTCACATATGACATATGAGCACAACTTCTCTTCTAGCACCCTACATGATGAAAACGCAAGTAATAGTTACTTGAAAGTAGGCACCATGTCATTAAGCCTGTTTAGCTCACAAAACCAGCTAAGTGTTTTAACCTTGGTAGGTATACAATGGTGGTGAGTCAACTGTTAACTAATTTACCAAACAAAAAGATTGGTTCAGTCACCAATCAAGAAAACTATAAAGCGTAAACCAATCTAATCTGATTCAATCAAACCATTACTCTTATCTAAATCAGCTTAGTAATAGGGCATAAAGTTCAGATTTTAATTCGTTAGTAAACTTAGTATTAATCAGTGTTTACAATTTAAGGCTCCAATATTAACTTTCTTTAAACATTCCGCAATGATTATCCGAACCACCTTCCAGTCTGCACTAAATGTGCAAGTTGTACACAAGCCCTCAGCGTACTTCAACAAAATGGAATTCAGGAAATAGGAGATAGAGAAAAAAGCTTACTCCCGCATCACACACGCCGGGTTAATTAAAAACAAAAAAAACAAAAACAGTCCTAACTTTGTAAAATACTACATCCTTTGGTGTTAAGTAACAGAATGCAATTAAGAACCATGAAATGCTTGCCTACATGCATATCCATTTTTAATATATTCCAGATTACAAAACCTAAAGCTACAAGAAAAGAGAAAGTTGACTAACATTATAGGCTAAGTTTTATGTCAGAAGTTTTCAGTCATTTTTGAGGTTAATCTTCAGGATAACCAGCGTATTACAATCACCAGTTTCACAATAAAACTTGTTTGTGGGTGCTAAGAAAGTTTTATAAAGTCACACAGGTTTTAAATGATGATGGCAAAAGCTGAACCCCAATTTAGCACATCTCCAAAGCTTCAAAACACCTCCTGCAGGATCTTAAATCAGGGGTGCACACAACCGAACCTTGGCAACATGAGAACTACAACACCATATCAACTAAAATCTGTATATGCTGTAACCCGGCCTTTACCAGGCTGTCACACACCTGTCACCCCTGCAACGAGAGACTGTTGCCTAACAACTCAGTCAACAGGCGCCTTTGAGTTCCTAAACATGTCTAGGGAATTTAGCCTTCTGCACAGATGTACTAGCCTTAATATAGTAAACCTTTGGTTCACCAGATTTAAGGACCTTTAAATTAAGATTTTATAGGCTTTTATCAGATACTTTTCTGCATTTGCTGAACTGATCACATTATCTCTTTAAACTGTTAGTAAACTCCACTGCTTTTCCAGGTTGAAGCTAATCTTACTCAGGTTCATCATTATTCTTTTAATAAGCTGTTCTATTCAATTTCAAAACACTCTATTATAGTGTTGATATCTGTGATAAATGAAAATGACACCTATAATTGGGGTTTTGTGTATGTGTGTGTGTGCTCTTCTTGTCTGATTTTGACATCAAGTAATACTAACTTCAAAAAAGGAACAGCCTGGGGGCAGGTATGTGGCACAGCGGACTAAGCTGCCCCTTGAAATGCCTGCACTCATTCCATTAGCAGAGCAGCAGTTGGAGTTCCAGCTCCTCAACTTCCAATCCAGTTTCTTGTTAATGGGCACCAAAGGATGGTCCCAGTATTTGGGCCAATATCACCCACATGGGAGACGTGACTTGAGTACCTGACTCCTGGCTTTGACTTGACCTGGTTCTGGCTAAGGCAGTCATCTCTCTCTCCTGCTTTGCCTTTCAAATAAAATTTTTTTTCAAAAAGCTTTCTATCAATCATTCTCTAAGCTCCAGAACAACAATTATCAGTTCCTTGAAGGATCAGTGGAACTTACTTATATAACCATCTTAGACCGTTGCCATTTACTCAATTGAAATTGTTGTGGAGATGATTGTAGATTCCATGTAGTTCTAAGAAATAACAGAGATCTCTGGCCCTTTACCTAGTTTCTCCCAAGTGGAAATTTGTATGTGTGTATATTTAGTTCCACAAAATTCTATCACATGTACAGGTTTGTTTACATATTATCTTTGTGGATAGATAGATAGACATGAACTATGTAGATTTAACTAAAGTTTTACTATGCCTGGTTTTATATCACACTTTTTACCCATTAATTTCCCAGCTTTAATCATCCTTCAAATATGGGTGCATAAGATTTAATGTTCTAACTTCTATGTCCTCCAAGTCTATTTTAATGTCTGTATGAATTTACTACTGGATGAACTAGAATCTCTCCTTTAATCATTGCTGTATTGTTTCACATTCAGGTCATTTCCATCTTCTAAAGTATTCCAAGGCTTCAATAAACACATGGTAAACATTTTTTACCAAGCAATGATAGCTTCCTTTGGAGAGGTATGCAGGTTGTACCAGGAAGATGGGCTTTTCATATTCCAAGACAGCTTCATCCAGCTCCTGTGAGGAACCTCCCCTCATATTTTCCAACCTCACTCCTTTTTACAGAAAAGTAGAGTACACATATATGCCCAGTTTCCCACCATGGCTCTAGCCCACATGAAAACAGTAAAGACAGTTGCAGCTATGACAAGTCGAGCTCTACCAAGCACTTCCTGAGTGACATCCTGGGCTGGACTGCAACAGATGAGCCCCCATAGTGAGTCTGTGTCCTTACTTCTTAGGAGAGCAGAAAACCAGGAACTACAGCTAATACGTAACATGAAGCATGGATATGCCATGACATTCCAAGCTCCTCCTATTTTGTCTCATTCAATCCCCAAACCCATTTTAGGATGCTCCATTTTACAGAGCAGAAAACTGAGCAGAGGTAGGTTAAAAACATGTTCAAGATCACACAGGAAGTGTATGCAAACCCAATGTGTGGGTTCTGAGCCACCCTACCAGGGTCTGCTCATTCAAAGTCTTACTCGTGGTCTCCAGACTAACTCAGGTGCTCTGGAGAGGAACCAATGGAAGGCACTGGGTTAAAGTTTCTATTCTGGAAGCAAGGGGATGGATATCCAGGCCAGAAACAAAATGAGGAGCCAGAAATCATTTATAAGACATAAGCCTTAAGGAGCCCCTCATTACAACAGCAAGCTATGCTGGTTTCTATTCAGAATGAATGAGCTCTGACGCATGGACTGGCCTGGATGCTAGTCTGGCTGGTATCAGAAAACATAGGGGCAAATAGCAGGCAGCATCACAGGTATCAGAATTGTGCACCTGATTCCTGTGCACGACATGCAGTTCAAGCTAGAAACAGTCACCTGAGTCAGTAACCTACCTTTCTATAGTGTGACAGAATCTCTAGCTTCAATAATAAAATCAGAAATGTTTGATTTTAGGACAACACATTATGCCTGATGAATACATACAATTTGTCACTTTAAAATAGATACAAATAAAACCGAAAAGAAATAAATGTTTGTCAGGGACTTAACAATGACTGATTTGGTTTGCCACCTGCAGCACAGAAAATCCAGACATTGCAGGCCAGAGTTCCAGTCCATCACTTTCCAGATGGAGAAACTGAGGCCCTACGGAAGAGTTAATTACATGTGTGCATGCCTCACCTTGGCTTGACTTAAAATGGCATGTACTTACTTTTCTGTATATTTAATAAGTTACACAGAACACATTTTCAACTTTTTCCTTTTTCTTTAAGAACGTAAAAATGTTTCATGATTGGATCTTACTCCATGTGTCACTCCTACCATGAGAACAGATACAACTAATTATATATTCTCCTGTGATAGCAATACAAGTTGTGTTTCATATACCTGTATAATCACAAGGAAAAATATGCATTAAAATGTCATATATATGTGCATGTGTATATTTACATACATATGTGTGTATATTTACATACATATTATGTGTATATATGTATATGTATGTGTGTATGTTTATATATATATATATAACCCTTGCAATGAGAGACTGTTGCAAGGATAACCAACGTATTATAATACACACACACACACACACACACACACACACACACACACACAGAGTATGGGCCCAGCCTAGTGGCTAAATCCTCACCTTGCCCATTCTGGGATCCCATATGGGTACCAGTTCATGTTCCAGCTGCCCAACTTCCCATCCAGCTCCCTGCTTGTGGTCTGGGAAAGCAGTTGAGGATGGCCCAAAGCCTTGGGACCCTGAACCTGCGTGAGAGACCTGGAAGAAGCTCCTGACTCCTGGCTTCAGGTCAGCTCCATTTTGGATATTGTGGCCACTTTGGGAAGACCTTTCTCGTTCTGTCTCTCCTTTTCTCCATAAATCTGCCTTTCCAATAAAAATAAATAAATCTTTTAAAAATATATACTATAAGCTGGACTCTATGCTTGGTATATGTTTGCAGGGAAGGAATCTTGATTGAATTTGAATTGTAATACTGCATCAAGGTGGAGGAATCCACCAGGGGGGAGGGGAGGGGAAGGATGGGGGGATTCCCAGAGCCTATGAAACTGTCACATAATGCAAAATAACTAATAAAAAAAAAAGTTAAAAAAATATATATATACTATATATGTGTGTCTGTGTATATGTGTATATGTATATATATGTCTATATATATACATACACACACATATATATATACAGACACACATATATAGTATCTTTATAAAATTTTTCATGGTAGCAAAAGGAATGTGAAAACTTACATATCACATCTATACTTTTCTGTAGCTTAGAGTAGAAGATTTTGAACTGGCCATGATGTCACCAAGAACACTGGTTGGCTTCACTGTGCTGATGTGAAATTCAAGTGAAAAAAAAAAATCTCCAAAAAATTTCAAGGCTTCTCTCCTTCTCCTGTCCTGCCAATTCTTTGAGAGACTTGAAAAAAACAAACACTATCCTTTCCTAGTCAGCAGCCATCACGCTCCTCCAGCCTTGCTGTGAAAGCTAAGGCCGTCCTAGGAACAGACATGTGAAAATGTACTCGGGTTTCTCAATAGTAGAACTAGAAACCGAACTGAATTATTTTCAGGCATTTGTACCCTTAAAAAGTAGAAATATTCTCCTTTTCTGTCAGCAGCGTGCCAATATTCCCTGTGCTGCCCTGTCACCTCATTCTAGATGACCAGCAGGGTGTGACATGGAGCTAACTCTGCAACATCCTGGCATCTCCCAGCCCAAGGTAGTCTGACATGCATTGTGGATGTGTTGGAACTGTAGATCAATGTCTTGTTTATTCTTCACTCCCACCCTGCAGTGCTGATGAAGCTGAATTCTACAGGAATCAAACCTGGAAAAAGTGACCAAGTCTAACGCAGGCTTGGCCTCCTTAGCTGATCTTAGACCACACTGCCACCTGCGGATGCTTCCAACAGAATTTCAACAGGAGCACCAAGTGACTCTACAATGTCCTAGCCCAACAGTACCAGCACTTAGGAACATAGAAATCAACAGGTATTAACCCAGCTTCCTGTCTGAACTCAGGAATGCTAAGGGGTCAGGGATATGGAAACAGGGTTCCTCTCCTCAGACAGTGCCAACCCTGGTGGCTGAGAAAACCTGCTTCTCCAGAATGTAGGGAGTTTCAGAGGCCTTAACCAACATCTTAAATAGGAACAAAAACCATGCAAAGCACATGGTATACCTCAAACACCATTCACAAGCTCCTTCATTTTATCCTTACAAAAGTAGGGATCCTCAAGTCCAGTTTATTTATACACACACACACACACACACACACTTTTTCAAATGACTAAGAGTTTTAATTATCTTGTCCAAATTCTAACACATTGAGTGGAAAAATAAAAGCATTTGAACCCAAACTTGTCCACTTCCCCGAAGTCCAAGCCCTCTGGACTATAATCCCAGTTACTGCTGGAATCCTCAGTAATAATACAGAAGAGTGTGTAATTAAGGGGTGACACCACTATTCTAGACCAGTGATTCCCAAACAAAGACAACTTATTACAATCATCTGAGATACTTCATAAAGCTACAGATCGTCCCCACCCTCCACCCCCATTCAGGCTTCTGATCAGGTAGCTCTGGGAGGAGACTCTGAATTCTGTATTGTCATAGATTTCCAGGGATTCTGATCATCAGTCAGTCTTAACTATTTACAGAAGAATTACACAGAAACAGGTTGGATCAGTCACGAAGCATCACAGGGAGCTTAGAGAAATGACACAGTTTAAAATGAGAAACATGAAAGAGCTGGCTATATGCAGGGACCAGTGACACCAGACAGTAAGGGCCAGGAGACATGATGGGGAGACGAAGAGCAAGGGGGATGACTAACAAGGAGTGCTCTCAGGGAACAACACGTAAATTCCAACATTGACAGACTCCACACATTGATAACAAGGACACATCAAGGTATCTGGGCCACTAACAAAGTGGGAAAGGACATACCAAACAAGAATGAATACCACAAGGCTACTCTAAGTCCCAACTCCCAACCCCCCCCCAAAAAAAGAGAAAATGGAAGTAGGATGGAGTGACTGGGAGGTAATCACTTGTTCACTAGAATGCAAGTTCCAAGAAGGCATGAGAGATCAGTCTAGTTTGCCAACCACTGTTATCCTGAGCAGGTGGAGGGAAAGACCAATGGACATGAAAGTCAACCAAGGTGAAAGTTGAGGTTCTCCTTCCAAGTCAAGTCCAAAAGATTAGAATAAAATGCCATTGTTGGTACAGTCCACCCAAAAAGTCAAACCAGAGAAGTGTGCTTGACTGGACTCCCTATAAAACCTAATGACAGAGCTGGAGGAACTCTTGTGGCTGGCTCAGGAGCCCTGCCAACTCAAAGAGGCCCCAAGCCACCTGCAGCTGGACAAGCAGATCTCTGGGGGGTTCTGGAGACCCATTTACAGAGTTCCACCCAGGGAAAAATAAGCTGACTTTCTGAGAGCCTTTTCAAAGTAATAAGCATCCAAGGCACCATCTGACTCATCATGTTCCCTGTACCTTCTAGGCCACCCTTTGAATCGTGGGCACCATGAGACCATTGAGACTGGGTAAATGGAATCCCAGATGCAGGAGATGCGGGGTATGCTCAAATCCCTGCATGAACACTCATCTTTTCTACTTATTTGATCTTTTAATATCTTACCTTTTTCAATGGCATGTCTCCTCCTTCTCCTCTCCAGCTGACAGAGACACAGCCCTTCTCTCTATAAAAATTCCCTAACAAAAGTAATTTGCTTCCTGACCACAGCAGTCAAACTATATATATATATATTTTTTTAAATCACTGCAAAAGGTTACATGACTTCCATTTTATTTTCCCTTCTAATGTAAACTTCCCAGAGCCTGCCTTTCATAACACACTGAGAGGTAATGCATGAGTCCAAATGACTTGACAGTTTCTTTTTAATTTACAGAGATCTAAGCTTGTTTATAAAATTCCACTGGTTCAAAACACTTCCTTTTCTTAAACATATTTCCAGATCAAATTAAGTGTTTGCAGCGGTCTGCAATATATTATTTCTAAAGATAAACAGTCATGTAAAAAAAAATAAAGATGGAAAGACTGCAGCATATCGCTACTGCCACACTCAGTCGGTCTCTGCCCAGTGTTCCTGCAGTGCAAGTCGGACCGGCCAGCAGAGTGTATGAATGGCTCATCGCGCTTGTCTGCCATCTCCAGCATCCGTCAAGAAGGGCGCCCGCTCCTTTTCACGCTCATTCCCTGAGCGAGGTGATACTCAAGAATTTACCAACTGCAGACATTTTGCTTTCTTCTTTAAAAATCAATCACCACTTCCAAATCCCCCCAAAAACGGTTGCTGTTTCTAAATGAAGATGCAACCAAAGACTAAAAAGAATATTCCATCAGAGCTGAATTTTTAAAAACTGTCTTGCAACCACAGGGACATGTACACAATTATGCATGAAATGAGTGATGCTGAAACAGCCTGACTTGCTGTCTCACTGTCTCCAAGTTGCCTTTTTGGATGATACTCCAACCCCAAAAACCTGTGTCTTGCACAAGGGAGCAGCTGACTCAGAAACTGTCCAGTCTCGGTTCAAATGTGGAAAGACCAGAACCACAAAGATATCGATCTGAAGGGAGAGTTATCGTGGGGAGGACACGTACAGCCCAGCCAGAACCCATCCTGAAGAAACACCTTCAAGTTCATGCAAAATGCCGAAGGGGCGGAAGAGGGAGACAGGCTTTTTCTAGCATTTCCAGACAGCCATCTTTCCCACTAAACCCTCAACAGGTCAGGGGGAACATACAAAGTTCTCCTAACTTCTCTTCAGCTTTGTAGTAAGGCTGCCTGGGGTGGGGGGGGGACAGGAAACTCTCCCTTTGACCTGTATTGCAACAAGATGAGCAACATTTTCCCCCTTAAATAAACAAGAGAATCCGCTAGCTTTTGTGAACAAGGAGGCAAAGTTCATCCCTAGTTGGGAGAATACCAACCCCAATGATTTCTGCCACCCATTACCGGGCAGAAGTACTAAGACCGGGAGTTCTCTCAGATTCATTATTGCCAAGGTTTCCGAGCCCAAGGGACCTGTGAGCACACACAGCAGCTCCCACACTGACTACCAACGCCCTTCAGCTGCTTGATGTCAAAGGCTTCCCAGTGCTAAACTGTCTGGGCTCAAAAGTACATAATGGACACATACATACACACACACATACATAGGAAGGAAAACAACTCACAAAACCACTTAAAGATGACACACAGTAATTTGCCTTGGAAGAAACAGTTCAGTAGGAATGCACACATTATTAAGTGGCAAACAGAGGGGGTATGGAATACTAAAATGCCCTTTTTCCCTAACTGAATTAGGGGTGCACTGGCTGCCACCTGGTCTGCCAGAGCCCAGCTGAGTGGCCAGGCAGTGGCCAAGGAGAGTGAGGCCCAGGAGGCAGTTCCCATTAGAGGGCGCTCCTTGGGCTTCGCAAGGAAACCAGCTCCAGCCCCAGAAATGCATCCTAAAGGGGAAATTAAGTTCCTGCAGCCAGCTCCGGAGAGGGAGGCTGGGTGCCCGCAGGCAGCCCCGCCCGATTGGGGAGACGCTTCCCGGCTGGGGGAAGCGCACCCGCTGGGCGGCCAGGCCAAGCGTGGAGAGGGAAGCCCTGGTGCATGTGAAGCCAGACAACGCTGAGCAAAGCGCAGTGTCGCAGGCACCCCCTTCTCGCCCTGGCGGCGCACGCCACTACAACCCGGTTAAAATGTCCTCCTGCCCCCAAGGCCCCGCGGGGCTGCCCTCTTACGCCTTCACGAAGACGCGGGCGCAGGGAACTGGGATTCCAGGCTGTGGCACCCAAGCATTTTCAAGGACGCACCCCCACACCCCCTGCGTGGACACCAAATGCATTTCCATCTGGTGTCTGTTACCTCACTCCAGCCTCTAGGAGCATTAAACAAAAGAACTTTCGCAAACTTTCCTCTCTGGACACTCCGGGATTTCTTAAATGTGGGCCCCGTCTCCCCAGAACTCGACTGGAATGCAGGATCCTAAAGTTTTCAAGTCATTCCCGGGTCTCGGGTTGGCCAGATGGGGTGAGGGGCGGCGCACGGAACGGATGATTCCTGGCGTGCCCTGCCAGGGCTCCCGACCCGGGTCACCTTTTCCCTTCTGTCCCTTCTGGAACACACAGGAAGACTCCCGCAGCCCAAGAAGTTAGAAGAGACCTCGGGGGAGCCCCCGCGGGTGAGGTAAAAACTGCGATTCTAAAGACCCCATCACCAGGGACGGCGGGGCAACTCTCCCCAAAGCCATGCTTTTCTGTGAGTGCCGGCGGAAAGGGGGTTGCAGAACAGGCGCACTTGCCCCCAGAAGCTCCCTAGGGACCAAGCGCAGCAGAGGATTGTGAGTCCAGAGAAAGTGGGCGCTGTGGGAGAAGCAAGGGGTGCCCCAGGTGGCGCTCCCCAAGGGTGCCGCGGACTTCCAACCCGGCCCCAGAGTACCCGAAACGGTGAGAGCGTCTGCCGCCTAGCCCACTCACCGACTCCGCCGACACGTAGGCCACCAAGCCCAAGGTGAGCAGGATCCACGCACGCCGCATATTCCCCCGGGAACTGCTCCCAGCCTCTGCTTTCCACCAGCACGAAACCAGCTTGCCGCCCAGCGCTCCGCACAGCCCGCGCAGCGGGATCCGGAGCGAAGCAGTCGCAGCTACAGCGGCTCCTGGGAGCTCGGGGGCTCGGGAGTTCCAGGGGCCGGAGGGCTCAGGCGCTCTCTTCTTCCTCCTGCGCCTGCTCCCGCCGTCCGCGCTGCGCCCCGGGAACGCGGCGGCGCCCTCTCACTTGTTGGCTCTCCACACGGAGTTGGTACTCGGGGCGGCTGTTCCCTGGAGCTCTTTCTGGCTCCTCTGTGGTTTTTCTCCCCCTCTACGCTGCAGCCGACTCCTTCCCCCGTAGGCGGTTCAGTTTCTGGGTTTCGGGATGAAATGTGACGGCTCGAAAGGCTGAAGCAGCCGAAGTTTGGGGGCAGAACGGAGGGGGCGCGCGACTCGCGCGGCAGCAGCTCCCCGAGTATCTGGAGAGGAGCGCGTCCGAGCCGGGCTAGTGGCTCGGCAGCGGCGCTCCTCCTCCTCCTCCTCCTCTCGCGCCGCCTCCCTCCTCGGCCCTCCTCCTCCTCTTTTCCTCCCGCTCCCGCTCCCTCCTCCCTCCCTCTGGAGCTAGCTTCTCTTGGCTCCTCCGGTGACTCTGGGGAGAGGAGGCGGCAGTGTGACTCCCAGATAAACCCCGGAGAAATTCCTACAGGATTACACCCCGATTGGCAGCTCCGAGCACCAGTGGGCGCTAGCCACCCCCCCACCCCCCCCCACCCCCCCCCCCCGCTGTTGTGCGCGCGGATAAACCAGTGCGCCTTCATTTTCTTGGGGACTTGAATCTTTCCTTGTCCAAGCTCTTTTCTACCTTGTTTTTTCCCCCCTCTCTCTCTGATTCTTCACTTTCGCTTTTCTGAGGACAGATCAGAAAAGACACGGCACACAGAAGAATATTTTGCTTTCATACTAAATTAAAACAGTAGGTAAAAACAGCTTTGAGAGTCGGGGAGACAAAGTTTATAGATGGCGATATGTTAATAACTATTTTTATAACAGGAAAATTACATTTTAAAAGAGAAGACAATAAATGAAGCGAATGTATATGAAGAGCACTTCCCACGCTTCGATTCTCTCCCTCGCCCTCCCCCGGCACGTGTACACACACACACACACACACACACACACACACACACACACGGGAAGGGAAGGGAAGAAAGAATATTAAAAGCCGGAATGCAACAGCTTTCAAAGCTCAGCATTTCATTAAAGGCTTAAATCCAGTCTGCCTCATACAGTGTGCGTTCATAAAGCATTTTATAGGCTCCATTTCTGTATAGAGGCATTACCGCTTGGAAGCTACAAATAGGACAATTGGATGAGAATTGGATAGGCCCTGAATAATAACAGACTTGAGAGAATTTCAAAGAGAAGAGGCTTAAAGTCATTTCTAGTTAGCAGAGGATAATGCACAGGTATTTCCTGAGTGCAAGCAACAGAAGCATTTTTTTTATGGAGTTGTTTTGTTCTTGGAAGTTGATGTCTTGACATGCTACAGACATGGCAAGTGCCTATTTCCTTCCCATTTCTGCCACCATTGTTATCTTCTCACCCATGGAGTAAGTACTCCCGAACATGCTACCCCTCCAGTGCCCACCCTGTGAGGCAAAGTTCTCTCTCTTTTGGAGCCATTTTGTTCTCACACAATGATGTTTTCGGATAGATATTCTGCTCTAAAGTTGAATCCATATACTGTGAAAGAAGTATGAACCGTTAGTATACAGCGATCTACACATGGAAATAAGGTCCTGGCAACTTCTGAACTCAGTATTACTCTAAATGAAAACTAAAATGTCTGAGTGACATCACTGCAAGCATGTCAAAAAAAAAAAAAAAAACCAAATTTAACTAGAGAATAAGAATAGCAAGTTAGAGACATCTAGCTTTTCCATTTTGTTTGCCAGCTATCAACCTGCAAGCACCCATGGGCCAATCTAAGTCCCTAGCAACCACACAAATAATGATATCCAGATGTGAAGATACAATATGGTAAGCATCTCTACTTCCAAATCAAAGATGGACTGTCAATGAAACTGGTAAATATATCATGACAATAGGATGCTGGACTCTCTGCCATTGTCCACACCTGCAAAGTAAAGATAAACTTTAATAGCAGAAAGATGGACTTATGACCGTTTAGGGAGGTCTATACTATTGCAATAATATAGAGGAAATCAGTGGGGGCAGGGGATTTGGAGAGATGGTAAGGAAAATCTCAGGACTTATGGAACTGTGTCATATGATAATAATAATAATAATAAGCAGCCTGGAGAAATAGAGGAATGGACACAAGGAGAAAAAAAGGAGAATAAGAAGCTGAACATTGTAATATTGCTTGCTTCAGATTTCTCAGATACCAGAGCCATCACCTGTGCTGGTGTCAGTCCCACTGGATTGTTGAAAGAACGAACCATGGCCATATTATTAAGATGGACTCTGTGGGTTGCAAAACCGGATATTGTTGAGTGACTTTTGAAAGGAGATTCTGGGCCCGGCAGCGTGGCCTAGCGGCTTAAGTCCTCGCCTTGAATGCACCGGGATCCCATATGGGCTCCGGTTCTAATCCTGGCAGCTCCACTTCCCATCCAGCTCCTTGTTTGTGGCCTGGGAAAGCAGTCGAGGACAGCCCAAAGCTTTGGGACCCTGCATCCGCGTGGGAGACCTGGAAGAGGTTCCTGGTTCCCGGCTTCGGATTGGTGCAGCACCGGCCCGTTGCGGTCACTTGGGGAGTGAATCATCGGACGGAAGATCTTCCTCTCTGTCTCTCCTGTTCTCTGTATATCTGACTTTGTAATAAAAATAAATAAATCTTAAAAAAAAAAAAAGGAGATTGCAAAAGAGAATGAGCAGTGTGGAGAAACACTAAAAGCCACAAACGCATTATTCCTAGCCTGAAAGGGACCTCTGTTCCTAAGCGGATCTGGTGCACTTTCCAGACGTTTCTGCATCAGTGTCGTCCCCATCAGCTAAAAATCCATTAAATAAATCAAAATTCTAAGAAAACAGTGTAACACAGCCCTTCACCAGCTCTCACAGTCATTGCTGCTTATGAGGGCATCCACCTGACAAGAGGCATGACGTTTGCTCTCTGATTCAGCTTGAGTAGGCAGAGAGAAAGTAAAGAAGCAGCTCTGTCTGTTGGAGGAATGTACCTGCCCCACCCTGAAGATGTACCCAAGCCTCTGGGTATTTTTCAGACTCTTGGTGACTTCTTTTTTTTTTTTTTTAAGATGATAAGGCAGCATGGAGAAAGTTTATTAGAAAAGAATTGTGCCATTTTGAGAGTCCTATAATGTCAAGTATACAAAACAAATAAATATTCAAGGCCTTGTGTTCAAATGCACTGGCAGGAGAGGCAAGAAAGATACTCTGATAGGATGAAAAATTGTTGGTTACAAAAAGCTTGCCAGGGCTGATGGGGATGAAAATAGTAGGCAGTGTATGCCACTAGTATTGATGGTGTGGCGACATTTGTAGGCAATGAAGAAAACTGATGGGGAACCAAGTTTGGTTGAACTTTGTGCACTGTGTCTACCTAAGTCTGACCTGTGACACACCAAAGCTGTTTTTCAAATACATTTTCAGACCCTCCAGCTTGATGGCTCTACTTTGAGAGGTATAGCTAGTAAACCAACTTAACCAGTCATTTCCCCAGTAGTGTCAAAGATTTCAAAAAGAATGAACACCCTGCCCCTAGAGTATCAGAAGAAAATATAAAAAGCAAACAGAATATAGAGGCTAAACTGTGGCATTGTAGGAAAGAAAGAAAGAAAGAAAGAAAGAAAGAAAGAAAGAAAGAAAGAAAGAAAGAAAGAAAGAAAGAAAGAAGAAAATGGGAATCAAGCCACACAAGTGAAAAAATAGACATGAAAGCCACTGAAGACAGCTTTTAAGCTAAGCTGACACGATGGACTCAGTCGTGAGCAAATCTAATGATGTCTGTTACAACCATGGACTCCCAGGTGCAGTTTCCCAAGGTGAGCCAAGGAAAGGAAACCAGGGAAAAGAACAAAATACAAAATTGTGGTTCTTGGCTCTTCTTGCCCTGGCCAATGCCTGAAATGTTACCAGAGGTCCAAGCTAGAATCAGGTAGAATGTGCCTTGACTGCATTCACTTGAAAGGTAATAGGTCCTGAAGGAGATAGGGCAGCCAGCCAGCCAGCCATTAATGACCCACTACTAATTATGGGAAGAGAGTGAAGGCCATGACGAAAATCTACAGGCAATCCAAAAAGGATCTCATTTAAGCCTCAAATGATTCACTGTTCTCTCCATTTACCTTCAGCAACCCTTTGCTAGGGAAATTGCTTGATCTGAATCTTATAAATTAATGTTCTGCTAATGTTGAACAAAATTGCCACATTTTGGACAGCAAGGTCCAGGAAAGTCAAAGAGCTGTACAACACATAAATTGTCCTTTGAATAAGACAAGAACAAGCATTTATGTCACTTTCCGTAACAGCACAGTATGATTTATAAAAGGTTTCTGAAGCTTGACACTCTTCCAGTCAGCAAACAGGGATAGTTCACCTGCCACATGCTTGATACTCACTGAGTAGATATGCTATTTTTCTTGAAATGCATTAAAATCAATACATGCTTTTTTAAAGTTTATTATGTGAAAGATAGAGTGACAAAGTGCAGAACAGATTGTCCATGTGTGCTATTCCAGGTGTGTTAGCAGGTGTTTGGTTGAAAACTGAACACTGCTCCATTATCAGATGGCAACATCACAGGTGGCAGCTGAACCCACTGTTCCAAAATGATGATGTCCCTAATTAACACATTCCTAAACTAAGAATTATTCTAAAGTCGTAATCTGTGACTAAGATACATGACAATTTCATCCCAAAATTAGATAGAGTATTTTAAAGAAAAAACCTTATTTCTAGAATATATCACTCTTGGACAACAGACACTTTCCTAGGAGTCTTATGTGGATATGTCGATTGAGGGAGATGCCATAAGATATATCTTCAAGTTATTTGGATCACATTTGTAAATATCCAGTTAGACAAAGAAAACTAATTTAGGATGGATTCATGTAATTTAGTACCTTTTTGAATTTGACAAATGAACGTATACATTTATGGAGCACAGAATGTGGTCTTGAAATATGTAGGCTTTGGAAAGTGGCTAAATCAATCTAATTAACATGTGTGTTATATCATAAACTTGTTTTTCTTCTTGGTGGTAAGAGCACTGAAAATATATTTTCTTAGCAAAGATATCTGCATATTGTTATTACCCACAATTATCATAGCTTACAGTACATCCTTGAAACTTATTCTTGTCTAACAATATCTTGTATCAACTCCCTTCCCACTCTCTTCTGCTATAACGCCTATCTTGTTCTATGGTACTCTGTTTCAAAGAGTTCATCTTTTTAGATTCTACACAGAAATGACATCATGGGGTACTTTTCTGTATTTGACTTATTTCATTTAATATAAGGTCCCCAAGGTTCAGCCATGATCTCATAAATCACAGGATTTCCCCTGTTGCAATTCCATCTTTAACAGATTACATGCCATTGAGTATGCGCACCACATTTTCTTCTTAGCCCATTAATGATCGGTACTATTTTTTTAGTTACTACTACCTGCACACTATAACAGCATCCAGTCTTAATCCCATTCCTGTTCTTAGAGATCTGTGCAAGACCCTGGAAAAAATTCCTGCATGTTCTACATACTAAATGATCATCCTGCTCCCTGTTCACGATGGCGTAGATCAGGGCTAAACAGGGAGAGAGGTAACTTCTTAGCAGGCCAGTAAGCTATCACATTTGTCCTTCACATGATTTTTTTGAACTGTGAAATTGGAGTCTAACTTGAAGGCACATTGACCTGGAGTCACTGAAAACTGGTATGTGACCTTGTGTGCAGAACAGAAAAGGTTGGTCTGCAGCGGAAAGAGAAAAGCAGATAACAAGAGAGAAGCAGAAACAGAACAGGTGGCTCCAGAATATGTGTTTCTGGGTTTTGTTGTTGTTGTTTTGTCTTGTTTTTAATTTCCAGTTCCTTTTCTAGCCTCTTATGAGATCTATGTCAACTTTTTTCCTTAGGATCTATAAAATACCCTGGTGTCTTGAGGGGTCAAGTTCTCATTCTTCCTTAGCTAACTTTGACGACTGCTGTTCATGCTAAGCAGGGGATTCCAAACAAGGGCAGAGAGGAACCCAAGGCAGAGTTGGCCTACCTCATCTCTTGTCCAAATAGAATGGAATTCCTGAAGGTGCTTTGTAAGTCTTAATGAAGATGAACTTCTATTACAATTATTTTCATTTTCAAGAAAAAAAACCCACACGTTTTAAAGAAGATGCTGTGATTATTGAACTACCTTGGGAGAAATGTTTTCCATTCAGTTGGGTATTTTAAAGACTGAAAAAGTGGACTAGGATACACAGATACTTCCCTAAATACAATTGGAGTAAGGTAGAACAACTGCTTGCAATGTCCAGTGTAAGGTGAAGGAGCAACCAGGACTCACTCACAGCTGAAACAGACTATGAAACACCATGGATCAGAGGCATAGAATGGCCTTGCTGAGCAGCTTAGGGTGTACTCTCAGCACTTGCATACAACGACTGGCCTCGCAGTGGTTAACACCTGAGGCTTTGTCTACAGACAGGCTCAGGTCTGAATCCTGTAGTCTTAGAGGTCTTGACGCCTAAGTGCACTTGCAAACCAAAGCCCCAGTGTCCTCACCTGTATGTTGGATAGTTTGGGGTTAATGTGTAGGGTCTAACAGTCAGTAAAAGCAATGCAGCTTCAGGATTTAGCAAGGTGTTTTGCACGTGGTGAGCCTCCACAAGCACCAGCTCTTGTAAATACCAGTTGTGGTTATTGATGTCTTCCCCTCAGTAAATGCCAGTTGCTACAAATGCCAATGTACTTGTGTATTTTCTCTTCCTGGATTGACCTACCTGCTTTCTGTACACTATGTGTGCCTAATTTGTCCTGCATGCTCTGTGACTGTCACCTTTGAAGTGCCTTCATTAGCAAGTATCTGAATGTCTACTGTGTGTCACACACCGCCTTTAGGAAGCCTGGATTAGATAAATCTTTATGATAATGCTCATGTATTAAGTAGAACTTAGAACAGCTGCATCATTGTAAAAATTGCTCTTAAAAACACATTCTGTTGTGACCAAATGTGAACAATCACTGAATAGCATAAGGAAAGTCTCCGGAAACAAGAGCCTGCACCATTTTTTTTTAACACCATAACAAATTGAAACCTAAATAAGAAAACCCCAGAGAAAGAGTATAGAATTGCAAGTTCTGAAGCAGAAGTAAAGAAATTTGAATTGTTTTTTTTTTTTAAATCATCCTTTTTGAGTCTGAAAAGAAATAAGGAAGATGCTCCTGAGAACGAGCAATGGAATCTTTTGTGGAGACGGTCAGAACTCAGAATGTCTGCTCTCTGCTCTTTTTCTCATAGCTGTTAGGAATGCAATGGACCAAGAACCAGAACATTTGTAGACTGTGTTCTAGGGCTGCATTATAAAATCCCCTCTTCATTACACACCCCGCCATGCACCACAGACTGCCCTACAGCTCTGACATGTAAACAACCCAGTATGAATCGCCCGCTTTCCCTCCGACTCCTTTAACTCGTGTGGACACAAACATGCATGAGACACACATGAAGTTGACTTGTTGGGTTTTGTTTCACAAAATTGGATTGCTTTAAATATTTTCTCTTTTTTTCCATTAAATACTTTCTTGGGATGGACATTTGGTACAGTGGTTAATGTCAACTGGAATGCCTGTATCTCATAGCAGCATACCAGTTAAAGTCCCTGTTCCTCCGCTCCACACAGTTTCCTGCTGGTGTGTACCCTGGGAGGCAGCAGATGATGGTTGAAGCCCTGTGCGGGAGACCACGAGGGGGCTTCCAGCTTCTGATATGGCCCAGTCCCCACTGATAAGGATGTTTGGACAATTAACCAGCAGATGTAAAATGTATGTGTCTCTCTCTTTGCCTCTCTCATAAAATGAAAATTTATTAGTGGGAAGGAGGGAATGGATAGGGAGGGAAATCGCTGTACCTGTAGAACTATGTCATAAAAAGTAAAAAGTTAAAAAAAGAAAATAAATTGTTTAAAAAAAAAACACACTTTGATCTTGTAGAAACCCTGCCATATTGGCTGACAGTACTTAGATTCATGTTCTTGTTGTCCACCTCTCATCCTTGTTATCAGCACTTCCTTTTTGATCCAGCCATTTCCATATAATGAGCACCCTTCTCCTTCCAATAGGATTTCTTCTCCTACGATAACAGGAAATAACCTTTTGTACTAATTACTAATGATTTTCCTCCTGTGGCAAGATTCCCAAGGGGAACACTGTTAGGTTGACCAAGACTAATATTTTTCATTTTCTGAGATGTTAGTGTACAGTTTCACAGTACACTGGTGACATCCCAGTCAGCAACAGGTGTTAGCTTTCTTCCTAGCCAGTGTATGAGCTTGAAGTGGCAGCTCATTGCTCATGCTCTGTGTGGTGTCCTGAACCCAAGTGTCTTAGAGTACCAGTTTGTGTGTTTTGTTTGCAGTGGTTCTTCTGTGAACTCGGTTCTTCTTTCCACAGCTTTTTACATTATCACAGCATTTTTCTTGCAACAGCTCTTTCCATGAACTTCCTGAAGACATTCTTGCACATAGTGCACCATTCCCAGCTTTCTGTCCTATTCACTGATCTATTTGTCCCATTTCATAGCATAATCCAACTGACTGTCATGACTCCAGAGTGCCCTGTATATTCAAAATCAATCTTCCTTCTCTCTCTAACCACACACTGGTTGATGTCAGTTTTTTTTCCCCATACTTCTCTTGGATTTGGGGGTAGGCATTTTTTCCCATACATATAAAAGTAAAAATATTTTAGATAATTAAAAATAAACCATTTTAGAATGTTATTTGGAATTGTGTATTGATTTGGGAATAATGAACTTTCTTATGATAATAAGTCATCTCAAATCGGAAATGTTATATTCAAATTTGTTCAGTTAATCTTTCACCTGCTAGTGCCAGCATCCCGCATGGGTATTGGTTTGTGTCCTGGCTGCTCTACTTCCAGTCCAGCTCCCTGCTTATTGCCTTGGAGGGACACCAGTAGATAGCAAAGCCTTGGACCCCTGCACCCACATGGACAACCAGGAAGCAGTTCTTGGCTCCTAGCTTCAGATCATTTCGGCTCTGGCTGTTGCAGCCACTTGGGGGAGTGAACCAGCAGGTAGAAGACTTCTCTCTCAATCTCTACTCTCTGTAAAATCTGCCTTTAAAATAAAAATAAAATTTTTCTTTAAAAAAGATTCTATGGCTTTCCCACAGATCCTGTGAAGCTCTTATAAATATATTATTATTTATATAGGTTGTGTTCCTGTTGTAAATAGAATTCTCTTCCATTTTCATTTAGGAACTCACTGTTAGAGCAGAGAAAATTTTCTTTTAATACTGACTTTGTATACCATCATTTTGCCAAATTATTTAATGAGTCTTGTGAGTGCAGCTTTTACTAGAGTCTCAGGGATTTCCAGGTATGCAATTATATCCCCTGCAACAAATGGATTCACATGCACTTTAATGTCCATACCAGTTATTTAATAACTAGTTCCTTGTTGCAATGGAAATATTTTAGTGTTTTATGTTTCATAATTCAGAACGGCACTTGTGCTTTCTTTGCAGATAGTTTTTAGTATAAAGCATTCATTGTTTATTTTGATTTTTTTATTAGAAACGAGTGTTGAAATTTATCGGAACGCTTTCAGAATCTATTTGTATAACCCTTTACCCTTTGTTTTGTTAATGTAATAGATGGTGTTGATGTTCCCTGAGAGGGATTTGCTGACAGCAAATCAGCCCCACATTGCTAAAGGAACACTTGTTTGAGGGCAGTTATTCTGACACAGCAGGTTGAGTCGCAGTTTGGACCCCTTGTGTCAGAGTGCAAGCATAGTCCCAGCTGTGTGCTTCCATCTCAGCTTCCTGTCAATGCACCGAGGGAGGCAGTGGATGCTGCCCACGGACCTGGGTCCCGGCCATCCATGGGGAGACCTGGATACAGTTCGTGGCTCTTGACTTCACTCTGGGCCAACTCTGGCTATTAAAGACATCTGAGAAGCGAATCTGTGGATGGGAAATCTTTGATTTCTTGGTCTTATCTTTTCGGGTTATCATAGAATTACCTCACAAGGTCAATGTTGTAAAACAAAATGAAAACAAAGTCTTAATGCCTTTAAACATCACTTGCAAAAGGAAATATATTTTCAGTTTGGGGTTTATAATATATGTATTAGTAAAAACTGCGATAGCATTTTTGAAAGGAAGGATAAAGAAAATCATAGTAAGGTTCTTATATCTTATTTGAAGTGATGCAATTTTAACTTGAATTATAATCAGAACAGGACAGAAAACTTTGCTTTGACTAGGACTGACATGTTCCCCAGGATGGACTGTCATCCTACCTGACATCCGCGGGACATGCAATGATAGACTTAAACCTACAGTGTTGGGAACACTTCAGTGGCAGCATGATGGACTTGTGAAAATTCACGAAAGACAACCATTGTAGGACTGGAGGAGAGAACAGTGGGCAGGGAGGGAACTTGAGGAGGGGGAGGGAAGACCCCAGTGCCTATTCAACAGTGTCATAAAACAATAATTTAAAAAAAAAGAAGACCTCACAATGGTCATTCACTCATTACGTACGTGTAGACTACATGTACCAATTAAGAGCAGAAATTGTAGGAATACATGAAAACTAAAACAAAATTATACTGTATTTATTTTTTAAAAATTCTATATATAAAGGCTTGAATAGGTTGAAAGGAAAGGAATAGAAAAGAATATGACTAGAAAGCAGTCGGTTAAAGGAAGCTGGAGTGGCTATATTCATATCAGACAAAACAGACTTCAAGATGAGAATTACTGCAACAGGCGAAAGGAAGCATTTCCTGATGGTGAGGAGATCATTCACTGGGGATACACATAGTGTATATGAGTTTAAAAGCAAGAGAGCCTCAAAAGGCAAGAAGCAAAAATTATCAGACATTGAAAAGACAATCATTGCTAGGCATTTTGATACATTTTTCTCAATAATAATTCATAGAATAAATTTAGAAATCAGTAAGGACATAAAATATATGATGAAAACTAGCAATCAACCTCACCTTACTGACGTTCACAGAATCTTATACCTAGCAATTATAAAACTTGTTTCTTAAGCTGTGCATAGAATATTCACAAAGTAATATCTAATCTGGGTCATAAAATACATGTCTGTAAATTTCAAAAGATTTAGCTCTTAGGTAATATGTTCTGTAGTCACAGAAGAATCTAATTGGAAATAAGTCACAATATGACAGTTACAAAAGAACCAATTATTTGGAAATTAAACAACCTAGCTTTAGATAACAATGAAGAAGAAATCAGAAGGTGCATTAGAAAGCTTTTCAGTTGAATCAAAATTAAAATTTAATGTATGCTAAAGTCTGTAAAATGTAACTACAGCAATGTTCAGAGAAAAATGCATACTTTCAGATGTTTATACTACAAATTTCAATTTTATTCCATAAATTTCTATCTTAAAATAATTTATGAGATAAATAAAGCTCAAGTAGAAAAAAAAGGACACAGCAAAGTCAAAGTTCATAATACAAAAAGTAAACAGTAAAGAAAACTAACAATGAAAAAGTTCTTAGAAAAACTTGACAAAGCTATTAACTTCCTATTAAAACTGAGAAGAAGAAAAAAGACAAAACACAAACAACCAAATCAGAGGCAATCTATAGATTCTATGAGAGCAAGAAAATATGAATGATTTTGTTAGTAAATACATTAATTTTAAAAAATGAATACATTTATTGTAAAATTTACTATGACTTAAAAAGAAACAGGAAAGTATCTATTGCACTTTGAAAAAACTGACTTCCTCATAAAAAATTCAGACTGAGGTGGTTTTACTAGTGGATTTAATCAAATATTTAAAGAAGTCATGTGAACATCACACAGACTCAAAACACAGAAGGGAAGGGACCAATTATTAGGGCAGCCTATTTCTGCTAACAAAACCTGGCAAAGATATTACAATGAAAGAATAAAATGAATTAAAATAATCTAAAGAAACCCAGAAGACTACAGACCAACACATCTCATAAACATCAACATAAAAATCCATTAAAAATTATGAAGCCAAATCCAGCAATATAGTAAAAGAGGAAGGAATGCATGTTTGTAGAAAAACACATAGAACAGAAAAATTTAGACATATATTATTGAAGCCAACTTTCCATAGTATTTACCATAATAGTTTTGAAAGACCTTTGGTTAACACCAGGATTAACGATGCAGTATTGAATGCTAGTGAGGTTATATCTCTCCAGAATTTTATATATTGAAACCTGATTCACAGTGTGGTATTTCGAGACAGGGTCACTGGGAGATAATTAAGAGTATGAGGACAGAAAGTGAGATCAGTTCCTTTATGAAAGAGGCCCCACCCCTTCTGTAAGGTGAGGACACAAAAAGATGTTAGCTGCCCATGAACCAGGAAGTAGTCCTTACCAATATACTGAAACTTTCAAGCTGCAGAACTGTGAGAAATATACTTATATCTTCAGAAGCTACCAAGTCTATGGTATTCTATAACAGTAGCCAAAACAGACTAAGACAATCTAAAATATAGCTACAAGATTCAACTTCCTCGATCATTAGGGAAACGTAAGTCAAAGCCACAATGAGATAGCTCCTTTGTATCCATAAGAATGGCCATGTTTGGAAAGGCCGACAATAACAAGTGCTTGAATGTGATAAAGTTGAAAGCCTCACACACTGCTGTTGAGAACACAGCAGATGTTGCATAAATGCTTACAATAAATTAGCTCTTACTGCCCTTTGGATACTAAAAGTTATTTTTTCTGGAAAAAAAAAATTGAAGTATGTGTCACGAAGTGTCCCTTGAGAATACAACATGCAAATGCCTCAGCTGCATGAACCCCATATAGCATTTTCTTTCTGTTGTGTCCTAATCTGTTGCTGCCATACAGTCTTCTCTCCCCTTTTCATACACAATCGCCTCTGCAAAAAAGGGCTTAAGATGGCAAACTTGAGGCTAATCAAAGTCCAAACTACTTGGGTAGGCATTCAAGGAAAAGAGCTAAAAGAATTTACCCAGACTTGAAGCAGTGGGAATTTTGTTACTAGCCCCAATTCTGTACCTTTAACTACACTGACTCATTCTCACATTTTAGAGCACTTTGACAGTTGTCTCTTACCTTATTTCTCATGTGAGTTCTTCTGTATCTTAATTTTGCTTGATTTCTCACCTATTGGCTTTGTCTTATGTTTCTTCTCACTCAATTAGCCTTTGAATTTGGCAGCTGAACTTAAATTAGCAAGTTTTCACTGTCTACTCCAAAAACTTAGTTTCTATTTGTCTTTTGCTCCACACATATCAGAATGTTTCAGGTAAAACACTTACCTACCTTTCAAGACTGCATCTGATGCCAGACTGTGTTCCCTGTCAGCTGCTAGATAAATGAGAGAGAGAGAGAGAGAGAGAGAGAGAGAGATGAATCCACCACTATGACTCAAAAGATAACAATTTGTTTTGTCTGGTCTCTTCAAGTCTCAGTAATAACTTCTTAAAGTTCCAGTAGCTCCTTTGGTATCCAACAGCATTCAAGGACCACTTTGAATTATTTTTATGGTAATATAAATATTAGAGACTAGAGAAACAAGTTAAAATAACCTCAAATATCGACACAGCTACCTGTTGTTCTTATGGTGACATACACAATGCTGCATTGATGGGCATAAGGATGAGATGGAACAAAACCAATTTCCTAAGCTCACTTTTAATTTTCTTTTTTAATAAAGAGAGAGAGATTGATAGAGAGAGATTCCACCTGCTGGTCTATTCCCAAATGGATGCAATAGCCAGGGCTGAGCTAGGCCAGTGTCAAGCACCTGGAGCTCCATCTGGCTCTCCCGTGTGTGTCAGGAATCTCAACACTCAAGCTGCCTTCTGCTGCTCTGCCAGGCATATTATCGAGCAACTGGATTGGTGGCATGGTAGCCAGGACTAGAACCAGCATTCTGATACAAGGATGCTTGCATCAAATTGAAAACTTAACCCTCTGCACCACAATGCCAGTCATTTGTGACTATATATATATTTTTTTCAGCATTTTGTTCTTTGCTTCTTTCTCCAACTGTAAGCCAAGAAGAAAATGTTAAGAAGTAAATGAAGAGAGAGACTTTTAGTATAGATTCTATGAATTGAAATTTGTAAAATACTTTGTAATACTTGACATACAGAAACTACAAATAAACCAGTTGGAAAGTCATTATTTTTATTTTATTTTCACTTATCTATCTTTTCAGGGTTAAAAGACCCTCTCATTTACAAACATGGATTACTATAATCTTTGATACACAAACAATATCATGTTTAGATTGGACATAGCTATGTGCTCATTTTAAAACAAAGACCTTTATTTTCTTTGTTGAATTATTAAAGAATAATCTATGGGCCTAATAGTCAAACTACAAGCTACAACTATTCCCAAACTCAAATTTACCTATGCAAATCCAATCTCACTTTTCAACTTTATAAATAATTGTGCCTTGTCATTGCCTTCAGGTAGGAAAAGTGACAGTGACAGCTAAGAAGAAACTCTCCTGGGGCTGGTGTTGTGGTGTGCCAAGTAGCACCACTGTCTGCAACACTGGCATCTCCTGTGAGTACTGGCTGGCATCCTAGCTACTCCACTTTTGATCCAGTTGCCTGCTAATAGCCTGAGAGAACAGTGGAAGATAGCTCAAGTCCCTGGGCCTCTGCCACCCACATGGGAGACCTGCATCAATCTCCTACCTCTTGTCTTCGGGTTGACCCAGTGCTGGTCAATGTGGCCATCTGGGGAGTGAAACAGCAGGCATCTCTCATCTCTCTCTGTAATTCTGACTCTCAAAATAAATGAATAAATCTTTAAAAAAAAAAAAACTTCTTGACCTCTTTTTCTCATTACTGTCCAAGGGGGAGAATGCCATGCACCTGTTGGTCAGGCCACCATTTAAAGCACTGCCCAGAGACTGATAATCCCACTGTGGAAAGAGGAGAGCCTTTGGACTCCCAGCATCCACCAATCAGCCTCTATAGAGGAGTCCCTGGCTCATGGCTCATGACCAGGTCCTGGGAGAGGACTGTTCATTCTACCCCCTGACTGTTTCTGTTATAAAGCATCTTTCCTGTCTAGCTATGGATTGCATGTGTTGCTTTTACACTGAAACTAGCTTGTGGGAGCTACAATCTACATGTGGATCCCAAATCTTCCCAAAGAGTGCAAGCTCAAATCAATTTGATTTAGTGTTACAGGTGAAGCTTTTAACATAGGTCCGTCAAAGCTTTTACCAACCTCTGTATCACTGACCTCTCTTCTAGACCAAGTGACCTCATGCCTATGCTCATGGCCAGGATCCTTAAGCATAGAAAACATTAGTAGGATTTATTTTAGTTGAAAAATACTGAATTTGTTTCATTTAAAAAATATTTTTAAATTTTTATTTGAAAAGCAGATTTTACAAACAGAAGAAGAGAGAGAGAAAGGGTCTTCCATTTGGTGCTTGATTCACTCTCCAAAGGGCCACAGTGGCCACAGCTGAGTTGAGCTGGCTGAAGCTGAGCACCAGGAGCTTCTTCTGGCCTTGGGCCATTCTCCACTGATTTCCCAGGCCATAAGTAGGGAGCTAAATGGGAAGTGGGACAGAAGAGCACAAACCAGTGCCCATATGGGATGCTGGCACCACAAGGCAGAAGATCAAT
The DNA here is from genome assembly GCF_030435755.1 of Ochotona princeps. Lineage (NCBI taxonomy): Eukaryota > Metazoa > Chordata > Mammalia > Lagomorpha > Ochotonidae > Ochotona > Ochotona princeps. The sequence goes on from NC_080840.1 coordinate 35,540,811, forward strand.
TTGCTGCATGACCATGTTGGTCCCAGAGTTTCATTTTCTAACTCTTACCCCTAATTTAATATTTAGCTCTAATGAACATAGGGAAAGAAATATGTATACTGATGGAGTTATGCGCAGGTATTGCTCTAAATAATAAAAGCAAGGGCAACCAAAAAATAAGCAACTGTGAATAAAAACCTAATTCTCAGGAATTTGAAATTCTTTAAGTAATAGCAAAGCAATGAACATAAGCACTTAAATAATCTGTAATTTAATTTCAGCAAATACATGCTGAAAATAGAATAGGAAATTCCTACCACAGCCAAAATCTTCAGAAGGCAATATAGGGACACGTCATCACTATGATTTCATCCGTACACATTGTCTACCTTTATTGAAATATCATAAATATATCTACATTAAAGTAATAATAAAAGAGGCTCTTCTTTATATATGTAAAGTGAACACATTTCACATGTTTGACAATATGGATTTGGGAATATTATGATGCGTCCCATCCTGTGTTCCCTTTTTTGCCCACATTCCCCACCCTCTCTCCTCCTTCTTTGTTTTTTTTTTCATAGTTTTTACAATGTCATATTTTCTTTCACTTCACAAGCATAGGTTAAACTCTTTCATAGGTAAAGATATCAATCCTACTATTCCTCAGGAATATAGACAAAGACTGTAAACAATAACCAATTCCCAGTATGTCAATCACTCTCACTCATAGATGTACATTTTTTTGTTCTCTGTATATTAGTTATCACAGATCAGGGGAAAAATATATTTGTCTTTTGGGGACTGGCTTGCTCACTAAGCATAATAGTTTCCACTTGCACCCATTTAATTGCAAAAGATAAGATTTCATTATTTTTTATGTCTGAGTAGTATATATAGACTATAGTTTATTCAGTCATCAGTTAATGGACATCTGTAATAAGTCCATATGTTAGCTGTTGTCAGTTGAGCTCCTGTAAATATGGTTACAGATAGGTTCTCCCATAGGCTGATTTCTGGGATGTCTGGGTTCTGTGGTAAATCTGTTTTCAGATATCTGAGGAATCAAAGGATATTCTGCTTACTATTCAAATTCACAATCATGCTCTTGGATATGTATTTTGTCTAGTAATAAATATAACAAGTAACTAAGTATTAAGATAACAATAGGAAATCTACCTAAACTCTAAGAAAGGCCATTACTTCTTCTGATGCTGCTCTTTCTAGTAAAAGTTTCTTCTTGGTACCTACCGATTTGCTTGCCAATTTGCAGATCCTTTGTCTTAAGCTGAAAGAAGCTTTTTTTCCAAGGTAGGGTTTGAGTTAACATCTTTTCCTCTTTAATGGCCTCAAGGTGGCCATCCAAGGTGATTCATAGACACACACCAGAGTGTGATGGAAATTGATGATGATGGCTCCACTGCTTTTATCTACAATGGGAAACAGTAACACATATTTAGGGGTGGAGATAGGAAAAAGGTACATTGATTTAAAGTCTTGTTAGGAAAACTTCTGGCATGGCAAGGTTGTTAATTGAAATCTTGATGAAGTCTTAACTGAATCTGAGACTTACATCACTTAAATGATGAAACGACTTCTACACTGGATACGGCATTCTCTAAGAGTTAGTCAATGGACTGGAAGTGATGTTTCTGGTTTTTTGTTTATGTTCTAAGATGTGTATTCACAACTCCTTAAAACTGGAAGCCATGCAAGCTCTTTGGGGGCTCAGATCAAAGAATTGTCAGTTTCTTGGTTTGCCTATGCTACAAATGTCATGAGTTCTAAACAAATAATTCGAATTTTGGGGTCTGTTTTTGTTAATGTATCAAATGGAGCTCACCAACACATTTTGTAAGACTTTATTAAAAGCAAAAATAGCTTAATGTGATTAAGTATTCCCTATGCTATGTTTACTAGCAGAGTCCTTCACTTCCTCTTGAAGTAATGCATAAGACATCTGGGTTCTGTTCCATCATCATGCTTAGTGTTCAACTAACAAGAGTAAGGCCAGGGTTTACAGAAAATATTCTATAACTCAAAGTCCCAAAGCACATATGTTTAGGTCTTTTTAACGAGAGATAAGAAGAAGAAATAGTAAAGTTATTTTTTCTGTTTTTTTCCTTCCAACTTTCAACTTTGTGCCCCCAGAAGGCATAAATTTAATAATCCAATTGGAGCCTGCCAACGTGGACATGTCCATATACACACTGGTGTGCTGTGCTGTTAAGTGGGCTCTGGAGGAACAAGTAGCTTTGCCACAGGCCATGGCCATGGCTGCCTCTCCAGGCAGGGCCCAAGAAGCCCTGTTCTCTCATTGGGTCAGCCCAGAAAAGTTTCCACAGTTCAGTTTTGTTTGTGTTTGGTTACTGGCAACTGTTTAGAAAACGTGGGAAGGCCATGGGTGAAAAGGAAGGGGATAAAGAAGCAAATTGGTGGTGGAGAGTCGTGAATGGCCATTTTTCTTGTCCTCTTCAGTGGCAAATGATTGTTTCTGGTGGCTTGTTCCTTTCAGAGCACACATTTATGTTCCTGGAGGATGCTGTCTATGAGATTTATTGTCTGGGCCTCCAGCAGAACATGTAGTCAGTGTCTTTTTCAGTGAATTTCTCTAATTTCTCAGTGTATCCAAGAAGCCATGTTTCTACAGCTCCCAGGGTAGTGTGCGAATGGCTGTAGCTCTTTTGTTCCTTGAAAAGGAGGTGTATGGGGGCAGAGCTGGGTGGATTTGTATGAATGGTGTGACAGAAAAGAGTTTACAAGAAGTAGGAGTTGTCGGTGAAGTCAGGAAGAAACATAAACATGCCAACTACAGAAACACAATGAAGTGAAATCATAAAGTAACTAGACATAGTGGCAATAAATGCTTACATATTAAGCAATATATCACCTAAAGGGAAAAGAAAACAAAAAGATAATAGTATGGATTGCTGAACTGTCTCAAATTTAATGGCTTATTTGGTCTTTTACTTTTACAAACTTTTCAATAAAAACTACAAGCATACTTTTACTTACTTGGAAACTTTTCATTCTGTTTCTAGTGCACCGGAAATTTGAGCTTTTAAGTTTTACTTTTAAGATCTAAGACATAAGGAGGACTTAAGGGGTATTGGGGCTTTTGTTTGCTTGCTTGCTTTACTTCATTTTTGGCAGGGGGGAAACGTTGACTTTGTGACAATTAAGTTTGGGTTGAAAAATGGCATTCCACATTGTGTGTGCATGGGACACAAGGACACATGAAGGTGGCCAATAGAACAAAAGCAAATCTAAGTATATGCTTTTTTTCCTTCGGGTGCATTTAGGCTAAATTTTGGTTTAGATGGTTGAATGAGGTCTCCCCTGCATCTCCAGCCCAACAGTCCCCATGCTCAACAATCCCATAGCACCTTCCTGTCTCCCCAGCTACATGCTAGATTTGTAAACAACACCCATTCAGTGAATGGAAGCCTCAAATGATGTGTTAGTTCAGTTCTCTGAAAACAAGAGCTATGGCAGAACGTTGTGTATGTGTGACATGGAGAGTCAGGAGACATCTCTTCAACAGAGAGGGCTACAGGGGAGGGAAGGGGAAAGACATGGCTTCCCCCAGCTCTCTGTAGTCTCTGCAGAATGAATTATCGTGGACAAATTTGCCCTCCTTTGAGACAGAGGACACAACTTGGATATTTGCTCCAAGGGATTCCTGACTTCTTATGAAGGCTCTCAGCTCTGGACAAGATGGCTTCCATCATCCAAAGGCAATCATCTGGACACAGTGGCAAGACTGGGCCTTCAGCTAGAGCATCCACAGAAGCCAGAGGGACAAACACATCAACCAACAGGTCAAAGGGATTCCCAGGTATCTGGGAGGGGGAGCCAACATTTTCTCCCTCAGGTTGACATTGGAATTGGCATCAAGTTTCCCAAATGGCAGGCCCATCTGGAGAAGAAGCAACTGACATACAAGAAGACCCAAGATTGCCTTTGTCTGGAACGGCTTACTTCACCTGAACGAATAGTCTAACCAGGCTGAGGACCAGATGATAAGAATCACTGTCATTACTAATGCTTATACAACACAGTGTTTGCTGCATATCCAGCCAATTTGTTTACATATGTTAGATGAGCACATTTAGCCCTCACCGTAACCCAATGAAATGGGTATTATTCATTGTTGATAGGTGAGGAAGTTGTTTTGGGATTTCCTCAAAGTTGTATACCAAGCAGAAGATTGAGCTGTGTTTTGAATCCACTTGGTCTCTGCTCTGTATCTCTGTGCTCAGTAGCCTGCTGGCATCCTCATGGTCTAATCCAGAACATAGCAACTCCTGGTGGGAAAGAGGATGGGGATGTGAGCTCTTTTATGGCTGCACAACATAGTACCACAAACAGTGGCTTAAAAACAATGCAAATGTGATATTTTAGAATTAGATGTGGCTAAAGTGCTCGCCTTGCAATCACCAGAATCCCAAATGGGTGCTGGTTCATGTCCCAGCTGCTCCATTTCCCATCCAGCTTCCTGCTGGTGGCCTGGGAAAGCAGTCATGGACACCAAAGCATTGCGACCCTGCACCCACGTGGGAGACCTGAAAGAAACTCCTGGCTCCAGGATTCAGATAGGCTCAGCGTCATTGTGGCCACTTCTGGAGTGAACCAGCAGATGGAAGATCTTTCTCTCTGTATATCTGCCTTTTTAAAAAATTTTAGGTAGAAGTCTGAAATGGATTCTGGGGGCCAATCTAAAGGTGTCAGTAGGCCAACATCCCTTCCAGAAGCTCTATTTCCTGCATTATCCATTCTCTAGTCACCCCTTGCATTCTTTGATTTATGGGCCCTTACAACCTCTACAAGTCTAGCTGTATAGCAGTCCTCTGCCTGTGGTACCAGCATCCCATGTGGGCATCGATTTGTGTCCTGACTGTTCTACTTCTGATGCAGCTCCCTGCTTATTGCCTGGGAAATCAGTGGAGGACGGTTCAAGCCCTTGGGTCCCTGCACACAGTTGAAAGACCTTTGAGGAAGCTCTAGGCTCCTGGCTTTGGCTCAGCTCTGGCTGCTGTGGATATCTGGTGAGTGAAAGCAGCAGATGAAAAACCTCTCTGTGACTCTGCTGCTCAAATAAAAATAAAATAAATTTGAAAATTAAAAAAAAAAAACAGAGCAGCTGGGACTTGAATCAGTTCTCATTTAAGATGCTGCCTTTGTAGGTGGCTGAACCTGTTACACCCAAACACTGACCCCAGTCATTTGAAATTTTAAGATCAACTTCTACTGGGATCCAGGCAAACTTAACAAATACAAATGAATTTGACAATGTGCTGTTAAATGGGAACAAATGGAGATTACTCAAAGTTAAGGTTTCTTCTGTATGATTGATATGTTGTATAAGAATGTATGGTTCTTTAAAAAAAATTTAAAGATTAATTTATTTACTTAAAGATTTATTTATTTTGATTGCAAATTCAGATACACAGAGAGAAGGAGAGATAGAGGGAAAGACATTCCATCCAATGATTCACTCCCCAGGTACTGTGCTGATTTGAAGTTCTTCCGGGTCTCCCACGTGGGTGCAGGGTCCCAAGGCTTTGGGCTGTCCTTGACTGCCTTCCCAGGCCACAAACAAGGAGTTGGACGGAAGTGGAGCTGCTGGGATAAGAACCGGTGCCCATATGGGATCCTGGCGCATTCAATGTGAAGGCTTTAGCTGCTAGGCCACCGCACCGGGCTTGGTTCTTTAAAAATTTAATTTAAGTATAAAATTTACTGCACTAGCCATTTGTAAGTAGTGTAGTGGTGCTAATTTATGTTGTTGTGCAGTAAATCCCCAGAACTTTGCACTTCGCAAAACTGAAATTCTACACCTAATAAAATCAAGTTCCTACTGCCTCTTCTCCATAGCCACTGGAAAATGCAGTTTTATCATCTGTCTTTGTGAAATTGACTGCTCTAAGAACTTTTTATTAATGGAATCATACAGTATTTACCTTTCTTGTCACTGGGCTTACTTAATGTAATGCACTCAAGGCCCATCTAGGCTGTAGCAGGTGTTAGAATTTCCTTCCTTTTAAAAGCTCGACACCATTCCACAGTATGTGTGTACTACATTTTGCTTATTCATTCATCTGTGGAAGGGCATTTGGTCTTCTCATTGCTCATGACTTGAGAATCTAGGATCCTTCTTTACAAGACGGGGTATCATCAGTAACATCTCAGTTCAGTTTTTCATTCCTCCATCTCCAACTGACCTTCCTGTCCCTGCACCCTAATTATGAAATGGTAGATTCAGGTTTTGGAGGATAGGGGGCAAAAGCAAGATACACACAAACACACACACACACACACACGAGAATTCACTAGTACACTTTCCCCAGGTTTTGTGTGCCATGTAGAAAAAAACAGCTAGAAAAAAATCGATTGAAAATACAAGTAGTGAAGCTGCTACTACAAGATATAAAGCCGTGTGTTGACATCAAAACACTGAAAATTACATTCATTAGTCTGAATTTTTTTTGTCTCAAGTTGAAGAACATAATAGAATTTTATAGTTGTGTTATGATTACACATAGCTTATTGGTCTAATATCTCAAAGAAAAGGGATATAATTTATACCTTCTATCTTTAAAAAGATATTTTTCAGCCTTATATTGTAAGAGATAAGGTAACATTTCAAAACTGATGTAGGTCAGAAGTTAATGTTTCATCATCCCAACAATTAATAAAGCTTGGATTTTGATTTTCTAAATAAGGACCATGATACTTCATCTTGGCATTTTACAAAAACACAGGCAAATGCACATGATGTTACAAAAACAAAGATGATCGATGGGTTATTATTTAGATAAAGAAAACAGAAAATCATAAATGTCCAGCTATAGAATACTTCGACATGTTTGTGGAAAATGTAATTGAAAGAGAAGTGGCTAGCGCTGTATGACAGCAGAGAGGATTAAGCAGCTTCTCACACTGCCAGCATCCTGGCTGCTGTTTCCCACCCAGCCCTCTGGTAACGTGCCTGGGGAAAAGTGAGCGATAACTCAAGTACTGAAGTTCCTGACACTCATGTTGGAAACTCAGGCAGAATTTCTGCATCCTGGCTACAACCCAGCCCTGGTTGTTGTGGCAATTTGGAGAAACACTAGATGGTTAGATTCATCTCTCTCTTATTCACTCTGTCTTCCATCTCTCTCTGTCATTGTAACTTTTAAGTGAACATATTTTTAGGACAAATGTAAGGGTGGCTGTTTGGTGCAGCAGTTACTCACCACTTGGGACACTTGCATTCCACACGGGAGTGCCTGATTACAAAGTCCAAGCTACTCCACTTCTGATCCAACTTACTGCCATTGCACACCGTGGGAAATAGCAGATGATGGCTCAAGTATTTGGATGTCTGCCACACATACGGGAACCTAGTCACTGTTGGGGGTTCCTGGCTTTAGCCTGGCCGACACTTGGCTATTGCAAGCCTTTAAGGAATGAGCCAGGGGATGGAAGATCTTGCTCCCCTGTCTCTGTATTTTCTTCTCTGTCCCTATGCCCTTCAAATAAGAAACTCAAATCCACCATTTACTTTTAGCTCTGCAATCTGAGGCAAACAACTCACTTTTCCCAATTTCAGTTTTTTCATTTGTATGTTAAGAGTAATCCGTTCCTTTAAAGATAACTGTAAGGGTTGTTGAGCTAGCAGATGTGAAAGAGCCTAGTGCAGCACCCATAGAGTGCACACATAAACTACAAAAGAAAGACCCAGTGTGATGGCTCACCTGGCAATGCCAGGATCCCATATGGGCACCAGTTCATGTTCCAGATGCTCTGATTTTCAACCAGCTTCCTGCTTATGGACTGGGAAAACAGTAGAGGACAGCCCAAGGCCTTGGGACCCTGCACCCACATGGGAGTCCCAGAGGAAGCTCCTGGCTTTGGATCAGCTCAGCTCTGGCCATTGTAGCCACTTGGGGAGTGAACCAGCAGGTGGAAAATCTTCTCTCTGTATTTCCTTCTCTCTGTAAATTACCTCCCCCCCTCAAAAAAATTAAATGTTTCTTTTTTTTTTTAGAAAAGAAATCAAAAGATGTGGCTGTCAAAATTAATCAGTAAATATACAGCTTAATGATCACAATCCAATTAATGTGTGCGCTAGCTTTATCTACTTGCTATAGCTATAAGCTCTTTGACTATGCCACTCTGTCCTGCACTTAAAGTTCTCTTCATTCTCCTTTAAACAGGTGATTTGTTTTCAAGAATTTCCACGTAACCTTTCTTGTTTTCTTTGAAAGATCATATAGTCTGGACCATGCCTCAGGTTTCTGGATTGAACATGACCAGCAAAATAATATGGAGCTTAAGACTTCACTGCCTGCAGTCCAAATGATATAATTCTGTCACCTAATTACCAGATAATCTTAGGAAGATTGAATAACACATGTAAATGCCAGTTCCATCATATGCATGACCATGAATTGTTCCTACCTAAAAGCAGGTTGATAAAATAATTAAATATAAGTATTTTACAAAAAGATAGTAGGGCTCCCAGCACATAATAAGTGCTGATAGATGCTACCTGATGATATCACACTCATCATTTCTTCAACTGACTGCGAGAAAATCTATCCCTAATGCATTGTACATAGCTCTCATTCCTTCACTTTGCCGGTTGTACCAGCAACTGGGACAGTCACTTTAGCATATAAAGATGTGGTCCTATAATCCTATTTTTCACCCCATGATGAAGGAGACAGACACCTAGAGATGGGACTCAGTTAAATGGTAGAGGTGACAAAGCAGATAGCAGTAGAGAAGGAATCAACCCATCTTCCAGATGAATTGAACAGGCATACATGTGCTTCTGGGAAAGACTGGTGCTCCACTGGCGTCTCCATCCACATAAAGAACATGTGTCCTGCCCAGGGCTTGTGAAATCAGGCTACCTTCAGTGTCTCACTGCTTGCAGTGTCTTTTTGGCAGGGCATTCAGGGAAGGTGGGAGGGAAAAGTGAAATCTTGACATAGAAAGAGATGCTCTGGAAAAGTCAGAGCCCTGTGGTCACTCTCTGAGCCCTATGCTGGCCATGCTTCTTTTGGGTCAGGGCTGACTCACGGATTGATTCATTCAGGGAGACGGTCACCTCTGAGCCACTATCTCATAATCCTACATAAACATGTGTATGCCCAACATGGTCCATGTTCACAAGCACTCAAGACCTTCTGTCAACTACTTCCTGTTTAAACAACTGTGTATCTTCTGTGTTTACATATTATGATGCTGAATACAGGCTTTCATGTGCAGAGGAGGGAGCACATGATTCAAGTCAAAAAGCTTAGATTTCCGTCATAGTTCTGTGTTGCATGGTCCCTTTTAACTTTCGGAGTGACACTTCCCTCATCTGTGAGGTGCTGGTGATAAGACTGACCCTACTGTATTCCTAGACTCATTTGATAATTAAAGAAGGTAGTATATCCAAAATGACAAGAACTACAAGTTTATACATCTAAATTGATGTTATCATAATCGCAAAAAAAGGAATGTCTTTTACATTTTTTATCTCTTTATTTTTTCAAAAAGAACAGAAAGAACAGTGGAAAAATCAATCAGGAGGAAAAAGTTTTGATGTTTCAGCTACTTATCAGGATGCAAGTTTGGCGTGCACTGCAAACATCTTATGCAAACTAGAATGCTCCAAAATATTCATCCAGGTTGCACCGAGAGTCCCAGAGAGCAGCGAATCATTTGCCCCTGGGTGCTGGCTTTGCGTTCAGACCTCATGTGTGCAATGATATAGCACTTTATTAATGCTGAATGAAAACACTGATTAAAGACATTCTCCATGTAGTATTTTAATAAAGAAGACAGCTGGCCTCTGTTAACCAGTCAGGGGGACATGAGTGGGTGGTGACTTTGATCTTTGAAAAATTTATAGAGAGGAATAAAAAACGAAGAAGGGTAAGCAGCAACAATATTAGGAAAAGAAACATCAAATAACAAGGAATGAAGGCAAGAAAAGGGATTTCAAAGTCCAGTTTCCTGTCCCTGTCCAGAAAAAAAATGCATTAAATGTGGAGCTGTATTAATGTTTCAGCATTACCAGGGATGAAAACTACTGTAGAGCCCGGTGCAGTAACCTAGTGGCCAAAATCCTCACCTTGCACGCACTGGGATCCCATATGAGCACTGGTTCTAATCCCAGAAGCCCCGCTTCCCATCCAGCTCCCTGCTTGTGGCCTGAGAAAGCCGTCGGAAAAATAAAAAGCCTTGGGACCCTGCATCAACATGGGAGACCTGGAGAAGGCTACTGGCTCCTGGGTTTGGATCAGTGCAGTTCCGGCCAATGTGGCTGCTTGGGGAATGAACCAATGGATGGAAGATCTTCCTCTCTGTCTCACCTCCTCTCTGCATATCTGACTCTCCAATAAAAATAAATATATCATTTTTTTAAAAAAGAGAGAGAACCACTATAAACATTGCAATTCTATCAACTTTGACTTATTAATTTTTGATGACAAAAAAGTTCAAATTACTTTACATGATTATATTGTATGTCATCTAATCATGAGAAGAAATTTGAGTTTGAAGAAAAAATAGAATCGCATGGATCTGAGGCTGGCGCCATGGCACAGTAGGCTAAGCCTCCACCTTTGGTGCTGGCATCCAATATGGGCCTGGGGAAGCAGCAGAGAACGGACCAAGTACTTGTGCCCTCTGCATCTAGATGGGAGACCTGGTGGAAGCTCCTGGCTCCTGATTCCAGATTGGCTCAGCTCTAGCTGCTGTGGTCATTTGGTAGAGTAAACCAGTGGATGAAAGATCTCCCTCGCTCCCTTACTTTGTGTGTGTGTGTCCTTTTTTCTGTAGCTCTGCCTTTCAAGTAGAAATAAAATGAATCTTTTAAAAAGATCTGGATTTTAATTTTTCTGTAGTCTACATGTCAAGATCACACTTTGCCCAGACTGCCACATTCAATACCAAGTGTGGTGGAGTCCAAGAGCCTGGTGCTTCCTCCTCAGTAGGGGACTCTTCCACTGGAGATGTTTTCTCTGGAGTGCTCCACAAGATTGGCTAAGACATTTTCAGAGCGGCACCGTCTGAGTCTCTTCTACTCTGTCCCCTTACAAGTGTCCACCTGCTTTCATGGGTGTCAGACATCGCACAATCTGAAGGGTTTTTCTTCTTAGCCCAGATTCCTCTTCTTTTTTTAATCCTCCATGGTCACCGCTCTACTAAACTCATTGCATGTCTAAACCTGCCTGGACATCTATTTCCTGGTGGATCTGAATTGACATACATCCTCACAAGTCTGTGGGGAAGACTAAACAAGAGCATTCATGTAAAGCACACGGCAGAATGTTGGAGCCCTGGTCAAAGCACACTGAAAAACGAGTTGCTGAATTTTTAAGAAAAAGGGGATACAGTGGGAGAAATCACATTACTTGATGTTAAGACTTCCTGTGAAGTTGGACTAATCAAGACAGTGTGGATGTTGGCAAAGGTACACAGGCACATAGATCCATGGGATGGAATCAAGATTCTAGAAATAAAATCATACAGAGTCAACTGATGTCTGACAAAAATGTAAAAGTCATTCAATGGAGAAAGGATGGTCTTATCAACAAATGGTTTCGGAACAACCAGACACACATTGGGAAAAAATGAATCTTGGGCTCATTTTGTTCCTAACACAAAACTTACATATAGGTCCATATGTAAAACCTAAAATGATAACTCTTTAAAGGAAACACAGGGGGCAATTGTTGTGGTGCAGCAAGTTAAGCCATTGCCTGGGACACCCTCATTGGTGGGCTGGTTCAAGTCCTGGCTCTTCTGCTTCTGATGCAGCTCCCTGTCAAGGAATCTGGGAAGCCAACTATGTGGTAGACCCAGAGGGAATTCCAAGTCCCTAGCTTTGACCTGGTTCAGTCCCAACTGCTCCAAACCTTTGGGATGACATACCTCTCTTTATGTCTCTTCCTTTCTCTCTGTCATTCTACCCTTCCAATAAATAAGTACACCTTTAAACATAAATAAATAGAATACAGGAGCAGTTATTTGGTGTAGCAGCATGTAGGATACCTGCATCCCATATCAGAATTCCTAGGTTTGAGTGCCATCTATACTTTCAAATCCAGTTTTCTGCTAATACATACTGTGGGAGGAAGTGTGTGACAATTTCAGCAGAGCTGCCATTCATATGGGAGAACTGGATTGAGTTTTGGGCTTTCTGACTTCAGCCTGGCCCAGTCCTAGCTATTGTAGACTGTTAGGAAGTGAACCAGCAGATAGAACAGTTCTGTCTATCTCCTCCCTGACCTTCAAATAAAATTAAATAATTAAAAGGAATATAACAAGGGATAAAATATTCATAATCTGAGTTATTTTTGACATATGGCACAAAAATATTGTTCATGAAAATGACACTTATAAATTAGGCTTCATCAGATATTATTGCCTGTGAAGTATATTGTTAAGACAACAAACCACAGATTGGGAAAAAATATTGGCAAATAAATATCCTACAAATGACTTGTATCTGGAATATGTATGAGGATTGAAAATCCAACAGTAAGGAGACTCATTTAAAATGGACAAAGACTTAAGTAAGCATTTCACTAAGGAGGATATGTTAGCAGAGCAAATAAATACACAAAAAATATTCAGCATTAACAATGGAATATACCAGTTGGAATCAGAGATTTCACTACACATCTAGCAGAATGGTTAAAATGAAAAACACTAACAACATTGAGTGCTGGCAAGAAAACAGAGCAACTAGAATTCTCTCACATAATTGATAGGAATACAAGATAAAAGTGCCACTTGGATACTTTTCTATGCACTTAGTTCTACGCTCATATTATGACCCAGGAAATCTATTTGAGTGTTTGCCCTAGAGAAAAGAAAATTTGTGATCATACAAAAATCTGTAAGTAAATATTCAGAGAAGCTCTCTTCTCAATGACCCAAATGGGAAGTAATTTAGACAAATGAGTACAAACACAGTGAATTCCACTATACAATGGGATATTACTTGGCCATCAAAAAGAGAAAGTAATATCTTCAACAGCTTGGGTGAATACCAAAGACAGTATGCTGAGTGAAGCAGGTTAAATTCTATGCACTATAGGGTCTATTTATGTGACATGGTTTTAAAAATAAAGCTGGTGTGTGACACAGCAGTTAAGAGGCTGTTTGTGATCCCATTTTGGAGTGCCTTGGTTTAAGTCCTAGCTCCTCTTCCAGTTTCAACCTCCTGTGCATGTACACCCTGGGAGGCAGTGATCCCTCTACCACTCGTGTGGAATAACTAAACTAGTTCGAGGCTGCTGGCTTTGGCCTAGTTCTGCCCTGACATTTGTAGCTATTTGAGGAGTGAATTAGCAGATGAAAGATCTCTCTCTCTCTTTCTATATATATATGTATATAATAAAAATAATACATATTTTAAGATATACTTATAGTAAATTACACAACATTACATGCATAATAAAATATTATTTTAATATAGATTTTAAATTTAAAAATTTATAGAGAAAACTAGAGTGGTAGAAAACTGATTGGTGGTCAGGGTTTAAGAGTGAGGGAGGGGGCGGGCCCTGCGCAATAGTGTAGCAGTTAAAGTCCTCACCTTAAATGTACCAGGATCCTATATGGGCGCCAGTTCTAGTCCTGGCAGCCCCACTTCCCATTCAGCTCCCTGCTTGTGGCCTGGGAAAGCAGTTGAGGACAGTCCAAAGGTTTGGGACCTTGTACCCACATGGGAGGCCTGGAAGAGCTCCTGGTTCCTGGCTTTGGATTGGCTCAGCTCCAGCTGTTGTGTCTGCTTGGGGAATGAACCATTGGAGGAAAGACTTTCCTCTCTGTCTCTCTTCCTGTCTGTATATCTGCCTTTCCAATAAAAATAAGTAAATCTTTAAAAAAAAAAAAAAAAGAGGGTGAGGGCAGGTATGTCTACAAAGGAGCAACACTAGTGACTTCCGGAGTGATGGCGTCATGTTGTGTCCTGATTGTGATGACGGCTGCATGATTCCATACATACATTAAAACTCATAATGCTGTATACTCTGAGAAAGCACAATTTCACTAAATGACCATTTAAAAATAAAATTAGTAACATATTGGCCATCCATGTGTCTCTCAAGAACAGCAGTAAACAGCAGTTGTTTTTGATGCCTTGTTGCTGTATATACCCCTAATTTTCATTCTGCCCACTCTACTAAAGCCCCACCAAGTTCACACCAGTTCTTCCTTGCTGTTTGTATGCTGAAACCTCCTTCAATCCCATAGCGGGTCTAGGAAGATTTTGTTCGGAAAATTGTTTCAGCAAAGGATAGTTATAAAATCCTATGAAGATTGCAGTCAATTTGCTTGAAGTCAATAATGATGACAATGGTGATGATGCCAATTATGATAAAAGCATTCTGAAACACTAAAGTTATTCCTCCGTGCTTCATCTGTGTGGGTTGAGTTTAGTAGGCATGAACAGTAACTCTTCTCCTTGCCATGGAAGCCAGCAAGTCATGGCTCAAAATGTGGTGAGGACTTCCTGTGAGATGCCCAGAGTGACACATCCTTGTGACTCTAAAGTGGTACTTTAAAGCAGTGAAGGGTTCTGTCTGCTGGGGATAGAGAAGCGAAGAACAGAAATGCTGAATGCCTCTCCTTTGCATCTGAAACATCTGCCTGCCAGGTGTGTGGGCCAGGTGGCTGAGGACGCTCAGTGAGTTGTGGAGCAAAAGGCTGGAATGGAGATCCCTAGCATACCAGTTGCTTGTGGCAAGTGTGATCAGTGGGGCACTTAGTTTCCTCTGAATAGTCACAGTTTGTCTTCTAGGTCACCTACAGGAATGTTATAACATCTGAGTGTCTGCATTAGGGCTGTAGGTTCTCAGCAGGTCTGTAGAATCCCATGCCTCCTGGACAAACAGCCAGTGCACAGCCACAGTTTAGATGGAAAGACCACTGGGGCTGGAAAATGTGACTTTGATGCCTACAAAGAACACTGCGGGGGCTCCCTTTGGTGAATCACTCTCCTGACAATACTATCAACACTAGGTACTCAAGGAAACACAGTTAAATAACACTCAGGTACTGTCTTTCTTTTGTCACATTGGCAAAGAAGAAGAAACACCTTTGTCCATGCCCTCACTCTACAAGTTCATGGTTGGCTTGACTGCACTAATATCTAGGCTCCCTGTCCAATCTATTGCTCCATATTCACACATCCTCATATGTTTTTGTGCTTTATTTCTTTATTTGCAATGCAGAGCAACTGAGGGTTAGGGAAGGGGAGAGGGAGCGAGTGTGTGTGAGGGAGAGAGTGTGAGCGACAGAGGAAAAGCAGATTCACTTCCCAAATGAACACAAAGGCTGGGACTGGAGCAGGCTGAAGCCAGAATCCTGGAATTCATTTGTACAGCAAGTGCTTAAACACTTGTGTCATTTTCTGCTGCTTTCCCAGGCACATTAGCAAGGAGCTGTATCAGAGGCAGAGCAGCCATACAAGTGCTCTGTTATGGGACAACAGCATTGCAGATGGTAGCTTTACATATTACATAGCAACACCCGGCCGTGTTATTTAAATGTGCTATTGTTTACTTTTACCTAATGAAGTTTCTTGCCTTTCTATTACCAAAGAAATATGTGCTGTCTAGAAAATTGTGACTCCAGAAAAAGGCAAAAGTGAACGAAACCATAAACCTGTGGTTTTTAACATTTATTGACAATCCCTGTTGAAATGCAAATGACACTTGCCAAGTTTTTGGAAGGCAGCATTTGCTCCCATTTTGAAATAGAGCTGGGTGGTTATTACATACAGTCTTCTACAGCTTACATGTATTTACCCTAACATCGTTACCAACCACGGCTTCCAATTTGTACCTGTTCATTAACTTTGTTTGAGCAGGGCAGCCCTTAGCTCAATGCTTCTCATTGCAAAGGAGACCTTTATTGCCCCATCATAAAAGCAGAAGAAAATGCCAGTACTTATGGCAATCTGTTCCCAGGTTTCACTTCTTACTCTGTTAAAACTTGTGTGTGTGTGCTGTTTCTCTGGATGTCTCTTTGTCCTCAGCCATAGGGAACTCCAGGGAAGAGGATCAATGTTAATGCAGATTTTTTTCATTTCTGGTTAAGAGCTTTGTGCCTAACAAACCACCTTCTCTCTTCAACGGCCTCTCAAGATCTAATTCTGTTTCTTAGAAAGCCTAGGATGTGTCCATGCAACACTCTGGCTTCTTTCCAGCAGCTTCCCAACTCAGGAGGTACCCGTCTTCTGCTAGTGTTACCTACTTTATTAATGCTTCATTTCTTTACTGGAATAACACCACCTGCCACAGCTTAGAGGCTTGTTTTATAAATTCCTCCTTGATGTTTCATGGAGTCTTCCAAAAACAAACAACAACAACAAAAAACAAAAACAAACAAAACAAAAACCGCACAATTACCACAATCTTTCAAATCCGCTTCCCCAACAAAAAAAAACCACAGCAAGCAGCAGATTCTAGCTGCTCTATTGAGTCTCAGAAAGAACCCAACCTTTGTGAATCTCATTCAGGGCTGTGTTCCATAATCAAGCAAAGAACAAAACTATAAAACGTGAAGATAGTTTAGAAAAATGTTACTAAGCGTCCTAAATTTACAGAGGGCAGAGTCAAGGCTCACCCAAAGTATTTTTCTTTGAGAAAGGTTTCCTGGAAGAGGCCATTGCTGAGATGTGGTTTGCAGGATGAGCAGGTGTCACTCAGCGTGCTGTAGAAGCCTCGGGCAGAGGATCAGAGCAGCACAGTCTCGGCGGCAAGAAGCTAGGAGATGTATGTTCAGTGTTGAGGCTTCAAGTTCAAGGCGGTGGGAACAGGGACAGAGTGAGTACTGCAAGAAATGCGGCTGGAAAGCTAAAGAGGAAACAAAACTTTTGAGAAAAGGCAGAAACTGGTCCAGAGGGAAAGTGAGATGTGGCATCCAGATACAGTCCTGCCTGCAACACCAACACCGCATATTGAAGCACTGATTCATGTCCTAGCAGCTCTGCTTCAAATCCCACTCCCTGCTAATGTGGAAGACATCCTAAGTGCTTGGGCCTCTGTCATCCAGCTGAGAAACATGGATGCAGTTCCAACCTTGTGGCTTCGCTGTAGCAGACATTTGGGGAATTGAACTGGCAGGTGGAAGGTTGCTTTCTGTCTCTATTGCCCTCTCTGCATGAAGTTAGGCTTTCAGATAGATAGATTTTTTAAAAAAGTTGATGTAATGTCAAAATCCTAACATGTAAGCTGAATTAGGAACAAAGGATTTTTTTTTAGCAATCTTTGTTCCTGAAATTCCCATTTCACTCGTTCTCCTCAGTCAGAACATGTCTTTTTTTTAAAAAAATTAATTTTATTGGAAAGACAGATTTTACAGAGAGAAGGAGAGATAGAGGAAAAGATCTTTCATCCTCTGATTCCCTCCCCAAATGACCAGAAGGGCCATAATGGAGTCCGTCTGAAGCCCGGAGCTTTTTCTGGGTCTTCCACACAGGTGCAGGGGTCCGAGGCTTTAGGACATCCTTCACTGCTCTCCCAACTCATAAGTAGAGATTCGGATGGGAAATGGAGCAGCCGGGGCATGAACCCATATAGGATGTTGTTACTTGCAGGTGGAGGATTAGCTAATTGAGCCATCATGCCAGCCTATCTTGTTGGCTTTAATTGGTAATTTTTTAATGGATACATTAAAAATTGTATATAAAAACAATAAAATAAATCAATTTTAAAATAAACTGTATGTATTTCTGGGAGCTAGTGTCTCTTCAGTACATGCATACATTCTGTGGTGGTTAAATCAGAGTAATTAGTATCTTCACCACCCCAAACATTGATTATTTCTTTGTGATATGAACATTTAACAACATTTAACATCTTCTCTTCTAGCTGTTCAGAAACATAATTCAACCCCTATGATATGGGGAAACAAACTTATGCCTCCTCTCTAACTGTAACATAGTACCCACTGACCAAGAGGCTTCAGGTAGATATTAGAAGCAGTCTCCCTCTAACAAAAGATAAGCTGCTTATATTTGAATTACTGTATGTATATATATATATATATATGTAGAGAGAGAGAGAGAGAGAGAAGTATGTGCAATGTGGCATTGTAGATATGCTACATTTATTGAACTTCATTTTTAAGTCCCTTTTCATAGCCATCGTATTCCCCAGGGCCACAGTGTCTTTCTTCTTAGGTCTTCCCCATCTTAGAAATTCTTACTTATCTTTCAAACCCAGCACCTGCCTAACGTTTTAAGGATTAATTTATTTATTTGAGAGGCAAAGTTTTACAGACAGAGAGAATCTTCCATCTGTTCATTCACTCCCCAAAAGACTATAATGGCTGGAGGCTGGACCAGGCCAAACCTGGAAGTCTAGAACTGCATAGCATATCTTCGTAGCAGAGATCCAAGTGCATGGGCCATCTTCTACTGCCTTCCCAGGTGTATCAGCAGGGAGCTGGATCAGAAGTGGAGCAGACAGAGCTTAATCTGGTACCCATATGAATGCCAGCATGGCTAACAGAGGATTAACCCACTGTGCCACAATGTGAGCCTTCAGCACCTGCTCCTCGAACAGCTCACAATGGCACAGGTAATTTTAATGGTCCCTTCTACCCTCCCAGAGCATTTTCTATTGCTATTTGTATGCCTGAGAGTCATTCTTAATTATGGTGATGCTTTGAATGTAATATAGGCAATGAACACACCAATTTTTAATCCAGATTCTTTCCTCCTGAAAAAATAAAAATGTTAAGCAAAGACTGGTATCATAGGTAGATAGGAACAGAGTTTATTCGGCAATGACAGAGTGAATGTATGTTCACGTGTGAGTGTGGGCTGTCCCACACTGGGGAATATCCAATTGTCCATAAATAAGGAAAAAGAAAAATCAAAAATGGTACCGAAGAGCTCCACAGCAGAAGAGAGAACATGGAGTAGTACTAAGAGTGGTCTGCAGTGGAAAGATAGAACAGATGTGATACTTCTAAACAGAGTCCAGGGCAGAAGGGAAACTCTCTTCCCCCTTCACTGTTTTCTAAGGAAGGGGTTGGTATCACAATTGGATACAGAAACAGGGTGGGGTCTTTACTTGCAGTCTGGTCCTAGGTAGCACAGGCTTATACAGGAAGGCGAGTATATCAGACTGACAGAAGAGAGCGATATTACGCAGAGATACAAGAGTCCCAGCTTGTATGAACAAACTTCCCGCACAGTTACCTATCACCAAAACCACTGAGGTTGCTTTGTAAAAATATCCTGACCTTGGACTCCTTCCTGGTGATTCTGATATCATTGATTCTGGACGAGGCTCAGGAGTCCTTTCCTTTGAAAAGATCCTCAGAGGATTCTAATGTGAATCAAGATTGAGAATGAAGAAACAGAAACAAAGAAACTGCAGTGTATACTAGTATTGCTGCAAATACATCTTTGTCAAACTTTGCTTTATATCTTTGTTAAGCCAATGATTATGAATATTACATCACCATAGTTTTAATGATCTGTAATTATTTTACAATTTGTTGTCTGTGGGTGAAATGGCCATCTTTCCATTTGATGGTTTATAGTCTTTGTTACAGCTGAATCAGTCTTTTGAATTGTTGGTTTCCTTATTTGGTGGGCATGAAGCCCCTGATTGTAACGTTAATAAAAATGTTATCTCAAAACCAAAAAGAAGAAAGGAAGGAAGGAATGAAAAGAATGTCATTATATTTTTAGACTTTTATCTATGATTTATATTGAAGTGGTTCTTTGTATTAATATTACATTGACATGAAAAAGATTATCAGAAAAATAAAGAAATAAAAAACTGAAATTGCACTAAGAACCACTCTGATCTGTCTTAGTCTATTACAATGTGTGATGACTAATTTGATATGTTAACTCAGTGCAAATGCTGACCTAGAGGTCACTATAAATATATATATTTTCAGACAAGATTAAACTGAGGTCAGTAGATTTTGAGCAAATCAGATTACCTTCCACAATGTGGATGGTTCCGTGATGCCTTGTCCCTAGTAACTCGTTAACAAGTCAAGTTACAGGAAAGTTCACGAGTTCCTCCTAGCTGACTGCCATTGCCATGTGAGTGGCATCTGAACACAGTACCATTAAAGATCCAATGTTTAGAAAATCATTAATTGAATATGACTTCTTCATTTCACAGTTAGAATTTAGTCTCTGTCAATTACTGGAAATGAAAGACACTAAGGGCACCTCAGACTACCCACTGTCTCTTTCACATCTTGGTATGTAACACAGAACTGAGTATAAATGGACCAGCCCACATCTTAGGAAGTACTCAATGCCAGTCTATGACTCTATCAGCAACCACAAGACCAGAAAGTGACAATTCCAACATCAGACAGGAAAGCAATAGATTTATAGAATATTCAATCACTTCTCCCACAACTACACCAGGCCAAATCCTTCACAGATACAACCTGCTTGATTTTTGTCGAATTTTAAAATTTTATCTTCCACATGCTTATCATCCCTGTTTTTGACTTCTGCTTAATACTACATCCTAGGTAATTGGATCGTATCAGTCTTCCAATTTTAATTCCTCCTTCAAATACAACTGGATCTAATCTAATCTAGTCTTAAAGCATTTTTACTGTTGGATTTCTCCCAAAATAATAATGACTAGATACTATCTACCCTAACAAGAGCAAAGCAGGGGCATCTCTACTAAACATTTGTTTTTTCAAACCAGAAAAGTTGTAGGGTAACAACCTCATAATAATCAGATGAAATAGAATTAAAACAGTCATGTGACACTTTGCTTTCTAGGAGACTCACTGATGCTAACAAGTATGTGTATAAAAACAGATATTTTTGGGCCGGCACAGTAGCCTAGTGGCTAAGGTCCTCGCCTTGCACACACTAGGATCCCATATGGGCACCAGTTCTAACCCCAGCAGCACCACTTCCCATCCAGCTCCCTGCTTGTGGTCTGGGAGAGCAGTCAAGAATGGCCCAAAGCCTTGGGACCCTGTACCTGTGTGGGAGACCTGGAGGAAGTTCCTGGCTCCTGGCTCTGGATCGGCACAGCACCAGCCATTGTGGTCACTTGGGGAGTGAATCAACTGGTGTCTCTCCTCCTTTCTGTATATCTGCCTTTCCAATAAAAAAAATATTTTTTAAAAAGATATTTTCATATATAGTGGGTGTTGATACATATTAGTACAATGATGTTTACAAGCAATTTAAATTAGTTATCAAGAAACTTTACCCAGTAGCTTAAACTTGTAGTACTTTTACTACATGAATAACATGAAGTATGAAAAGAGAAAAAACTACAAATTTAATATGAATTATTACTATGGAACATAAACTGGAAGACACATGAACATGTCTGCTTTGAAGTACTGCAAATATATGGTAATGTGTCTCTTTTACAACCCTTCTTGTGCTCTATTTTATTGATGTAGTTCCATAACACAGAATTAAGCATTTTAAAAAATTATGCAGTTCATTGTCACTAAATACATTCACATATTGTGCAATCATCTTGTGTAGTATCAAAATATTATTATCCCTAAAAATTCCTGTACCTGGTAAGTAACCTCTTCTCTTCCTACCTCCTCTCTAATCCCTTATAGCTGACCTTTTTTCTATCTCTGTATTTATCTGTTCAGGAAATCTCAGGTAAAATCCTGTCATGTATGTCCTTCTGTGTCTGCCATCTCTAACAAGACTCATCCACTGTAGTATTTCCTTCTCTCTGATGGCTGAATTAGGTATTAGTGCTTCATTCTCTCTGATGAATGAATACTCTTCCATTCTGTGGATGTGTAATTCTTTTACGATGATTTAGTTGAAAGGTGGGGAAAGCTCCCATTCACTGCTCTAGTCTCCAAATGTTCACAACAGCCAAGGCTGGACCAGGTTGAAGCTGAGGGTGCGGTACTTGATCTGAGTTTCCCATGTGGGAGTGACAAGGACCCAACCACTTGAGTCATTACATGCTGCTTCCCAGAGTCTAAACAAACAGGAATCTGGATCAAAAACAGAGGTGACACTTGAACTCAGACACTCTGACATGGAATGTGTGCCTCCCAAGTGGCATCGTAAATGTGTACTCACCCACTTAATTTATATTGTTTCCAAGTTTTGGCTGTGATAAAGTACTGCCATAAACATTCATGGGCTGGTCTTTGCTCAAAGCCTATTTTTTAGAGACTAGAACTAGTTATCCCGTGCAGATTATTTTTGCATGAATTTGTATGTAGCATCTTGGACATGATGGAACACGGGAATGGAGAAGCAGATGGTGGATTTGCCCTTCACTGCAGCCCCAAGTAAAAGTCATAGCTAGGGGAGTAAGCCCTTGTGGGCTGCAGCTGTTGCCTTAAGGAGCAGGTGCACCAGACCAGTGATGCTCAGAGAACAGTCCAGGAAGTGTCCTGTGAACAAACTATTACCAATCAATGGGCTGGCGTTTTGAGGAGTGCTGCTCAGTGCTGATAATGTGTTAAGCACTGATAAAAACCTGAGGTTTTCTAACAAGATTAATGGAGGTTCAACAATCCCTGAAGGAGAGTTAAGGAAAGAGAGGTCATTTGTGTCTGTAGGAACTTGACTGTTGGCTTCCACTGACCTTGCTGGGCAGCTCTGGGCCGCATCTGGAGATGTGGAAGGACGAGGCGTGCGTCTGCTGCCATCCATCCCACATGCTCTACCACTCAAGGCTGGCTTGGGGGTGGGGAATTGGCAGTTACCCTGGTAACAGATGTTTTATGGCTCTCCTTGAAGGGTCTGCTCTGTGACAACTTGATCAGGAACACTCAGTTTTGCAATGTTCTTTGGGAACAATTCGAGCTCTCATCGGGTGAATTACTTCCATTAGTAGAGAACTGACCCCAAAGATACAAACACAGCTTGAACGCACCTCTTCTGTTTTCCTGCAAGAAGAATAAAATCCTGTTAAGAATGCAAATGGAGAAAACAACTCCCTTGATAAAATGGATAACAGTTCATCTGCATATTATTTTTTTAAATGTCATTTATTTAAATCCACAGTAGCCCCTGGAAGGATATTACAAAGATATTGCAGCCAGCCAAAAAGTACCTGAGCAAGAGTTGTTCCCCTTATGTGATATGGAGATTAATCCCAATTGAGCATCAAACATCAGCCAAATGCTCAAAAACCATTGAGACAGAAAATGTTCAGGTTTTTAATCAAAGTTCTGACTGGGTCAGAGCATTGTTTCAGGTCAGCCCTGGCTAGCATCAATGTTTCAACCCAAGCTGGGTCTCCACACATATTCCTCATTAGTGATACTCAGCACACTTTAATTAAAGACACCAAAGCCAGCAGCTGCTGTGAATCTGTTCAGCTTTTCCGTTCTCTATGCTGAGGCCCATTTTGAACACTTCATACCATGTTTTTAATGCTCTTCTAGAGCCTGCATCTGGGTAGTCAACAGATGTTTCTCGGTAGCTAATACAAGATTCTAGCACAAAGGAAAAGCCATCCTGCCCTTGAACACCAGTCCTGTTCTTTAGCTCTGCGTAACATTCACATGGTAGTTTTTCTAGGGGAATAGCTTTTGCCCTCTAAAGCAATGGAGAACGTAAGGAGAAGCATCCCTGTTGAACCCTGGATTTGGCAAACTCAAACAGACCCAGATCTCTTCTAGTGACCCCGCCTGGCAGATGACTCTACCTGGCTCGATGCTACTCCCCAGGGCTGGTGGGAAATGATTCTAGGGCCTTCTCAGGCTTGCAACCAGCAGCCATGGACTGTCCCAGGCCTAGGAGAGGATTTCTACACTTGCTGTTACTATGTGTCTCCAAATTCATTGTTGTCCCCAACAGAGGGCCAGGCTGTTCCTTTCACCTAAGATTCCATCTTCCACCCATCTACCCAGGCCTTCATAGGGATGGAGTAGAATTTATTCGGATCTAAGCTGACCTTAATTTTAACTCTAGCTCTGCTTCTTAACTATGACTTTGAAGAAAGAATGAATTGGGATCATTTAATCAATGCCCAATAAAGAACCTAGTTTTGCTGTGTAACTCAAGCACACTTTTTTTCAATGCACCTTAAGCTTGTATTTTGGAAGCTGTTTCTTTCTTTAAAAAAATAAATCTTTTAAAAATATTTATTTACTTGGAAAGAAGGAAGGAAAGGAGGAAGGGAGAAAGAGAAAGAAATCCCCTAGACATTTATTCCCCAAATGGTCACAAGGGCTAGGGCTTAGCCAGGCCAAAGCCAGGGATCTGGAACTTCATCTGCATCTTCCACACGTGGGGCTGGGGCCCAAGTACCTGGCCATCTTCTGCTGCTTTTTCAGGTGCATTATCAGGGATTGGAAGCAGAATTGATGGAATATCAAATCAGCAGACAAATGGGTTGCTAGCATCACTGAGGACAGTTTAGCCTGGAATATCATAACGCCAGCCCCTTTAGAAACTGTTTCTGTCTCTCAGCTCCCATTGTCCCCCACATACTCTCCTTTTCCAGGTTCTTTTCCAGCTTTTATTGTGGTGGGCATTCTCCTCGTTACTCTCCCACACAAGACTGAGCTATCTGTCTTAATTATCTCTGTATCTGCTTGCTATTAAATGCTTCTAAACTACAGGTCCCATCCCTGCTTTAACTCTCCTTGAATGAGTTAAGTTATTCCAGTGTGAGTAACCAAAGAAATTATATCACAAGACTTCCTCCAACAAGCCCCACAGTATCCACTCTTCTCAAACAGAAATGAGCCAGCAACGCAGAATGTGAATAGAGCTGAAGTCCTTTCCCAGACCGTCAAACTACAGAAGAGCAGTTCACCATGTAGCTGAAGCCAAGTGTAACCAAGAGTAACACACTCAGCCAGGCGGCTCATAGGGCATTGGTGGTCAAAGGATAAGACTTTCAGTGCTACAGGGTCAGAATAATGAAGGGATGTGGGGAATGGTGCTTCTGCCTAGCTGTTCCCATGCAATGGGAATCCTATGGTAAATCCTTAACTCTTAAATGAGACCTCAGAGGCTTAAACTTGCTGTTAGATGACCTTGCAATGAAACCTGGGAAATAGGAAATTCCTTACTATATCTTATATGATTCAATGTCAGGTGTCCATGCCTGTGTTGCTTTCCCTGTTCTTTTTTAGTGAAGATGTGGTATTTTATTTTTAAACTTTGCAAGATTTATTCATTTAAATGTTTCTCTCTCTCTCTCTCTCTCTCACACACACACACACACGAGTTAGCTTCCATCCATTGGTTCACTACTCAAATGCTCACAACACCAGGACCGGTCAGGTTGAAACCAGGACCCCTGAGCTCCGTCTGATCTCCCACATGGGTGACAGAAGCTCAGACACTGGAGCCACCATCTGCTGCTTTCCTGGATGCATTAGCAGGGAGTTAGATTGTAAGAGAATTAGCCAGGGCTTGAACCTACCTCCGACGTGAGATGCTGGTGTTGTCAAGAGGCAGTTTAATCCACTGTACTACACTATCTGCTCCAGGAAGGTGCTTTCGCTAGCCTCATTTTACAGGTAAAGAAACTGAGGCTCCAAAAGCAATGAAAACTTGCTCCAGATTCCACTTTTAGCAAGGGACAAAGCTTGTCTTTAGTCCCAGGCAGCCTGGTTCCTGAGCCTACATTGTCAGCCACTGCGCTCGTCTGGCTCACCAGCAACACTAGATCGGCTACTCTATGCCTGTGGCTGCTGATTCTTTAATTAGCTTGGGGTCTTCACAGGCCAAGGCTATGGGCTTGATCTCTGATAGCAATAGTCTGCACCTTAATCCTTACCAGGTGTCCTGCAAGCATCTCACAGATCTAGGCCCTTGGTTACCAAGGAGACCAGGTGGGAGAGTGCGAATGGATCAGTACCAGTCAGCCAGCTCCACAGGGAACACTGTGCTGTCGGCCATAGGTCAGAACTCTCTTCTCCCTGTCATTAAAATCCCTGCTGAAACAAATTGGGCTTCCTTGCATCTCCAAATGTTCAACCTGTCCCTGACTGGCTTTAAACACACAGAATGTTGGCTCCCACACCCACGATTTGTGAAAGGGTCAAATTCTGCTCTCTCAGTTTCATCAGCAGAGTAAATACTGCATGTTTAGATATTTGATGGGCTTCGATCTGAGAGCGTTTTGCACTGCAAAGCACTTTGGAGGTTTGTGAGCAGAGCATGGAGTCACAGGAACATGGGCACTGCCAGGGGCTTTAGGGATCAAAGTCCAGCCCCTTCATTTTCACAGATAAGGATCCAGATTGCCAGCCTGGATCCGCACAGCCAGTGGTGGCAGAACTGGAGCCAAGCCTCCCATCTGCCACCAACAGGCTGATGGAGACTGAAATTATGTTTGATCAAAACTCTTCTGAAATTTTTTTTGCTTTTTGGCAAGGCTTGGGAATTTTAAAAAGATTAATTTTGTATTATTATAAAGAGCAGATTTCACCTAGTTCATAGATGCAATTCTAAAAAATATAATGACACTTTCCTTTCTCTTCCTCCATTCACCATTCAACAGGAATATAGACAAACACTACAAAAATCATAAAATTCTAAGATGTCACTTTTACTCACATACTTTAAGCTTTTTGTATTCTATATATTAGCTACCGAATGATATTGTCTTTTGGGGTCTTGCTTATTAAACTAAGCACAATAATCTCTAGTTGCTTGTACATTGTTGCAAAAGATAAGATTCTATTCTTTTTATGGCTGAGTAGCGTTCCACTTTGTATATAACCATTTTCTTTAACCAGTTATCAATTGATGAACATCTGAGTTGATTCCGTATCATAGCTGCTGTGAACTGAGCTGCTGAAAACAGAGGGGCTCAGGTTATTCTTTCCAGGATGGCTGGGTGCTGGGTGCTGGAAGAGAAGTGGAACAGCTAGGGGGACACGAGCCAGTGCCCGTATGAGATCCTGCACTTGCAAAGTGAGGATTTAGCCATTGAGCCATTTCCTGGACACTATACTTGTTCATCTTACTTTGCGTTTTCAGAGTATTCCCTGAATGGACTACAGCAGCAGATTCCGTAGCCCCCTGATTTGGGCAAAGGAAGATGCTAGAAGAAAAGAGGGAGGGTAAAGCATGAGGTTAGAGAACTTTCTCTCTCAGCTGTCTTCCTGATGGATTGTTAGCATTTGATTGGCTCTTCCTTGTGGTCAGCGCCCAACCCAGGAAGTGCCCTCTCTCTGCTCCCTTTCTGGGCTCAGGTGAAAGCAGCTGCCAGCTGTGCTAGCCACCAATGGCTGCCACGGTCCTCCTTTATTCCCTTTAGCTCTACCTACAGTCACAGGTGAACCTTTTTTTTTAAACCGTGAGTTTGCCACCTGATTTCTACAGAACTCTGACCAGTACAGTGTATATGTGTCTATATAGTGTGCATATGTTCAATGTGGTGTGTACAACATTGTGTAATGTGGTAGAAATGGAGTTATTTGTGTCAAACCTTGTAATAAATAAATGAATCTGGGAGGTTATGAAGAGGGGAATTTCACACATGTGTGTCTGGTAACAAGCTTTGTCGCAAAAGACACCTCCAGGGCCAGAGCATTGCACAAAGGCCACGATAGCCTTTCACAGGAAAGACTTCTGCCAGCATGTCTGCCCAGCAGCTGCCTGTACAGCACTAGACTGGTGCCACCCTTATTACAATTATGTAACATTGCCCGTATTACGAACTTCTTGCCTTAGCTTCCTTGAATACACTGCTTACTATGTCACATGGATTCCCATTGCAGTGTTCATTCCCAAATAAAATTATTATTTATTTATCCGAAAGGCAAAGAGAATGAGAGACAGGGAAAACGCTTCCTTCCTGTTATTTATTCCCTAGATGCCTTGCCACAGTCAAGAACACAGCCTGACTAAAGCCAGGAACACAGAACACGTGTCAGCATCGGGAACGCAAGGGTTTGAGCCATCACCTGCTGGCTCCCAGCATTCTCATTACCAAGAAGGTGGAATCAAAAGTAGAGCCAGGACTTGAACTCAAGCATCCCTGTGTGGGATGTAGATCTCCGAAGCAGCTTAACTTCTACCAACCACTCTTTCTCCCAGAAAGCTATGAAGCTTTGGAGAATTTCTCTCTGCATGTTATTTAGGTTAACAGTAGCAAATAGCAGATATTTTCTCTGCCCCAACTCAAGTTACCTAAATACATGAAAAATTACAAACTTCCTCTTGTCCCAGAAACACAGAATAAAGAGTATAGATTATCTACATAGGTTGTTTCTTGGTTTTCTTAATATTATGACTTAAAAATGGATAATCTTTCTAAACAGGTTAACATTTTAAAACACCCATTATTCTATAGAAGAGTCACACCCCAATGAACAGAATTTGAAATATTCAATGTTTTATTATAAAACAAGAAGGCACCATTTCAACTAGGGAAAACTGGTTGCTAAAAACTGTACTCTTTTTGAATAAACCTATATTAGTTTAATGAAGTTTTCCTGTGATTAGTATAATTTACTGCAATTGTATTCAAACCCCAAATTATGGCTATTATACAGATGAAATACAGCATGGCTTTAAGGCAATTAATTTAACCACTTTCCTGATGGAAAAGGCAATGGGGACGCCGCAGAGCTGGGCTGCCAACGAGCGTATGAAGTGAGGAGGCCAGCCCTGCTCCTGGTTTCTGCAGGACCAGGCCTTATTCTCTCACCTGCCACTGCTCTGTCCTCTGGCAGCATGTGGCGTTTTACAAAGCCACACCAGACACAAGGGCTTGCTGCCCTTGATCCATCGCCACAAGCACTGCCAACAGGCCTTCCCAATCACTTACCCCGGCAACTGCAACTTGGCTGCTTTGGAAGCTCACGTGTGGTGCTCACTGCAAGAAGGGCCTTGGGCCTGCGGGACGCTGAATCCAGCCTGCACTCATCATGCCTGTTTGGGCTGTTTGCACCCAGAAGGAGGGGCCTTGCTGAAATGTATTCAAATTCTACAACAGCAGCCCCATGGCCACCATCTCTCAACTAGCCTCTCTTCTTCTGCTCTTGCTCTGCTTCTTCTTTTTTTTAATCCAAACACTTATGAAGCTCCTATTGTCAATACTGACTTAACATGTGATGGTAAAGTGCTCCTAAAGATTAACAGCTGGAGTTTATTCAGATTGCTAGGTGATGTTATCCCTGACTCCTACCATGTCCTGGGCACTGTTCTAAGTGCTTTCACATAAGGGAATATTTTACGTTTCCAAATAATAAATTTTATTTTCTCCTACAGTCCTGATGATTAGAGCTCTGATGTTTTCCAAAGTTTAGTATCTTCAAATCTATAATACTTATAAGATTGACAGTCAGGGATTGTGATGGTTAAGTTTATGCCAGGGTATTTCTAGATGTCTTGCTCTCTTCTTATCATCCTCCTACTAAACAAACTTCTCAAATATGGATTTGACCATGCTACTCCTGCTTAAACCATCTGATAGCTCTCCAAAAAAAATCATCTTTTTTCAAACTTCTAGGCTCACTCAAAACACTAGGGTGGAAAGTGGAGGTGGCGCTTGTTAAAATGCAGATGCTAGCTTGGCAGGTCTGGGGAGGAATCTGAGAACGTGAGAGTCTAACTAGCACCCAGTGGAGCTAACGCTTCTGGCCTCATGATCTCTGTGACTAGTAAGGGTCTCAAGCAGCGCTGTCCAGTGGAAGACTCTGTGATGATGGTAATGTCTGCACTGGCCGGTATGGTGGCATGTGGCCAATGAGCATTTGAAATGGTTTGGCGTTCGTTCATCTAAATTTTAACAGTAGTATGTGGCTAGCGGCTACCTGCTGGACAGTACAGCTATAGACAGCAACATCTGTGCTCCTGACTACGGCTTATGATGTCCTCTGATGGTCATTTACTACTTCTTGTCCCTCATTTCTTTCACTTATTCCTTTTACTGTTCCTCCACTGCTTTAACACCACAACACTACTGTAATTTTCTAAACAGACCAACTGCTTTTTATGTGCCTTACTTTGCAAGTGCACATTGCATGCCATGCTTAGAATTCCTTTCTCCATGTTTTGTGCCTAATGATGTGACAATTTCTACTGTGGTCCAGGTCCAGGGTTTTCTCAGGGAATCATTTCTTAACCATGGTCTTACAAATAGCAACCATTTTTTTTTCAGTTACCTGGCATAATACTAGGGCACTTCAAAATGGTTCATGGAAAATGGAGTTTAAAAACTATGCTTATTTTGGTGCATTTAAAAGAAATTCATGCACATGAGGGTTCTTCAAAAAACTCATGGATGGAGCTGGTGCTGTGGCATCACAGGCCTGCCAGTGCTGGTATCCCACATGGGCCTCATGTCCTGGCTGCTCCACATCTGATCCAGCTCCCTGCTTATGGTCTGGGGAAGCAGCGGAGGATGGCCCAAGTCTTGGGTCCCCTAACCCACATGGAAGACCTGAAAGCAGTTTCTGGCTCCCAGCTTCAGGCCGGCCCAGTTCTCACAATTGCAAGCATTTGGGGAGTGAACCGACAAGTAGAAAATCTCTGTGTTTCTCCCCTCTGTTTTTCCAAGTAAAATAAATAAATCTTTTTTTAAGTTCATGGAACATTTGTATTTTGAGAAAATTATGCATAGATGTCAAAATTTTGGCAACAAAGGGAGCATATCATCTACTTTCATTTTCCATAAACTTGTAGAAATACCTTTATGTATGGAAGACCTTTTGCGTACTTAATGTCATTCAATCTGCATCTTAGCTTGATATATGGAAATGGAAGCTTTGGTTGGCTTGTCTAGGGTAAAAACCCTGAAAGTAGAAAAATCACATGCAAATTGAGTCTGCCTGATTCTCCAGTCTAGTTTTTAAAAAACCTATTTTTAAGGTGGAGAAACGGTGGTGGGGAGGGGAGGGGAACAGAGAGAGATCTTCCATCTGCTTGTTCACTTCCCAAATGCTACAGCATCCAAGGCTGAAATTCAATTGAGGTATCTGTTTCAGGGGCAGGAATCCAAGTACTTGAGCCACTGTTGCTGCCTCCCAGGGTGCACATTGGCAGGAGACTAGCATTAAAAGTGGAGCCAAGCACTCTGAGATACGGGATATGGGCAATCCGAGCAGCATCTTACCTGCTGTATTAAATGCACACTCTCCGAAGCCTGTTCTTTTCCCACCTCACCATGGTGCCTTCTGCTTACACAGGAGCATGCGGTGTATAGCACCCAACCATGTGATGGTGAGATTACTGATCTATGACCCAATGTGAATCTTCCCTCTAGGGTCATACGTTCCTAGAGGTAATAGAGTAGGTATTATTTAGTCTGTACTCCTTGGGCCTGGAATATCATGAGTGCTTGATAAATGTTGTGGAAATGTGTATACTTCTTCCCTCCAACTCCATTGTAAGATACTTGAGTGCAGTGACTACATTTTATTTCACTGTTGTGCTTGGTGTGCATCAGGTCCCTAATACAAATTTGAAGAAACACATGAATAATTAAATGTGTAGTGGAGTGTGGGAAACATAGGCAAAAATTTTCTTAGAAATTCTAGGGTAGGGATTCTTGCTACATAGCTTTTGAGTTTCAAAAAACAGTCATTCTCATTCTCTTCATAACTCAAGAAAAGCTGTTTTTTCCATGTATCTATATTTTCTATAGATTGCCTCAGCTACTTTGGCTCTACATTAGACACTTGATTTTAGCTAATTTACTTTTAATTCAACAAATATTTGGAACAAATGTACCAAAAACTTGTGCTATAGTGTGTAAGGGGTAGAGACCAATATCAATTGAATAAGACATGTTTCTTATGCTAAGACTTTCAGACAAGGACTTATGGGTCCCTAACTGTGGCCAAGAAAAAGACATGGGGAGAGGTAGATGGATACAGAAAGCAGAAGCATGGATGATAAGGATACAATGCATGTCTCTTTTCAAATCTGCTTAATCGACAAAGCTGAGGTTGCTATAAATTAACATCTTGAAAAGTACACCTCATTGAGACAGGGGAAAAAGTGGGAATGCTTCTACGCTGCCAGCAGGACCCATGAGTATGAATTTACTTGGCACTTTGAGGGAATTCAGAATATCAAATTGATTAAAAATTCACATAGCCTTTGTTTCAGCAACTTTACCTGCAGGAATTAATCCTGTGATAATAATCATGACTATGAATTAAATTTTATTGATAAATACGTCATTGTAACATGATCTATAATGCTGAAAAATGCAAGATGACAGATTTCTAACCCATGGAGATCAAATAAATTATTCCAAATCCATGTGATGGAATACCATTTAGTCAATAAGGAAGTACATAATTATATATGTTACTCTGGAACATCATTATTATATATTTTTAACTGAGAAAAGCAGATTATACCACAGGATATTCCATATTATCCTTCAATTTAGGGAAAAAGTTTGAGAGTATTCAATATATGCATGCATGGATGAAACAAAGATGTAAGAAAATATCCAAAAAAGTTTTCTATGTGCTCTTGGGCATGGGAATTAGATTATTTTTGCCCTTAGGCTTTTTGCCTGTATTTTTCACTTTTAAAACTTTGAGTAGCAGGAAAATAGAAAAAAAAATAGTCTATCCTTTGGCTCAGTCCCCAAATATCTATTATAGCCAAGGCTCAGCCAGGTTGAAGCCAGAGCTCTAGCCAGGTCTTTTACCAAATTGGTAGGGACCTAAGGACTTGAGCCATGGCCCACTGCCCCTCAGGCATGCACTAGCAAAAGCTGGAATTGGAAAAAGAGCCAAGGCTTGGATCCAGGTGTTTAGTTATGGGATGCAGGCATCCCAAGCAGAGTCTTAACCATCCCTATTCTACTTCTTATAAACAGACAGATTTTAACAACATGAAGAAATCAGTATTTCAGTGGTTCCATGTTAGCCTGGTAGTTAATTAGCAGCATCTTCTTCAAGATCAAAATCCCTCCTAAGAAATCTATACTTGGCCAATTGCTTTGAAATCTCTCCAACCTGAGGAAGTCACTCTCTCTCCCACTGTCAATCGGTGCTCTCATTCCTTGATTTCCAATACGAATTATTTTCCTGACTTTGTTTTCCAACCTTGCCTAGGATGGAGCCATCTCAGCTCTGCCCAGCCTTTGCTTGGTTAATGTCCCTCACAGACGGGCCATCGGTAGGAGAAGTGAAGTTTGTGGGTCTCATGGGATAGTGACTCGGGTTTCGAAGGAGTCTCTTTAAAATACCATTGAAAGGGCCTGGCACAGTGGCCTAGCGGCTAAAGTTCTTGCCTTGCATGCACCAGGATCCTATACGGGCACTGGTTCGTATCCTGGTGGCCCTGCTTCCCATCCAGCTCCCTGCTTGTGGCATGGAAAAACAGTGAAGGATGGCACAAAGCCTTTGGACCCTGCACCCACATGGGAGACCTGGAAGAAGCGCTTTGCTCTTGGCTTCAGATCAGCTTAGCTTGGGCCGTAGTAGCCACCTGGGGAGTGAATAATCAGATGGAAGATTTTACTCTCTGTCTCTCCTCCTCTCTATATATCTGACTTTCCAATAAAAATAAATACATCTTTAAATAAAAAAATAAAATGAAATAATATATCATGGAAAATACAAAACATAATTTTTTGAAGGTTTTTCTTTCTTTCTTTGAAAGGCCGGGAGGGAGAGAGGGGGAGCATCCACTCCTGTTAACTAGTTCACCTCCAAAATGCCTAGGATGGGCAAAGCTAGGTCAGCTCAAAGCTGGGAATTGGGAACTCACTCCTGGTTTTCCAGCTGGGTGGCAGATACCCAATCACTTTACTCACGGGTGCTGCCTTCCAGTGTCGATACGAGCTGGATTTTTTAATTAGGAGGCTGGATTTTGGAATTAGGAGGCAGGAACAGGAAGCTTGTTATCTTCTGATTCTCTTTTATCAAGAACTCTTTTGAAGGATCTTCTTGTTCCTTACCACTTAGGTTCTTTTGTTCATTATGCATTCTTGATTTTCATCATCACCCTCATCTCTTTCCTTTTATTTTGAGAAACGGTGCTGTCTTCCCTGCTGTACCTTCCGAGCCATACAGATGGTGAGGACAGGGACTCACAGGTTTGCTTCTATGGGAATCATCCCCTGCGGAACACAAAGAAGAAATTAAAGCCTATTTTAGCATCGAGACATCACTTCTCTGTAAAGCAGACCTTTAGAAAGAGGAAAACATGCTGCAGAGTGGCTCCCTGGTTGTTCCAACAAACACAAAGACAGGGCTCGGCAGTGTGGCCTAGTGGCTAAGGTCCTCGCCTTGATCCCATATGGCTGCTGGTTCTAATCCCGGTAGCTCCACTTCCTCTCTGTCTCTCCTCCTCTCAGTATATCTGACTTTGTAATAAAAAAATAAATAAATAAAATAAATAAATCTAAAAAAAAAATTATTAAAAAAAAAAACACAAAGACAAGTTTTAGAAGAATTACATAAAATCCTTCAAGGAAATTGATGTCATCATACGAAAGAGTTTTTCAGCTCTGCGTAAGGAAGAGCATCTTAATAACAAAATTAAAAAGTGATTCAGTTCAATTTTTTTTTGCTGCATGAAGATTGTGGCATAAGCTTTCTGCATGTGTTTTTACAATATTTTTATAACAGATCCTGTCTCCCTAATGTCAATCTGCATTGCCAAGTGTGTAGCAAAGACATCTACAAGACAGCAGCGTGCCGTAGGCAAGAGGCAAGAGCTGCACGAAGAAAGGGAACAGAAAGACCAGAGGGGAGGGACTGTTGCCTCTACAAGGAATGCTTCAACCGGGATAAAGGAACAAATAGTAAGTGAGTGGATAGAGGAAGGAACGGCTGCAAGCCAGGAGAGGGGTGCCACCTGAGACACGTAGGTCAGCCCTTAGTGTGTAGGCAGGTACAGACACATGTTATCCCTGCCATAGGGGACACAGGATACTGACTCACTCATCACCCAACAGTCACTGACTTCCCAATTCTGAGGTCCCGTCTCTCTCCACATGGCTGCTGCTGGTCACCTTGAAGCTAGTCTTCAGATACAATGCCTCACTACGCAGGCTGCCTTGAAAGTGCTCCTGACATGGCCAGCCATACACCTGCCACTTTCCTTCATCTAGGGAATTCCTATACATCCTTCAGAACTTGAGAATAGCACACCTGTATCCAAGTCTATGTATATATTTAGCTTTATATCCAGATGGATATACAGACTAAACACACACACACACACACACACACACACACACACACACACGCTTCTCTGATCTTACTCCAGACCAGATCATATCCCACTGCTCTCTCTACCAAGTGCCCATCACGGTATAATTAAAAATATAAACCCAACAAGGATAGGGGTTCACTGCTTTTGTTCACAGCATCTAGAAACAGAATTTGGCACAAGGACAGATGTTTACTAGTGCTAGTATGTCAATTCACATCCATCTTTCCAAGCCAGGTAAGTTCCCTAGGTATAGACAGGATGTTTCTATTCAAGTTTGTTGCCAGCACCTACTAAAGATCTAACGTGTCGGATACATTCCACAAATACTTGCCGAGTGAATTACTAATCTACAAGGCACAAGAAGTGCGGTCCTGAACTCACCTGAAGCAGCTCTGGCAGGTGGCAACACAGTGACTGCAGTGATGAATTTTGTGCAGTTTAGTGGGAAAATGGCAAGTGGATTGGAACTATCCAGGGTGAAGACAGAGACAGAGCAGGGTGCTAAGGAAAACCCAGGAGGCACATGTGACTCAGTGGAGGGTTTGGGGAAGATGGAGTGGGTTGGGGCAATCAGAACAGGCTCTCAGGAGGAGGCGAGAGCACTAAGACCTGGGCAGCATAGTTCCTGGTCAAGGGAGAAACACTCAGACCCCCAAGGGGAGCTGAAGCAAGAGGGGCAGAAGCCTGAAGCAGCCAGTGACACAGGGACCCTAGAGATGGACTGCCAAGTATAATGGAGAGGCAGTGAGGTTCCACCTTGATGACTTTTTTTGGGAAGAGGGTGATTATGTGTGGCATAATACTTGAAAAAGATCACTGCATTATTTCCTTACCAACAAGGTGGTTAAAGCTTGGTGGAATGTTCTCAGCCTATAAGTGCGCGAGAGCTTTCATGTACTTTCAGAGAGGCCCCCAGAGAATATCCCCAGCATTCTTGTTTGTGAGTGCAGGCTCCCTTAAGAGTTCCTCATTAGAGTGGGAGAGATTCAGCTGCAGAGCCCTTGGGGTTGGTGCCCTCTCAGTGCATTGGGCCTGCCGGTTAGTGACTAGCAGTGGAAAGAATGCTTTTCTAACAGGATCGGCACTCAGCCGTTTTGCCTCCTCCTTCCTGAGAGCCAGCTCTGTACTTGCAGAGCCCAGGGCCTGTGCTTTGCAGGTGGTTACACAGGGGATGCTGCTGCTTCTGCACTGTCTTTACTGGGCCTCACAGTGGCTTGCACTGCTTGCGGAGACTGTGTTGTCTACCTGCTTTGGCTCCCAGCCTGTTCAAGGGAAACCCATAGGATTTGAGTTCCTAGGTACCAAGAGCTTGGCTTAGCTGCACTCTGACAGAAGGGAAGAAAAACAAGATGCCATGCTTAGTGTCAAAAGAGTTGACCATTTAGTTGAGGATATAAACTGAATGTACCTGAAGCAATCAGGATATAGCAGACATGGATGCTCTTCCATTCAAGAGCAACAAACACCAGATCTTCCCTTGGAAGCAAAAAGGGGAACTTCCTGGATGGAGACAGCGCACGCAGCAGTGCAGTTTGACATCCCAGATGTGTGAGTCAAAGAACGCAGGGCAGCTTGGAGGTCTTTGCAGCAGCATTGCATGGACCTGTCATTCAGGAAGTTCCTATCAAGTAAATGAAGAATAGGAGAGGGGGAGCTGTTACTCTATCTGGGTTACAGGAAACTTGGAAAACAGAAAGAAGAACAGTAAAGCCATCTGATACACCGTGCATTGTCTCTGTTCTTTTTACCTAACATTGTGTCAAAAACTGTCAGTTTTTGAACCTAAGACTTGCAGGGGTTCGATGATTTTATCACATGGCTGCACTGTAATTTATTTCCCAGCCCTCCTGATTTGTCATGTACACTATTTTCAATGTTTCATCATTATGAACTCTACTGTAAGAAGCATCACAGTCAACTGCCTGAATTGTTATCTGAATTTCTGATTTGGATAAAGACTTTGATCAAGAATATAAGACTTTGATCAAGGATATAAGACTTTAAGGGCCTGCAATCAACTGAGAGATTGTGCCGAACTGAGTGCTGTTCCATTAACTGCTATTCTATAGAGGGTGTTTGCTCTTTCTCACACTACGTATAAGACATTGTTCGGTAAATCCCTGACTTCTCAATGTTCTAAATAGAACGTCATTCTCATTGGGAAGAAAGAGTGACCCCAAGGCCCTGATCAATATCAGGCCAATTATTTATTTTTGATCCCTTGAGATACATGGTGGAAGTAATGGGTACTCGACCAAATACATTCTGATTGCTTTAGGCTTTTGTCTCTCCAGGTCAGGACACGATGGCAGTAGATACAATCTGGGAAAGGGGATAAACCTAGGAGACCATCAGTGATCCCAAGCCTCTAGTTTTCCATTTTTTAATATGTCACTTATCATGTGCCAAGAACTGATCTGTCAGTTTAATAAGTATTCAGAAATATCATCTTTCTGACCATGCTGGAGGTACGTATTGGTATTGTTGTCCTCATTTTATGCAAGATGAGACTGGATCACAGAGGTTAGGGTAGGGAGAGAGTTGAGATCTGAACTAAGGAAGACTGGCTCTCACCATTTCCCTTTGTTTCCATGAATAAATTAAAGTTCATGTTTAGAAATGAGAATGCTGGAAAAATGGCTTAGCCCTATACTTGGCAAAGAGCATCGAGGCAGCACATTGACATTGCATAGCGACATAGCAAGTTAATACTCCACCTTCTAGCACTGGCTTCGCATATGGGTGCTGGTCCATTTCCTGGCTGCTCCACATCTGATCTGGCTCTCTGTTGATGGTCTGAGAAAGCAGAGTAGGATGACTCAAGTCCTTGGCCCCTGAACCCACATGGGAGATCAGGAAGAAGCTCCTGGCTTCTTGCTTCAACTCAACTTTAGCCCTTGTAGCCATTTGTGGAGTAAGTCAGCAGCAACTCTCTCCTCTCCTTCTCACTCTGTCAAAGTTGCCATCCATAAATATAGTGTGGGAGGTCACTTTTTCATATGCAGATTTCTCTTCCTGTGGATATATTCCCCAGGGTGGAATAGATGGGAATAGATGGGTCATGTTCTTGATCATGTTCTTGATCAACCATGAGTCACCATGGTGAAGAACGTTCTCATGCAGTCTTTTAATATTACAGAATCTGAGACTGTCCCTGCTCTGTGATTACAATTACTTTAAATTAGAAGCCACCCAGGGGAAAAAAAAATTCAAACTGTAACTACTCCAAGATTATAACAGCTCTGTGATGAGGGGAATAAAGGGCTTTCCTCTTTCAAAAAAAAAAAAAAGGATGGGTCATGTGGTAGACCACTTTTCAGTTTTCTTAGCATTCCCCATAATGACTGCCATAGTGGCTGCATTAACCTACATTCCCACTGACAGTGGAATAGGACAAAAGCTTTTTCATCCATGACAGCAGGTGTTGTCAGTAGATTTCCAAATGTAGGCTAATCTCACTGAAGTTAGGTAGAACCTCAATGTGGTTTTTAGTTTGTATTTCCCTAAAAGCTAGAGAGCCTGAGCAATTTTTCAGATGTCTAGTAGCTATCTGAATTTGTTCTTTTAAAAAATGTCTGTTAAGTTCCTTTGCCCATTTCTTCACTAGGTTGTTTGTTTTGCTCTTATTGAGTTTCTGAAACTCTTTGTGAATCCTAGGTGTTAGTCCCTTATCTGTTGTTTAGGGAACAAAGCATTTATCTCATTATGTTTGTTGTTTCTTAACTTTGTTGATCAATTACAAACAACCCAGATGCCTGTCAAAACAGGAATGGATAAAGAAACTATGCTACACCTACTCAATGGAATACCCCTCCAGTTATTAAAAAGAAAAAAACAAACTGAACTCTACCATTTGCAACAAAATTGTCCTAATTAGAGACCATTATGCTCAGTGAAATAAGCCAATGCCAACAGGACAAATATCACATGTTTTCCATGATATTGATTTTGCAACAATCATGCAAAATGACAGATAAATAAATATACAGGAAAACATATATACGCATATATTCTCACAGATTAATTGTATAACAGACTAGCATATCCAGAAATGAAGGTAAATTTCAGTAAGCATCTTTACTCCTAAATAAAACAAGGATGCACAATGAAATTATTAAATATGTCTTGACAGTAGGATACTAGACTTTTTACCATTGCCCATGCTTACACTGACATGATACATTAGATAGCCAAATGTTGGACTTATAACCATTGTAGAAGGACTATACTATTGCAATAATACTGAGCGAGACAGTGGAGGTTGTGGGGAACTGTGGGGGTGGAGAGGACAATCCCTGTGCCTATGGAACCATACCATGAAAAATAATTTTAAAAAAGAATTTAGAAGGAAAAAATAAAATTTATATTTCAAATAAAAATAAATAAATCTTAACAGAGAGCAATGCCAGTTTCCATGGGTCTTCTTATTTCCCCCATCTTCCTGAGCGCCAGACCCTCAGCCTCTCTAACTGTTCTTTCAAACCAAAATACCCTCAAGTCACTCACAGACTCCTTCAGCCTTCCTTCGTCCTGTCTTCTGCATAGTAAGTTCCAGGTTTTATTTCCCCACTGCAATAAATACATCAAGATGTTTTTCTAAAATAAAAATCTTTTTGCTCCTTAAATGAAATTCTGTTGCAGCCCGCAGCCTTCAGAATGTTTTGTCCAACTTACACTACTAAAGAAAATGTGATCTGCCTCATTGCCCTAAAGACCTCTGCCCCGACTTTACATCTGTATCCGTCAGCCTTGACATCCCGTTGACTCTCCAAAGACAAAGCTCTCCATCCCAGCTCCTCTTCGCCTTCCCTCTAGCCCCCATTCTGCAGCCCTAGTTCAGGCCACCGTTGTCTGTCTCCACAGACTAAGGATTCCCAGTGCCCTTCCACAGACTCTCAAGTAGTTTGTGCCCATCTTCAGGGACAAAGAATAATAAAGACAATGTAATGAGTTTCTACATAAGTAAAAAGTAGTTCAAAGCTAGGTATCCATATGCAAAACAACAAAGCTGCACTTTACTTGACCCCAAAACACAAAGTTAAGAAAATGGATCGAGAACCTACATATAAGAAATAGAACCATAATACTCATAGAAAATTTTGAGGGAAAGATTCATTGACTTGGGTGCGGTCATGATTTCTTAGATGTGACATCCAAAACACAAGCAGCCAAGAAAAACTAGGTATATTGAACGTCGTCAGAATTGTGTACTGAAGAAATTGAAGTATGTATTAAAGGACACTATCAAGAACACAAAGACAATCCACACGTCAGAAGGAAATATTTGCAAATCATAAATCTGGTTCTAGACTCCTATGAATTAATAATAAAATTTCAAATATAACTTATATTGGATGTTTAACATACATTTCTCTGAAGATATACAAATGGCTGATAAGCGCATGAAAAGATGTTCAACATAACTCATCATTGGACTGTGCAAATCAAAATCACAACTTAATACCACTTCACATTCCTTTGGATAGCAATTTAGAAAAGCATACATTGGGGAGGATATGGGAAAATCAGGACTCTATTTCATGAATCACACACTGTAGGTTCTGTCTTGTTCTATTAGTTAGCATGAGTTACCTAACCCAGCCCACAGTCAACAGGAAAGGATCCTATAAGAGTAAATACCGGGCCCGGCGGCATGGCCTAGCGGCTAAAGTCCTCGCCTTGGGGGCCCGGGGATCCCCTATGCGCGCCAGTTCTGGTCCCGGCAGCTCCACTTCCCGTCCAGCTCCCTGCTTGTGGCCTGGGAAAGCAGTTGAGGATGGCCCAATGCATTGGGACGCTGCGCCCGCATGGGGGACCCGGAAGAGGTTCCTGGTTCCCGGCTTTGGATCGGCGCGCACCGGTCCATTGCGGCTCACTTGGGGAGTGGATCATCGGACGGAGGATCTTCCTCTCTGTCTCTCCTCCTCTGTGTGTGTCTGGCTGTGATAAAGTGAATGAATCTTTAGGAAAAAAAAAAAAGAGTAAATACCAGGAAGCAGGGGTCATGGGGTGGGAGGGAACAGCTCCGAGCCTGGTTACCACAGACCAACTATATATTAGATATTTTATGTTTATCTAGTCTTCACAGCATTGCTTTCAGATTGGTCCACTGTTACTATTTCAGAGTACTAAAAATATGCTAATGTGTCACCTGTGAAAATGCACCCTTCAGACCTACTCCACTTTGCTTATTCCCTGGCTTCCCAGGCTCCTCAAAGGGACAGTCACAAGCCAAGCCCGGAGTCCCGTGAAACTGGAAGAGGAAAGGATCCCCGCCCCGCTCCTGAAGCCTTCAGACAGAGGCTGATCCTGCCCAGGCACCTTGGTTTCAGGCTCTGGTCTCCAGATCTGTGAGAGCAGACATTTCTATTGTTTTAAGCCACCCAGTTTGTGAGATTTGGTTTGGTACTAACCAAAAGTAATACATATTTTTTCCTTGTCATTCATGCCTGGTACATATCAGATGTTTTGAAAGAGTGCATTGATTACTTGATTAATACACAAGATTGATGAAATAAGGTATAATTTTTTGCAAATATTTTGAATTGAATATCACAACATTGTACCTGATAATGAAATTTCCAGTTTGAAGGTTATCTGAGAATCAATATCTGATGGCCTGCTGTGTACCAGGCACCAAGATCAATTTCATTCATAAATTACATCACAGTGGGGGAAAGTATTATTGTAAATTACAGTGGCAAAAGCAAGGTCTTTGGAGTCAAATTTGACCTCTGATTCTTGGTAATGTTATTTAAGCTCTTTGTCAAAATGTATTTATTTGGAAAGTGGAGTAATGACTCTAATTCTCTGCCCTGTTTAGAAGGTTAAAAGAGAGGATATGAAATAGCTGATGGCAGAACCTGATGCACAAAAATATCATGAGTGAGCCAGGGTGCTGGATGTAGAGGGAGTGTTGGAAATGAGAACTAGGGAACCTGCCTGAGAAAGAGATACTACGTACTGCACTACTGATAACTCAGATAACTGGGGGTGTTTGGAACCAGTTAAGTTCCCACCTAGAATAGGGTGAATGAGAAACACAGGGGTGGGGCTGAAATAAGTCTCTGCCTACACTAACTTGAGAACTGTGATTGTCATAAGTAAGTTGTATTGGCAGAGTTCTGAGCTTCTAGGATGTGCAAAAGAGAGATCTGGGGGAAGGTGTTCCTCCTTCTTTGAATATTTTAGCAAAAGTTGAGGGTATTGCAGAGGGTACTTGCCTTTAAGCTGTCTTGCTGCTATCTTCCCAATTTCATAAGGCTTCCCTTAATAAGGGATGGGATTCTCAGCTGAAGCTGCGAGAGCTGGCAGGGGGCTACTTCTAGCAGAGAGAAAATCTGGCCAGGCAAACTGAAGTTTGATCTCTCACATTAAGACCAGGCAGGAGGGAAATCTTTGCGATGCCCTCCGAAGAGCCAACAAATGGGCTTGCCAAGAGAGCCCACCTTGCATGTCTGCTGAACACGGGGAACAAACGACCTGCTGGTGAGAGGGGAACTGATCAACAGAGAGGAGTAAAAGCTTACAAAAGGCAGTCCAGTCAGATGAGACCTGCCTCCTTTTTGATGGTTCAGAATCACAAAAGAAGGACAATCAGACTAACTCTCTGC
Source organism: Ochotona princeps (assembly GCF_030435755.1). Lineage (NCBI taxonomy): Eukaryota > Metazoa > Chordata > Mammalia > Lagomorpha > Ochotonidae > Ochotona > Ochotona princeps. The sequence continues at coordinate 35,583,519 of NC_080840.1, forward strand.
AGCACTGGAAGCTAATCGAGTAGCACTTGTGGATCTTTCGTAAAACTTGCATGTGAACTGAGATACCTATTTTTAAATTTAGACTTATAATTTTTATTGACAAAGTTTACAAGAATATTTAAAATCCAAAGACAATTCCTAAGTCTCCCTTAGTTGCTTATAATTCCATTAATTTATAGCAAACATACAACTATCAAGAAACAAGTCAAAGCTGTGAAAACACCTGTTCACATTCAACATTAGTTTCTGTCCCATGATGAAAAGATGCTTTTTAAACACTCTATGGGTACATCAGATATCTTAATTTTGTTATAGCAGCATATTTTACCTTGATTCAGAGAATCATTTAATAGACTGATTAAGACATTCAAAGGAAAAATCAGTCTCATTTAAGGGTGTTCCATATAGTTACCAGCTAGAATCCTGACTGATCACTTATTTTTAACATCGTTTAATGTATTTGTGGAATTGGGGCTTTGATCTGTAAGAAAGGCAGTATTGGGGGGGCTTCATCACTAGATAACATCAGAGAATATACTAATTCCATGCCATAGCTGAAGCGAGTACAAACTCAAAGACTAATCAAACCACATATGAGTCAGAATAGAGAATGTAAGATCAGCGAAGAACAAATAGGTGACTGTAGTGAGCTATGATGCTTGCCATTTTTATAAATACATATGACATCTAAACCCATAATGATAGACTGCCTGGGAATATGTCATCTAAGTTCTAAATAAAGATTTTAAAACAGGCAAGGAAATCTTAGTAATAGTCTACAATGAAAAGTTCTGTTAGCTGGTAACACTAAAAAGTGGGAGATGGATGGAGCAATAAAGCAATCTGAAAGCTGAGTGACCCAAACAGAAAACAAACACACAGGACATGCTGTGATGAAACCCAAAACCTAGTTCCCAAAAAGTACAGCTAAATTGAGAAATCTCTCTCCAGCCTAATTTAATGACTCTGTGTGGGTGGGGAGGGGAGGGTTGGTAGTAAGAGGGGTAGGGGTAGGGGCAGGATTAAAAATAAGAGTTGAAGAATCAAGATGATGGAATAAGGTAAGGACACGTTTAAATGGACAGAGAAACAGTTAATCGGGTTTAAGCAGAGAGGACACATTCCAGTAAAACAGAAGAGGCCACAACAACAGCAGAAGGGTACCTGGAGACTGACAGACACAGGAAAGCAGCGAAAACAATGGTGTGCTGTTACAGTGACTGATAATCCAGCAGCATTCAGCTAACGGCTGTCTGAACTTCACCAGCAGCCAGAACTCCACCAGCAACCAGGTGGGAAGGGACTTTCACTGGGAGCTTGGGAGGTGAACCCAAAGAACTGCCTGTCCTGCTGGTCTGTTTGATTTGACCAGGAGCAGAGACAGAGTGGCAAATCACAGATGGGAAGTGCTAGAACAGCATGGATTTCACAGCCCAGTCTGACCCCTAGAGCCGAATTGGGTGCCATTTTGCCTAAGGAGGCAAAGCCAAGGGAAAGACTGAGCATATGCTGAGCTGGAACTGAATTCATTTCTGACTCAGTGACCTGCAGCAACGTGGCATTCTACAGGT